>NW_026946676.1:667841-953334 GCF_900007245.1 Priceomyces carsonii | reverse complement strand
TTCGCATTACTATGTGGAGGGTTGATTTTTCATGGAATCAACAGAGCCAGTGGTACAAATCTTTGAATATAGAGGCTATACATCCATGTTTACTTTGAACGTATCATTGGGATTGGTTACTTTATATATGGGATGGCAAATGGGATTGATGTCGCTTCGTGATTCGCTTAAAAGAAGAATTGGCTTGCATTAAACTGTTGAAATTCTACTATCAAGTAGTTTTTAATATGTCGAATCTGTATTTATTATGATGTGGTAGCAATTTGCATACCTCCCTCATTGCTAAGATTCTAATAGATTTCCTTTTGCTATTTCTGCTGGGAAAGAAGTGAAAGAAAAATAGATGAAGAAAAAATTGGAAAAACGAAAAGAATTAAAAGTGTTGGCCATGGCCATAGTCATAGCCTTCGATTCGATACTTCTAATATTTAAATCCTGCGAAGTTTAAATCGAATCTAATATATGAGTTATGAATGTACAAATCTTGTAAGAACTCTAATCTCTTCTGGACCCGTTGAACAACAACCCCCAATAATTCTCACGTTAGGTTTCGATAGCCATTTCTTAACACTTTGTGACCAAACGTCAATATTTCGGAAGCTATGATAACTATCAGTTACCTTACCAAACTCAAACCCCAAATTTGGGTACACAATAAGAGCAAACTTATTGGTATTATATACATTAATGGTATCAATAATTCCACATATCTTGTCATGGGAAACGCAATTAATTCCAATTCCTATGAAAAAGTCACCAAGTGGCTTTATTACATTGTCATCATTTAAATACTCAAGAAGCTCCTTCATTTGGTGCCCATCAGACAAGTGATCCAGATCTTGAAAATTGAAACTTAAATAAAACTCTTTGCAACTATTATTCCTAAGCTCTTGAGTCATTATCTGTATCACAGCCTTCAATTCTGTAAGGTTTGGAATGGTCTCAAATGCAATTGCATCAACTCGATCATCTTTTATGAAATAACTTACCAAGTCTTTATGATGTTCGACCAATTCTTCTTGACTGATATCTCCATACTGTCCGGTGTACTCGGCACCGTTGTGTAAGTATGCTCCATAGGGGCCAATTGAGCCAAACAAATATATATTTCGATGATGTGATATGCTGTAGTCCCTGATAGCTTTATCAGCAACAGCAACAGACTTATCCCAAATTTCCTGTGCCTTTTCTAAGCTGGCCCCTAACTGATCCTCCAATCCCTGAAAGGACAATTGGTAGCTTGAAGTAAGTATTATATCACATCCTTCTTCAAGATACTTGCGATGCACCTCATATACTAAATCAGGCTGATTAAGTAAAACGGTTCCAGACCATAAACTATGATAACGAGGCTGAAACTTAGAGTCTTTAGGCACCATGTCTTCCAATTCTGTACCTAGTGCTCCGTCCATAACCAAGGTTTGGCTCTTGAGTATTTCTTTTATCATCGTTGAATATTTTGGACAATTTAGCTACTTTTCATAATCATATATTGAGATTTTCTTGAAAATTTATCAACATTTTTCTAAACATTCATTTTTTTCTTTTCACAACACAATTCATCAAGGCTCCGAGAGTTACAGCCATAATGAGCGCATTCAGTTCTTCCAAGAGAACCAGAGATGAATTTGAAGCCGATAATGGGACGTTTTCGAGCGAAGCACCCATAGATACTAAGAAACAACATATGGATCCAACAAAAGAACTTATCTCAAACGTGTGCAAGGATGTTAGAAGAATAGGTGAAAATGCTAATTTGGCTACACAGATCGATGACATATCGTATATCTCTAATCCTATCGTGGCCGAGTTCGAAAAGATCGATAATTTAAGGGTATCTATTTTGAACACTTTCTATGCATTGGTTATTGAGCAGCCACAGAAGATCACATCTTTGGGGAACTTGGTACTCATATGTAATTCAAAGAACTTTGTGGTGGCAAAGTACGTGGTTGAGTTTTTCCATGCTAAGGTTCAAGTAATGTTGGATAGCGTGAGACATCGTGATGTTGATAATGGAGAAACCAATGCTTTGAATGGAGATAGGCACGACGAAGACGCTGGGGCTTTCAACAACATTAAGTCAGTATTGAAATTTCTCGCTACGTTATCTCCTCTAATTGAAGACTTTTCTATAATTAAAGTGTTCAAGCAATTCTTAGAATTGGCCATTCAATTACAAGAGTCAACAGCAGAGAAGAGAAACGGAACAGCTGAGGAGATATATTTCAACACTTTGATTGCTTTGCCATATTTATTCTGTAATGATTTTTCGGCAGAGATGATCAATAATGTCAATGACTTGATTGAAATTTCGAAAGCATTTAACATCGTTCATACTTCATCAAACCTACTCCTTCAAGCGTTTGATGGAAAGCTTGGTAATTATGATATACCTTATGAACCCAAGCAAATGATAGATTTAATATTACCATCCTTGCTCGTACTTCAAGGGCCTGAGAAGGATTGGAGTGGATTAAAAGATAAAATATTTCTTGACTGTTCGGAGCTTCTTCGCCCAATCATCGAAGTAGCTTTGAAGAACAACCCTATTTCGAGTGAATTGGTTAAACACAAGTTGCCCCAATTCTCGTTACCAACCATTGAGGATCTCAAGGAATATACCCCGAAGGGAAAGATCGACGAATTGTGGTACAACAACTCTCGATTGCTCTTCCAAGTATACAATTCTACAGAATTTGAAACTGTGCCTAAGATTGATTCATATTTTGGCTTATTTTTCAAAGATCTAGCATTTGATATCTTGACTAATTTGTCCTTTAACAAAAATGAGACGTCCATTCAATTGTCCATTTTAGATCTTTATTTCAATAAAGATTTATTTGCACCCCCGGGATCTTCAATTGATCAGCTTTCATTGATTGACAAGGACAACAAGGCTGGCGAGAATGTACCTCCATTATCAACATGGAAGATTGAAGATATAGCTGTGGAGAGTATTTTAACAATGATTTTTCAATTGCCAAACCCATTACATCACGAGATTTATTACTACACGGTTTTAATTGCGTGCTGTAGGGAATCTCCCGAATCTATTGCTCCAGTGTTCGGACGTGCCATCAGATATCTCTATAAAAACTTAGAAACATTAGATTATGAATTAAAAATAAGATTCTTGGATTGGATGACAACACAAATCTCGAATTTTGAATTCAGCTGGAAATGGGATGAATGGATAGGTGACTCTAAACATCTCAAGAATTTAACATATCACCCCAAAAAGAGCTTCATTAGGAATTTAATTGCAAAAGAAGTTAGATTATCAAATAAGAACAGAATTAAGGAAAGTTTTGTTAGTGTTAACCCCGAGTCTAATGAAGTTGAGTTACTTGATGAATTCTATCAATATTTAAATATTTCCCTATTTGAGGACGAGACCAAACGCTTAACTGAATACGATGTGGATCTATACGGCGGTGATAGTAAAGAAATTATTGAGAAGATTCATACCGAAAAAGCATCTGCATTACAGGCGAAATCAAACGTGTCTCCTCAAGACGAACTAACTTACATTTTTTCGAACTCAGACCTTCCCCTTAATGATCTAGCGACGAAAGTTTATGAATTTATAGTCGCCAGCTGGAAGCCTAATGCTGAATTCAATGAATTTTATAAGGATGTGTTGACAACTTTGAAAGAACATTCCGAAATCAATGCTGAGAGGTTCATGATTAATCTATTCTTTCAAACTTATGCTTATATTGGTTCTCGTTCGATTTATTCTGCTGTTAGTATTCTTTCAAGAGACAAAAAGAAGTTGAAATTCTTGAGTGGAGCTACAGTTGATTACACAGGTGAAGAGCCTCGATTTGATGACTTGCAACTTACTGAGGAAGATATTTCGCTGAGACAGAACTGGATCATAGAATCTATTTTCAGAATATGGGCACACCAGCCCCAAGTGATCTTTTTATTCCTAGAGTACTTGATTGAGTTCGAAATTTTAGATCCAAAGTATCTTATCACGAAGTCTATTGACATGAACAATAATTTGATTATTAAGAATGTTTCATGTATGGAATCCATTAATAGAACCTTGCAGAATTTCTTTGACCTGGATAAATTTGAAATTTTGATATTGACTTTGTTCAAGTCTATCATACGGAATTTAAATTCTATATCTCAGAGCTTAAATGTTCCAAATGAAGATAAAGTGGTTATATTGAAAGATTTCCCTAGTGATGACCTTGAAGTAACTAGCCAAGTCGATAATGAATGGCTCTTTTACGAATATAAAGGTTTATTGAAGACGTATTTAAGAAAATTCATTAAAAATCACAAACCAAGTTATATTGATACCATCAGAGATTTATTCAATGAGGTTGAAAACGAACCAGCTAAGAACGAGATCTTGACATGGTTCAATGAACTCTAGATATCCTAAAATTAGGACGAGTAGTGTGTAAATAAGAACAGATATATTTAGTTTATATGTGAGATATATTTAGTTTATATGTAAGTTCTTACGTAAAATCTGAAAACTTTAGGTGATAATAAATTGTGAACCTTTTCAAGGATAGACTAATTTACATTTCTGTTGTTAATACTAGAAGTGATAATGGGGGAATCGCATCTTGATGATCATACTTTGGCCATTGAAACTTCACACTTAACATATAAGTTCTCATCTTCAAATACTGTGGGACTAGAGGATATAAACTTGCAAATTCCTTGGGGAACAACTAATCTTTTAGTTGGGCCAAATGGTGCTGGTAAATCTACTCTTTTGAAAATATTAGCTGGAAAGACGTTAATCAAAAAGGGATCTTTGAAGTTGGGTGGATTTGATCCTTTTGAGTTTTCATCAACTAGGCATGAACAGCATAACTCGGATATTAATAATTTTATCACCTATTTAGGTACTGATTGGGCAGCTAATTCGGTAGTCAAAAGAGACATCCCTGTTAAGATTTTGATTGCATCAATTGGTGGAGAAACTTATACTGCAAGAAGGGACGAATTGATAGATATTCTTGATGTTGATCCGGACTGGAGTATGATGAAAATATCGGATGGAGAACGGAGGAGAGTACAAATCTGCATGGGGCTTCTTAAACCATGGAGGTTATTACTACTCGATGAGGTCACTATAGATTTAGATGTTGTGGTTAGACTGAAATTATTAGAATACTTGAAGAAAGAATGTTCGGAGAGAAAATGCTGTGTTGTGTATGCTACCCACATCTTTGATGGTTTGGGTAAGAAATGGTGTGATAGAATTATACACTTGAATGCTGGCTCTAAAGTAAATGATATTGCAATGGAGGATATTAGTTTCCAAATCACTGAAGACAACAAAGTACTGGTTAATGATTCCAACATAAAAGTGCCTTTTGCTGAATCCTTACACCCTTTGGCGTTACATTGGTTGGCAGCGGACCTACGTGAACGAGGTTCAAGGGAAGATCAAAAGATTAAAAATGCAGAGCGACTCAATGGATGGAATAATTCGAGGGATGGAAACTACTTTGATGCTAATGAATCAAAACTTTCAAGTTATTTCAAAGCTACTAGAAGTTATGAATAATGATCCTGCTTGGGATGTTATATATTGAACATGACAAGAAAGATCTGTCAAGTCTTTATGTAGTTATGCTAGTAAATAATTTGAACCGGTTCAGCTCGCTTGGTTTGCAATGGTATTATCAAAGATGTTGTTACAATCAACTTGTCTCTTGTGCATATTTCCTTTCCAATTCCATGAATTTGAGCAAATCTCTTGATTTCGTAAAATTTTCTGTTAAGAGCCAGTTTTTGTAGTTTAATTCAACTAAGGATTTGGAATCTGTTCCTTCAATACTTAATTGTCTCTTGTTCAAAGCACGGGGACCATCTTCTAGCTTTCTTCTATTTGACTGTCTTAATGAGCTTATTGGTGTGCTGGGACCTCTTTTACTGTCACTATTGGTCTTTTTTATTTCGCTATTATGAGAAATGTTTCCCATATTGTCGTTGAGACTGTTATTGATGCTTTTTTCTTTCTTAAATTCATTCGAGTCCGATGACTTGGAAGAGTCACGACTGGCAGTGTTTGAGGAATTAGATTCTTCAAGAACCAGTCGGTTCTCTAAATCCCTGGACAGCGTCACTGGGCGAGATTCGGGCATGTTTTCCTTCTCCATTATTGTTTCGCTCATCTTCAATGTAACGAAGAGGAAGTAGGCTCTGATTGTTTGTTCTTTTTGTAAACAAAAAATGCTTAATATAATATCAGTTGCTATATGCAGTCTGTATGTTTTTGCAATCATAGAACTGAGCCAACTATAATATATAATGACTAAGTATAAAGATAGAGAGTGACTGTTAAATAGTTGATTAGTCAGATAAATGTCCTCTTTGAGCTGCGCGGTATTCAATAGTTTGATTCTTTATTCTTAGTTTGCTTTGCTACTCTCGGGAGTCCAGTTTAATGTGATTACTTTTAGCAGTTTTTAGCACTTTTGGTGTTTTTACGCAAGTTATCCAAAAATAACTTTAAGGAATTCAAAGATCTGTCTCAAGCGAAACTACTTTAATACTTCGTAAAAGAAACTGAAGATAGACTAAATTTATTTCAGACATATGACAAGCAATTAACTTACAAAGAGAGATATTAAACAAGAAGTAGTACAATTTGACAAAAGATATTTGCATCCGTGTAGCAGCCTTTAATGATAGCAAAAGAACCCTTAGAACGAGCCAGATATCTTTTGCAGACTGGACTGTATAGGGATAGATATATAGAGATCCAATTTGCGACTAAAAGATACGGCATCTCTTTTATTTGGTTCCCTTGATAGCAAAATATCGTATCCTTCTTATACTTGGCCCTTTTGCACTGTTGAAATTGGTAGAGACTGTATTTTAGGTCAGTTCACTCTCTTTTGACGAATTGAATAGCAGAAAACATTAGAAGTCGGAGAAGAAGAGTCTTAAGTTTATCAAGGGAGCATTACTATATAACGAGTGCTGTAACGTTGACTCTACAGTGGTCCCTTATAAATGGCAGACGGATCGTGTCTCTACCGCACACGAACCGAGAATTTTTTTTTTTTCAACATTTTTCATTCGGCCCAGTGATTCCAAGAACATTTATCGTTATTTAGAGAGTCATAACTATTGTAAAGGAAGTAAAAAATGTCTGACGAAAGAACTTTTATCGCTATCAAGCCAGATGGTGTCCAAAGAGGATTAATCAACCAAATTGTGGGTAGATTTGAAAACAGAGGTTTCAAATTAGTTGGTATCAAGTTGTGTCAACCTACCGAAAAGTTGTTGAGAGAACACTATGATGACTTACAATCAAAGCCATTTTTCCCGTCTCTCTTATCTTATATGTTATCAGGTCCAGTTTTAGCTACTGTCTGGGAAGGAAAGGATGTTGTCAAGCAAGGTAGAGCTATCTTGGGTGCAACCAACCCATTGAACTCTGCTCCAGGTACCATCAGAGGTGACTTCGCCATCGACATGGGTAGAAATGTGTGCCATGGCTCAGACTCTGTCGAATCTGCTCAAAAGGAAATTGCCTTGTGGTTCAAGAAGGAGGAATTAGTTGAATACAAGCCTGCTTTATTCGGCTGGATCTACGAGTAAATCCTTTGAAAAAGTATACGGATCCCATATTTAGAGAGTTTCTATATAATACATGCTCTCTCTATTCAATTCTAGAGTAATTGTAGTCTTCAAACATCTAGTTTTGATGGTTGGGTGTAAGTTACTGGAAAGTCGTGTAGATAGATGATTATCATATGTTTTCTAATGTTGATATAATACGATATTTATCAAGCTTCAGAGGTATAGTCTCTTGTCAATTGTGAACGTCAATAGGCCCTCAGGACCCTTTTAGAGTGGTGATGTCGATGAATGATGATATGTTTGATGTTCAAGAAAACGACGAAGAAATGTTAGATGGAAATGAAGAAGAAGAAGAGGAAGATATAGAAGACCAAGATATGGAGGCACCCGAAGATGATGCAGAGGAAGAGGCAGAAGAAGAGGAGGAGGAAGATGATGATGAAGAAGAAGAGGAAGAAGAGGAAGAGGATGGTGAGGAGGAGCAAGAAGAAACAGGTGAAGGTGATGGAGAAGTAGACGGAGAGGGAGACGAGAATGATGAAGATGACGAAGAGGAAGAGGAGGAGGGCGAAGAAGAAAACGAAGACGAAGAAGAAGAAGAAGAAGAAGGAGGAGGAGGAAGAGGAGGAGAAGTAGTCACTAAAAGGGATAATGAAGAGAGTCAAGAAGATGGCCCTAAAATATCTATTGATAAGAGAAAGGATGTAACTGACGACATAGCGATTGAGAGTGACGATATGCGAAAAGAAGACAATATTTCTGCTGTTAAAGGCGAAACCGAGGAGAAAGGTGACAACATAACCGATAATAAAGACAGAAATCCTCTGCTAACGGGTTCAAAGTCTAAGGGATCTGTCAGAGAAGACATGATGTTGAAAGCAAAGAACTGTGCAGATTTTGACATCATTCCTTCGGTTTCTATACCATATACCTCACAATGCCATGCCATAGCTTTTACTTATGGACCTAAATGGATCCTTACTGGAGGTGAAGATGGTTTCATAAGAAAATATGACTTCATTGCATCGGTAGAAGGCAAATCGCCTCTAACTATGGCCCAGAAACATAATTTAGTTGATTCAATCACAAAGGCTGGTGTGATATCATCTTATTGGGAGAATGAACAGCCAGTGACTAAGCAACAACTAATGAAAGAAAACCCAAAAATTAAATTAAGTGATTTTACTTCTGGTACCGTGAATTATGAACCTAAAGTGAACCCTGTTTATGCGCTTGATGCAGAAAAGAATGGAAATTGGTGTTTGAGTGGCGTTTTATCGGGAGGGATCAGCTTATACACTATGAGGTATAATGAAGGAGCAATTCACCATTACTTCATGCATGATTCCAAGAAGAACTTCAAAAACATAGGACACACTGATGCTGTTTCTGTTTTGAAATTGAATACTGCTCAAGATAAGTTTTTATCTGGATCTTGGGATAAAACTATAAGACAGTGGGATCTAAACACAGGAAAATGTACAAATGTTTTTACCGGTAGCTCTGGCCAAATTTCGAGTATTGAATACAGACCATTGGGATTAACTGATTTGGACATTTATACCTACGACGATGAAAATGCTGTGACAGAGGATAAAGAAGCCAATGACCAGAAAAGTGATATTGACTCGCTATTTGGCGATAGTGACAACGAAAAGGAGAATGGAAATGGACGCAAAATCGCAGAAACGAAGGAAAAGGCTATTCCAAAGATAAACCATGATTCTTCAAAGGTATCAAATCAAAAATATAGTAATGAAAATGTCTTTATGAGCTCAAGTATAGATGGTACTATAAATATCTGGGATGCAAGGACTTCAAACCCAGTATTGAGATTAGGAGTATCAAAAGGTACTCCCCCTTGGTGTATGTCAGCAAAATGGTCTAATTGTGGAGAGTTCATCTATGCTGGAAGGAGAAACAGTACTGTCGAAGAATTTTCCATCAAGAAGCCTCATATAAGATCGAAATTAGGTCATGCGGATACAATGGTGCCCAATGTTTCAAAAGTTCTACACTTCCCCAAAATATCTGGTCCTGTGAGCGCAATATCAACTATGCCCAACAGTGATTTTCTCTTATGTGGTTCCACTGATAACATCAGATTATACAATCTTAAACTATATAATGATTTATCTAATGGATCCGTTTCAAACACCAAGAAGCCCGCAACACCGTTTACGATTATACCTGGTCATCATGGAGGTATACTAAGTAACCTTTACGTTGATGAAACAGGAAGATTTATGGTAAGTGCCAGTGGTAATAGAGGTTGGGGAAGGTCAATTTACACCGAAACTGTACTAATATACGAAATTGATATGAAATAAACAACATTTATAGAAGTGAACTCATAAGAATGATAAATAAATAATAAATACTTCAATATATTTAAAAAGTTCATAATTTCTCATTTAGGTTATGTGATTAACGCTTTTGATAAACCCTTTTCTTTACATAGGCGCATATATCACATCTCTCATGTTTCCTAACCCAACTTGACCCACACCAAATCCTCCAGAGCCCTTTATAGTACCGATAGCACCTTTAACTATATCAAAGGCACCATCGATAATCTCGTTGGTAACTTGTGTCACTTCTTTGGTAATAGTATCGAAAGAATCTTTATTCATGAAGAAGTAACCCGTTTCTTGAAATGACCTTCCAACAAAACTAAATAAATTGTGATCATACTTTGCTAAAAGGAAATGAATAAGAAATCCAACAAACCCAATTGTGAAACTTAATTTATAAAAACGTTTAGATAGTTGTGTCGCTTTGTTGCGATTACTAACTTTCTTGTCTTTATCATCATCGGTACCAGACCTCGAAACATCAAAAAGCTTCTTAAACAATATGGAAGATGTGTGGGCAATTTTTGTATTGATTGAGGACGTACTAGATGCCAAGCTAGTTAAAGATGACGATAACAGGTTTAAATGAGAGGAGCCTCCTTCAGTCATTAAAGAGTTCGACATTTCATCCTGCTGAGCTAAAATCTTGTTCTGAAGAGCAAGACTATATGCGGTGTATTCGGAAATCTCTTCCTCCTGTGCCCGTAACAAATTTGTTAGACTATTTGAATCGAATTCAGAATCGCTAATAATCAAGTCTTTATAAATTTCATTTCTTACCTCTCTATCTGAATATAGATTTGACGTATTCAACAACACAGAACTCTTATTGAACTCTTTGAACCAAATATTAAAAGTGGTTTCCGAATTTTCAATATTATTTACAGGATATTCATTAATTAGTGACTTCGCCTTATTCAAAATTTTAATTAAATCCAGATCACTCAAGTTGTGAAATAGTCCAGATGGAGCGACCAAGCTGTGTAATACATCTTGGTCTATGGTCTCAAAATACAAGTCATCGTCAGATGATATATTGAGCTTTGAAAAAATGTCATCTCTAAAATACAACAATGATGCAACGTAAACATAAATGTCAACTAATACAGAGTCGTAGCTTAAAAAGAAATCCCAAATCAACAATATATGATTTATGCTCGCCATATCATGGCTGAAAATCGTAAGAATTGATGATAGCCCTTGAAAAAATTTATAATCATAATCCAAGCCATTGGATAAAATGTAAGAATTACTAGTTTGTTTAAGCAACTCAAAAAATTGTGGATCCGCAGACTCTAAGATAGAAGGGATCAATTTCAAATGATTAACTGATAGGTTAATATCTGTCACCATGAAATCTCTTAAATGGAAAATAGTCAACTTTTCCAAAATTTTAAATGCCAACTCCTCGTCTATTGAGTTGCACTTTCCATCTTGCTTTAAACAGACTATCAAAATGATGCTTGCAACATCATGGTATCCCTGGTAATAGTTTAAAGAAGGGTATTTCCTCAAAATCTTGACAATTAGACACAACAATGACTTTTTTAATTCATTGATATCTGACTTCGAGTATATGTTGGCGAAAGAATCTGTCTGATTTTGATTCGGGAAAGATTGCAAATGAGTAATCATGGTAAAAGACCGTTGGATGTCGAGCATAACTTGGTCCTCATCCTTGTGAACCGGGAGATCAAACGAGTCTAGTAGATGTGAAGTCGCAGCGTCGTCGTTAAGCTTCAGTGACTTGCACCCATCGGCGGCTAAACTGTCTTCGTTT
Organism: Priceomyces carsonii; assembly: GCF_900007245.1. Classification (NCBI taxonomy): domain Eukaryota; kingdom Fungi; phylum Ascomycota; class Pichiomycetes; order Serinales; family Debaryomycetaceae; genus Priceomyces; species Priceomyces carsonii. Next base: position 941,625 of record NW_026946676.1, on the reverse strand, counting down.
CTCAGTGTACTGTTCATCAACATGGGCCATACTCTTCGTCTAAGCTCGTTATTTACCAAGCCTTCCGATGATCTCAGGTACTCGATCAAAACATCGTCTTGCCTGTTGTTAAGAGCTTCCTTCAACGCCTTCAACTTCAAACCTTTGATGGCCTCATTCAATGGCTGTTCTTCGTAATTGTACAAAGACTTGCCCAACTTGTCTACATCCATCGATACCCAGTCCGGATGCAGCAGCTGTGTGAAGCTGCCGGGGTCTACGACTGTATGTTGTGATCCTTCCGTCTCTAGGAAAGTCATTTAGATTATTCGAAATTCACGCTAGGATCCTACTATCTTTTTGCTTTGATAATATAAATTAGCCAGACTATCCTATTCTTTAATATTCTTCCATCGAACTCCTTTATTTCTCTTATCTTATCTTTATACTCTTAATATTAAAGATAGTCAGGCTGTTGATCAGTAAAATCTGGGTGTTTGCGGTGTGCCCCTTACACTACCTCTCTTTTGAAAGTAAACAGTGTGGAGGAACACTAATGGAAGAAAGACATCACCACTAATCTGGAACCATGACAACGCCTATTGAAAGTGTCCTGAAGTTTGGCCAAGACTCAATTGAACTCAAATGGGGCGACGGTGAAGCAGCGAAATTTCATAATATATGGCTTCGTGATAACTGTAGATGCCATGAGTGCTACTACGATGTGACCAAGCAAAGACTTTTAAATTCTAGTCTAATAGACGAAGATATTTTTCCAACGGAGTTGAATACAGATGGGCTGACTGTGTCGGTGGTATGGAGTCAAGGAAACCACAAGAGTAGCTATGGTAGCGACTGGTTGCGATTGCATGCCTACAATCCTAGAATTGTTCCATTGGACTGTAAAGTTAAGGGAGAAAAGGAAATACTCCAGCGAACCTTTTGGACCGTTGCTTCAATTGAGAAAGATCTTCCCACTGTCGATTACAATGAGATTATGGCCTCAACTAAAGAGAATCCGGCTGCTGTTGCAGATTGGTGCTTGAAAACGTGGAAGTACGGGTTTACCTTGATTGACAATGTTCCAGTGAGCCCAGAAGCCACGGAAAAGCTCTGTGAAAAGATCACGTACATTAGGCCAACACATTACGGAGGGTTTTGGGACTTTACCAGTGACTTGTCCAAAAACGACACTGCTTATACCAACTTTGATATTTCCTCGCACACCGATGGTACGTACTGGTCCGACACTCCGGGGTTGCAATTGTTTCACTTATTATTTCATGATGGGACCGGTGGAACCTCATCCTTGGTAGATGCATTCCATTGTGCACAGATCCTCAAAGCGCAGGATCCAGATGCTTTTGATTTTTTAACCAGAATACCAATTCCAGCACACTCGGCTGGAGAAGAGAATGTTTGCATCCAACCTGACATTCCTCAGCCTATTTTCAAATTGGATAATGAAGGTGAACTTATACAGGTACGCTGGAACCAATCTGATAGGTCCACGATGGACAATTGGAAGAATCCTGATGATGTCATGAAATTCTATAAGGCTATCAAAAAATGGTATAAAATCATCAGCGATAAAAAGAATGAGCTATTTTACCAGTTGAAGCCAGGACAATGCTTGCTTTTCGATAATTGGAGATGTTTTCATTCAAGAACAGAGTTCACCGGTAAAAGAAGATTATGTGGAGCCTACTTGAACAGAGATGACTTCATTTCAACGCTTAAATTGTTGAATGTAGGAAGAGAAGCAGTCTTAAGTTCATTATAGGTACTTAGGGGGAAAAAGTAAAGACTAAAGGTAATCATTAAAGAATATAAAAGTTAAGTTTGATTTAGATATAATAAAAAAAATACAAAAAACCAAAGAGAACATTTGTTTTATCTAGTAGAAGATTGGAATTTTATCCCATGTCCATGGATCGTTGAATCTTAAGTTCTGGTCCAACTTTGCAATAGCAGCAAGATCTTCTTTAGTTAACTCAAAATCATTCACCTCTAAGTTTTGTATCAATCTACCTGGATTATTTGATTTTGGAATAACAGCAATTCCTCTCTGAGTAGACCATCTCAATAAGACTTGAGCAGGTGTTCTTTTATGCTTATCAGCAATTGATTTAATGGTCTGATGTTCGAACAATGTTGGAGCATCTTCAGCATTCTTGACCTTTAATTCCAAAAATGATTGAGGACCAAAAGACGAGTAGGCAGTAACAGCAATACCTTGCAATTGAGCATACTCAATCAAGGTTTTCTGTTGCAAATATGGATGGTGCTCAATTTGAAGTACAGCAGGCCTGATCTCGACACCTCTCAATAGATCCAAGATCAAGGCAGCACTGAAGTTTGAAATTCCAATCGACTTGGCCTTACCGCTTTTGACTAATTTCTCCATTGCCTTCCATGTATCCAATAATGGAACATTTTCATAGTGAAACTTGTCGCCATCACCACAGTAGAATCCTGGTGGGTACTTCTCCTCAAAAGGAACATACTTGAATGCAATTGGGAAATGGATTAAAAACAAGTCTAAGTAATCTAATTGTAAATCATCCAAAATCTTCTGCAAAGCAGGTCCAACGTTCTTCGGGTCATGGTAGTTATTCCACAACTTCGAAGTAATAAACAAATCTTCTCTCTTGACAATTCCTTCATCAATTGCTCTCTTAATACCCTGGCCGACTTCCTTATCATTACCATAGTCAGTTGCACCGTCGAATAACCTATAGCCCACTTTAATAGCGTGGTATACTTGATCGGCTGCAGTTTTCGTATCTAACTTCCAAAGACCGAAGCCGACTAGTGGCATGTCATGACCTGAACTCAATTTAAGGGACATTATATTTGATATTTATAAAATAATTAAATAATTCAATTGTGTACTTTAAAATATAGAAACATGGAGACCTTCTTTTATATATTTTTCCGGAGAATCAAGAAATGCCACCGAAATACTATCCATCGCACTTCGGATTTTTGTGGCGCTTCCACTACATCACCTCGTTGGTCTAGAGAGGAGAACTCGGTTAGCACAGCAATTGCTCTATTTACGAAAAGTCACGATTGCTACAAAATGGTTGCATCTGTCGTGTTAAAAATTACATCAAATGCCGCCGCTGCCATAAGATAAGCAAACTACCATAGGAGAAGTCAGGTTTTATGATATATTAATCTACGTTTGATACTTCACACTGTCGCTCCTCCATTGGTACCAGAAAACTATGTTGAGTTAGATCTGCACCGACGAATGGGGAAGATAGTGCTCGACAGTGGGGGGTTTGATTTAACGTCGGTAATGGTGGGGGGTTGTGTATTGTGAGCACGTGATGTACATAGCTCTATTGAGCCTCACGAGACGGCGAGATTGAGATTGCAAAAAGTAGCCCAGTTGGGTAACTTTGTAAACATCAGACTAACGAGTGATTATACAAAGTCAAGTTTATAGAGACGACGAGACTACGGATAGCTTTCCAACATATCAATTGGACCAGGATATGTCAAGTATACCACTATATTTAAAGATAAAGGGTGCAGAGGACCTGCAAAAGACACCTACTTTTTTGCAAGAGAATGAAGGGTCGATCAAATTTCATGGCAAACCTTACGATTTTGCAAAAATACTAACAGATACGAGTAAGGATGAAGAATATAAAGAGTTAGTTGAAGTTCAATCTGATACTTTATCGTGCTTTATTTTTATGGGCCCTACGGGAGCCGGGAAGACTACTACACTAAAAAAAGTTGCGCATCTCAAGTGTGCAAGTTTGCAAAGACGGGAAGTAGAAACTCAACTTACTGCTTTTGAAATTAGTGAAAATAGATACGTTGTAGACTTGTTAGGTGACAAAAGCGAGGGGAAGAAAGAGTACTTAAGTACGGTACCGATGGAAGAACAATTACGGAAGGAGCTGTTGACAAGACAGAACTCTTCAGCAATGATTTCTTCCATCTTTAATAGGAGGAAGACTCAAAAAACTTCTTTTAATGAACACTCAAGCAGGTCATGTCTTATATTGACGTTCTTTTATGAAAATACAAGAGTTACTTACATTGACTTGATTGGGAACGAGCGCTTTCATAAATCGCTTCCATCTTCAAATGTATTTGCCAACGTCAGCATGTCAGCGATTACACAAATGCTTACTAGAAGAGAGTTAGGCGGTCGGTCATCTAGTTTAATAACTAACTTGATTTTTAAAACTGAAGCTGAAGTTTCAAAGAAGATTGGAATAATGTTAAATTTGGATCTTTATGGAGATCCAACTTTGATAAAATCTACTCTTAACAATATTGCAGAACTAGTTGCTAGATTTAGATTGAAATGCTCACCTAGTCCATCTAAGCTTACTTTTTCTAGCAGCAATATGCCTCATTATGCTCAACCGACTGCGTCTTCATCGAGTCCATCTAGAAGGGCTCACAGAAGTCCAACGAGGGTAAGTAATAAAAATTCATTTATCAAGCCTAAATCATTGAGAAAGCAGTGGAAAAGTCCCTTGAAAACTCCTATAAAGCCGGCGGTAACTACGTCGGCTAAAACAACGCTTGAATCTGTAATGTCACCTATTAAAAACACGGTAGGCTTACCGGTTAAGTCACCAACTAAATTGCCTGTGAAGTCGCAAATAAAATCGCCAATTAAGTTGGCTTCTAAAGAATCCATTGCTCTGCCAGTTAAATGTCCAGCCAAGTCACCATCCAAGTCACCAGCTAAGATACTGGGAAGGTCCCAAATGAACCTGATTAAAAAGTCCCCCATTCGGACAGCTTCAACAACTTTACAGGAGTACAATAATCTTCAGTTAATTAGTTTGAAGAATAAGATTGATGATTTTGAATATGAGAATACTCGTTTGAAGGACGAGAATCGTGAGCTTTTAGAGCAATTAAAAGATGACGATCGAGAAGATAATGCCGATTTGACGATGCTCAAATGTGATAACACCTTGGAGTTAGTTGCTATGAAGGCTGAAATACAACAATTGCAAAAGAAGAATTTAGCCGATGAGAAGATGATGGAGCAACAAAAATTGATCAAAACTAAACTAGAAGCTTTTAAAAGTGAGTTTTCTAACTTCAAAGAGAATTCTACTTCCTTCAAGAATCAAGTGAGTGGCTTAAAAGATTTGCTAGATGGCTTAAGGAGTGAAAATGAAAGAAACAGTAAACTCTTGGAAGAAAAGACAAAAGAGGCTTTGAAGATCCCTGCAATGGAGCTAGACTTAATCTCAACAAAGGAGGAATTAGTCAAGAAAGACAAAGAAAATACAAAATTATTATTATCGCTCCAAACTTTAGAGAAAGATAATGACAATATGAAAGAAAACATAAATGAATTAAACCTGACGTTGGGAAGTTATAAACAAGACCTCGAGAGCAAGGCCAGAATAATTGAACTGCTTGAAGCAAAGCAACAAACTCCTAGAAGGGCATTGTCCCCCGTCAGAATGAATGTCCAAGATGATGGAACAGTTACCAAGATAGGATTCGAAGAAATAGATAACTTCGAAAAATTTTTAATGAGCAGTCCAATTACTGCTACTCCATTGAAAAGCAATTTACAATCTTCTAATAGAGTGCTCACACCTTCTAATAAGAGTGAAAACATTAATTCAGAGAAGAGGTTGAAGAGAAGAGGCTCACAGTTCGATTCTATTCACAAAATACCCAAAATTAATACCTTTGTCCCGGGGATCTAAATATTAACGTCTTTCTACACCTTTTTTTTAACGTGAATTACGTTGTTTCATTTCTATTGAATCATTCTTTGCTTTTAACTAATAATTTTCAATTGTAACATTAATATACAGATAAGAATTCTATTAAACAGTTCTTCTGTCAGTCATGTATCTTACGATAGGACCCAACCCAGTGATTTCAACTGTTTTTTCGAACCAATTCAATAGGAGGCCTCCTTGTTTAGCTCCGTAGCTTGTGTTCATATTCTTATACAAATACTTTATTAAATTCTCTTGCTCAGTAGAATCCAATTGTTTAACAAACCCAGAGAAATCGTTAGACCCATGATTATTCTTGATCGAGCATAGGACTTCGAAAACGGTTTCTGTGTGCAATGTCTTGGTCGATTCACTTGCAACGTATGGTGGGTTATCCAACACTAACTTCAAGGCTTCTAAGAATTGACCCAGTGACAATGATGATCTAACCTGCTTTGAAATAGTTACAATTTCCTCATGCAGAGTTGTTGGTAAATCCGGGATCAATTCCTCCTTAGACATATGAGTTTCCGGCTCCAAGGCATCGATATCAATTCTTCTCCAATCCTCCATTGTCGTTTATATCTACTCTTCTTGAATTATGTAATATTAACACGGGATTGATGTTGATGGTGGTTTGTATTTGACTCAAAGGATACGAACGAAGTTTTGCACTTTGCACTACGAATATTTTAATGAAGGTCTATAGTTAGGGATTGATAAAACGTTAAATAAAATACAGATATGTGGTCGATTACTGTGTAGTAACTAGCAAAAGGGCGTATTATCACCCATGTGCCATTAATGCTAAGGAATGAAAAAAAAAAAAGAAAAACCCCCGTAATCCACTGTAGTTACGGGGGCCTAAGTCGAGTGAAGATATCAAACTGCTTTATGACTGTGATGTGCACAGGAAGCAACTTTCTTGGATCATAGCTTATGCTCCAGTAAATTAGAATCGTTTCCCATTTAAGTTTTAGGTTTGTAGTCAATTTCGTAGGCTGTGTATGATATCAGTTAACTATTTTTGGATACCTGCTCATCGCTATCTTTGGCATCTTCAGTAATATAAGTGTCGATAAACTCGAGAGCCTTATGCTTCAACTCCAAGGAATCGACCACAATCACAACAAGACCATCGCTACCGACTTCGTACTTTATATGGCCCTCATTGGGCAATGCAACTGATTCATCGAAGCTGTCGAAGAAATTGTTCATTTGTTCGAAACTTTGGATGCTATCTACAAGCTTCTCCTCATATTCGCCATCAGGATGAGACGTGCTGTTTATGACAATAACGACCCTCATTGGATTATCTAAATCCGAATTCTCATGATTTAAATGAGAAATATCTGATTCTGACATAGCTTCTTCTTTCACTTTTTTTCAATCTCTTCAAAGAAAGCACAGAATGATAAGAGCAAGGTACTCAAAATCTCAATATGTCCCCGATATAGTTACAATCTTAACCAATTGGAGGCGCAGACTATACTTTATAGGCACTATAGTTTATTTTTTAAGTATCTACACCTTCGTAATCTCAAGTAAGTTATAATTTTTCAAAATCTCATAAACTGCATACGCTAAAAGCTATCCAATTGATATAAACTAAATAAGCAGACCAAGGGATTGGTAATTACTTATAGAGAAGGCTCAAGAGATCCTAAGAAGCGAGAGTTTAAAGGGCCCATTCTTTGAATTGGTTGATCAAGCCTCTGGTTGAAGGGTCATGATTCTTGACCTTTTCTTTATCATCCAACTCCTTTCCAATGACCTTGGCCAAAACTTTACCTAATTCAACACCCCATTGGTCAAAAGAGTTAATATTCCATATAGCACCTTCGACAAAAGTGACGTGCTCGTAGTAGGCAATCAAAGCACCGAGAGCTGCTGGGGTCATTTCTTGAGTTAAGATCGAGGTAGTTGGTCTGTTACCCAAGAAGACCTTGTGTGGAATCAAACCACCAGTTGCTCCTTCTTTCTTGACTTGATTCTCATCTTTACCAACCATTAAAGCTTCAGCCTGGGCAAAGAAATTGGAAGCTAACATTCTTTGGTGCAAATTGTGTTCAATTGGATTGTGAGATCTTGCAGCCAAAATAAAGTCAGCTGGGATAAGCTTTGTTCCCTGGTGGACCAACTGGAAGAAAGAGTGTTGGGCGTTCGTAGCAGGTTCACCAAACAATATCGTACCAGTTTGATAATTTGTGAATACATTACCCCTGGTCACGGATTTTCCGTTCGACTCCATAGACAACTGCTGCAAGTAAGCAGGGAATCTATGTAAATATTGATCGAAAGGAGCAACCAAGTGAGTTTGAGCTCCGAAAAAATTATTATACCAGACAGAGAGTAAACCTCCGATAACTGGGATGTTATCTTCCAATGGTGTTTCTACAAAATGCTTATCAACTGCTTCAGCACCTTTTAAAAATTCTTCAAATCTGTCATATCCAATATAGAGGGCCACAGACAATCCAATAGCGGACCACACTGAGTAACGACCACCAACCCAACTTTCAAATTCAAACATGTTTTTGGTGTCGATACCAAATTTCTCAACTTCTTCAGCATTAGTTGATAAGGCCGCAAAGTGCTTAGCAATATGCTTATTGTCCTTTGCAGATTCCAAGAACCATCTCTTAGCAGAATTAGCATTGGTGATGGTTTCTGCAGTAGTGAAGGTCTTTGAAGCAATCAAAAATAAAGTAGTTTCAGGGTTCAAGTTTTTAAGGGTTTCAACGATATGAGTACCATCAATATTTGAAACAAAATGAGCACTCAAACCTGGCTTGGAGTATGACTTTAAAGCTTCAGTTACCATGACTGGCCCTAAGTCAGAACCCCCAATACCAATATTAACAATGTCAGTGATAGCCTTTCCAGTGTATCCAGTCCATTTACCAGATCTAACTTCTTCTGAAAACTCTTTCATGTGCTGCAACACAGCATCCACCTCAGGTGCTGTATTCTTTCCTTCCACTTCCATTGTCTTCATTGACCTGTTTCTCAACGCTACGTGATATACAGCTCTACCTTCCGTAAAGTTAATCAAAGAACCCTTGAACATTTCATCTCTCAAATGCTCAACTTTTGCTTCCTTAGCCAATTGAATCAAAAGACTAAAACTTTCATCGTTGATTAAGTTCTTGGAGAAGTCAAAAAGGATCTGAGACCCATCATAGTTCTTGAGAGTCTTGGAAAGCTTCTGGAATCTTTTTGGATCCTCATCAAACGCTTCTTTCACTTTAAAATCCTTCCCACTCTTTTTATACACTGACTCAAGTGTTTTCCATGCGGGCAACTCAGTAGCAAGTTTGAAATCTGAAAAGCTTGACATCTTATTTACGATAGTGACGTTTTTATACCAATTGGCTTTACTAAAAACGATATATTTCACAGTTTAAAAGAGCAATATATATTTTAGGCTCGGTCGTGATTGTTCCTTAAATCACCGAGCTGGTCGATCTTAGTCATAGGAAATCCACTAAAAGATGCCGAAGGGGGCCTAAAATGGTTCAAACGACATGACTGTATCTGTTTGAGGTGACCATTGACTCAATTGATCTCTACAATTACATTCTTAGCTAAAGAGAGTCATATCTACTACATTTAAAGCTCATCTCGGCCCAATGTCTGCGAGGCTGAATCCAACTTGAGAAAAGTTGAAAACTTCAATTGATTCATCAAGAAACATTTAAAGAACATTGAAGGTACCTTCAAAACAAGTGCTTCTGCCGCTTCAATTCGACTTCATAAGGGCCACTCTATTGTATTTTTAATGGTAAGGGGTCTCCTATTTATCTCTTTCAGGCTGTAAATCACTATGAAAAGAGTGCATAGTAATTCAGCAGAACGATCCTTGAGTAATGTAGATGGGGCATAACTAAAAAACTACTATAAAACCACATATAGCGTTCAGTAGTAAAGTACAATCTGGACAGCTATGAGTGGTCTTGTTTCTAAATGGGCAGTTCAGAAGGAGTTAATTGAAGAGGCTAATGAACAAGATAATACAGTTAAAAAGACGAAATCAGCCACCACGTTTAAAAAGTCACAGCCATTGGAAAGCAAATGGGCGAGTCCTAGCAAACCTGATATGGAAGCCCCAGCCCAGGATCAGCAAAATAGAACAAAGAGTAATGGTAGGAAGAATAAATACCCGGGTAGTCCCAGAGGTAATTTGCTCACTCCTCCATTAAGTGCTGATCCTGATATTTCGACCCATTCTGAAAAGGGCAGGCGACAGCACGAAAATCACTTTAGGTCGCCTCAGGGACGAGCAAAACACAAGAGTGGTCGCCGGTACGACTCGCGAGGACCTATAAGAGACGATAATAAAGTAATTGAGAAAGCAGATCTCGATAAAGATCAGGATAAGATTCCCATGTCTGATGCTGCGAAGTCTTTTGCATCGAGATTGGGGATGGGTGGAGGTTCCCCTAAAGTGAAAACTTTCGATAACGATGGATTTGTATCAACTGATGAAGAAGCAAGCGACGAAGAACCATCTCATGAGGCTGAAGAGCAAGGCGTCAGTGACGAAGAATTGCAACCAATGACCAATGCTGCTAAGTCTCTCGCAAGTAGGCTAGGAATTGTAAGTCTAGATGACCTGACAAATAATGGGAGCGAAAAGAAAAAGCCATTCAAAGTACCTAGAGAGCGAAATGTGTCTAGCAGAGCATCCGGGAGCAGAAATATGAACAGATCTGAGTCTAAGCAAACTTTTCAAAAAGGTCTGAAGAATGCCCTGAAAGAGGCGAAGTTGAAGCAAGAAGTCCAAGAGATGTTAGATAAACTAGGAGATTCCAGTAGGAGCTGGGCTGACTTGGAAGACGAGTGAAACTTTTAGAATAGTAATTAATTATAGAAAATCCACAAACACCTAAATCCACAAGCACCTGTAAAGGAGGCATTAATACAAAGTTTCGAACCCTAATACTGTAGAATTGATATTCCGATCTCTTGGCACTTTCCACACTGGATACAAGGGGCAATTCTGAAGTTAGATATCTTTCTTTTTATGTTTCGCTAGTTATCACGGGAACCATCCCTAAAGTTTCGCAAGATACATGATAATCAATCATAAAACTCCTTTTTAGCTTCCCACGCAGATACTTAAAGGCAGCTATAAAACATAGTTTGTGTCATAATGCTACTAGAGAAGATCAGTTACCCAAGTATACTGAGACCATTCAGACTCAATGCTTTGCCCTGTTCCTCAAGTTTAATGAGCCTCAACATGTATAAAAGTGTGACACTATCAAGATCAATGCATACAAAACGCCCAAGCTTGCTTTTCAGACGATTTTATAACAATCAGAAGACAGATGATGATAAGAAATATGAAAATCAAAGGTATGATAATAACTTGAGGGCTCAATTTATAAATTCTACTTTAAAGAATAATCCTAATATCTTTAATTCGGCTCAGTTGGCAGGCAGTGGATTGTCCTTGAAGACAATCGTTTTAATAATAGTTGGAACTAGCACCATAACTATGGGAATATATGTCTTCATCCAACTTTTGAATTTAAGAAAAACCTCAAAAGAAGGTGGAACTCTGGCAAGGAGCGTCTTCCTACCACTCTGGTTAAATTTCAATTACTTTTACAAATCTAAATACACCTTTCCAAATGGATTAAGATATTTTGACACTGATTTCTATGATTATATCATCCAAGAGATGAAGCAATTGAACCCTCACTCTGGGAGGACAGATTCTGAAAATTTCATACATTTGTTGAAAAACGAAAACATAAGATATAAGGCACTCGAGGATTTGTCTATGAACGGACTCGTAAGACAAGTAATTGGGTTACCCTTGGAGTTGACTATTGATGAAAATAGTAAGTTTGATATCTGGATTGAACTGAAATATCCTACAATATCTGGTCCGCAGATCGATCTTGAGTCCCGTGAACAAGAGAACACGAAAAGCAGTTCTGTGTTTGCACATTGGTCGATAAAGCCTATTATTACCTCTTCAATAATTGAGAATATACTCACTCAGCTTGGATTGAATTTAGGTACTCTAAAGACATCCGATGCTTCAAGAAAGGTTCACGAAAACTCAAGTGGTAGGATACATGAAGTTCCAATCACAAACGCATCTTCAGCTTCAATAATGAACGGTGAAAAGTCCTACAATATAATGTTTTCTGGAACGCTTTCCGTGCGTGATAAGAAGAAATTTAATAATGGCACATTAAGCTACGAAGGTATCATAGACTTTGATCATCTTATGATCAACAGAGGTGTCAAGCTACTAAGTGCAGATCTTATTATTGGTCCCACGGAATCTCCGAAGGAATGCGTTAAGTATAAAGTAATATAATTTAAATATATGTAAATAGTTGATTTCGACCTTTCTTTCCCATTAGGAGATAACCGATTTCTCGTACTATTGTAATGTTTCTTTTCCTTTTTTTTTACCCCAAAAGAAGTGAAATATCTACTTTTCAATGGTGAAGAGTATCAAGAGAAGCAATGGATGGCAATAATGGCGAGATAATATTAGATTCTAGTTCGAATAACAAAGGAGTGGCCAGTAAGAAGAGGAAAATAGGAAAAAAAACAACTCAATCTAATACCAGTACAAACGAAAATAGAAGAAGCGCTCAAGCCTCGAGGACACTCAAAGCTTGTGATCTCTGTCGAAAGCAGAAGACTAGATGTTTCAGATCACCAGATAATCCAAAGTCTTGCTTGCGATGTAAATTCTTGGACAAAATATGTTCTTTTGAATCCAATCCAGAGCCATTACAATATAACAACTCCAATAATGCACCAAGCCAAACACAAGGCACTACTGGCGAAGAAAGCAAGAAGATAGATATGATATACAGTGGCGTGACCGAAATATTGACGTTGTTGAAGAGTGGAGCCAATAACTTTGAGCTATTGAATAATGATGCAAAGCTTCTCTTGGATGCAGCAAGTTCTATGAAGAAAAGTTCAGAGCAGGAGTCGTCATCATCATTGTCGTACTTTGATAACCTCTACCAAGGAGGAAGAGCATCAGCTGGCTTTCTGACGACCTTGGGAGGTTCATCGTTGTCGTATCCACTGCAGAGCCAAGATATGGACACAATAAAAGAATTCAATGTGGATAACGATACCCAGTCGTCGTTTCAATCGCCGACAAATTCTTTGAAAGTATCGCCGTTTTCAGTCGTTAATAATCAAGTGGATAATAACTATATCCCTCAACCAATAAATAAGCTACTCAATTTATCTACGGTATCTGAGCACAAGAAAAGCTCATTTTTTGAATCAAAAAATGATCTTCTTAGTTTGGGTATACTAAGTGAATCGGAAGCTATTGACTTGATCAATGACTTCAGGAGGAATTATGGAAGGTGGGTAAGTTTCCCTCAAAACTTGCCAACGAGTGTTTTAATTGAACGTATCAGATACAAGTCATCATTATTACTAACGACCTGCTGCTGCCTTTCAATGAGGTATTCTTTGAATGGAGTTAGTCCTGGAGACGTGGATAATTTAAGACGCAAGAAAAAGACTTATAAGGCAATGTTCAAACATTTAATAAAAGATTTGGGTGAATCGTTGTTAGGGTATGCTGTGTTTCAAAGGGCAAGTGATAATAGCGGTGATATTGAGTTCTTACAAGCCCTAGTAATATTGTCAATATATCTGTTGTCCTTGTCTTCAATTGTCACAAATACCCTAGATGAAGAATCTTTGTTAGATGAGTCTGATTTAGATTTGAAAAACATGAATTTAGATCCTTGGTTCCTTTCTGGCCTTGGATTGAAGACTTTCGTGACGAAATCAACATTTGGTGCCATATTTGATAATAAAGCTCCTTCCTTAGATGAGTCAAAAGATTTGCTTGAAGATTCTAGATCACCATTCACAATTTTATATGACGAGATGGATTCAGATGACGATCAAGTGTTGACTATGTTGAGGATTTATAATCATTTAACGTTAGTCCACCTAATCAATTGCATTTTTTCAGGAAGGATGTGTATTTTAGACGAAATAAGATTGAACTACTGTAATGCTACTTTAAGCTTACCAAGTGCTACTAATTTTGATGGTAGAATGGTTAGTGAGATATCAATTTTATTAATAGCTTATAATTATATTCAAGTGAATTTGAATGCTGGGATGTCAGCATCATTGAAAGAATGCGAGACAGGGTTCATTTCCGTGAAGGATGAGATACGTATCTGGTATGACCAGTGGGAACACCTTTTTAATCAACCAGCGTTACAATTTGTGGAATTTTGCTTTAATTTTTGTTTGGTTGTGATATATTATTCCTATAATTTCCAAAAACTAAACATAAAGAACAAGGGCTCTAATAATACTTTGGGTGGAAACGGACGACTGTTTCTTGATTTGTATGGTGAGAATAACATTGGCTTTATTTTACCTCGCTGCGATAAGCAGTCATTGATTAAGATGACGCGTCACGCAAATAACGTTGTCAAGTCTATAAATGTAATTGAAAGTGACTCCTACTTTGCTTATTTATCTGATCAAATTCATTTTTGTTTCTATTTCAGTGCAATTATATTAATAAAATTATTGAAGTATTTCAAGACTTCTGAGCAATTAGACATACTAGATGGCATTGAACTTGATAAAAACTCGAATTCTGAGAGTGCCTTCGTGGAGATAAAGACCAACATTGATAACTTGATTGAAAAGTATGGAAGAATAGGACAAGGCAATTCAGACGATATTATTACCAAATATAAATTTGGTTTAGAAGACGTTTTAAAGAAAGAACTTAAAGCTTAGCAAAGAAATCGAATTCCTTTTTGATTATTTATTCTTTACTTTTTAAGTTTAAAAAAAACATTTCAGTTCTACATATGTATTTTTAACCTGAATTCTATAAAGTACTAATCATATGAATTATTTTAAATGCCCTTTGTAATTGCCTTCCATGTAGTCAATATGAACGAAAGCTCTTTCCACCATTGGTAATGATTCAATAGCATATTGCAATGCCTCAGCGATGTCATGACAGTCCTTCAACGAAAGGTTAAATTCCTCTGAATCAAAAACGACATCAATTTCGACATTAAGATTATCTCCCACATGATATACTTTCAATGAAGTAATTAACTTAATAGATTCAGCAAATCTGTAAGCTAAATACAAAATAACCTTATAGTCTAGGGGACTTGCCACTGCTCCCGTCAAATTATCGATATGTTCGAAGGCAGTTTTACACCAACTAGATATAATGTAGATAGATAGAAGTAGAGCCCCGAGTGGATCTAACCACCATATATCAAACATATATCCCACAGTTGGCATTAATAATGACACAGTATTAAAAACAATATCTGTCATCGCATCCTGTGCGAGAGCTTGGACAGAACTCGATTTACTTTTAGAACACCACAACCAGCAAGCAACTTTGGCAATAATAGTAAAACACATTATGAAAATTGCTTGGGTTCCTATCCTTGCAATCTCTCTTGATTCAGGCGGAGAAAGAAGTCGCTTAAAAGATTCCTGGCCAACTTGAAAAAAAGATAAGATAATGATCACTGAAAATATTAAAACTCCTAAGGGCTCTAGCCTAGATCTTCCGATTGGATAGGAATGCTCCACCCTCCAATTCTTGGTCGTAGATAGTTTATTAGCGATGAATATAATGAATGTGGAAAAGAAATCAAGGATAGAATCTACCAACGATGCAATCATCGACATGGATCTTGTCATGATAGTGACAATAATCTTACCAACGAGAAGAAGTATATTAATGAAAAAGTTTACCAAAATGGCAACCAAGACTTCCGAGTTGTTCTTCTCTTCATTGTAACCTAGAAATTGAGCTCCTTCATATCCGATATTTCCAGGGATCTCATTGAACCTGGAATGCTTAGAATTAACCGTCAAATTCCTTTGATAGCTTTCACAATCCGAAGATTCTATTTCTGCCTCATCAATATCATGATCAAGAGAATAATTAGGAGTACCATAATTCGAAAGCATGTTTAAATGAATCTTTCCCGCATCCAAAAATGCATCTATTTCCTTGAATCTTTCAATAAGATAGTTTTGATCCTCATAATACTTTTTTAGTTTCAGTTTCTTAACACAGGAGATATCCACATATCCCTTATCCCAATCAGCTACCGTAATGTACTTTCCGATAAGCCTATGTGGTCTCATAGAATTCATAATAGCAAGTCTTCTCGACTGTTCTTCCAAATCTAGCGAGCATACGCTCCCATTATCTAGAATACCGGGGGCAAAATTAAAATTTGAGTTGTTTCCACCCTGATCCGTCACTGAGTTGGGGTTTGTCACACTGAATTGAGAGCTTAATAGCCTCTGGTACAAAGGTTTATGAGAGGAATTCAACCGCAGCAAGTCCGCAGACGATATAGAATATCGTCTGTCTTGCCAATAAGATCCGTTATCCCTTTTCCAATATTCGTTATCCGTTGCCTTATCAGCCGAAGCTGGCAGTCGTTCTTTGAACTGTCGCTCTTTGAATTGCACAGAATTCGGTAAATTCATCATCTTTGACGTAGATACAGACTTCGGTAACCTAATAGGATCATGTTGAGAGTGTGTCAGGTTTTGAATGAGAGGAGTGGTCTCCTCTGCATTTGGCCCATGATAATCATCTAGATGCAGCATACCCTTTTATAAATAGAGTTTTGCTTTACAAGAAAGCAATTCCAAGGCTTCTTGGATTGAATAATAGCAAAATGGAACTAAACCTTTTGTTTCGTTTTAGCAATAATTTTATCCTTTTGATGTCTGTGGTAAAGAAATGTGACTTAGTATATAGACGTTTGTGTATTGAGAGTTTGCGATTTTAAGATTACAGCTTACAGATTACATCGCGACTGAGATGGATGAGATGGATTATACGCCTAAAGGAGAGTCGAGACATAAATTATAATAAAGTTAAGGGCCCTAATGATTACTTAGTGGCCCTCTCCATGCTATATGGTTATCTTACTACAGTTTTTGTATTCTTAGTTGCTACATTTATATATTGAAGAAGAGCAAACAAATTGTTACCCGGATACTATATTATAGTGAAAAATTTATCGACAGATTAATGAGAATTTACCTTTACCTTCAAGAGATTCTTTTCTTCAATTTGCAAGCATTGGTATGTTTTAGACTCTTCTATATGCTACTTGACTGACGCGAAAGACTTCTCTGTGATCTCGAACTATAGGGACCCGCATCACAGGTAATTGGAGTGAGAAAAAAACTTTGGGTGAAAAAGGTGTTTTTTTTCAAGTTTTTTTATAGTCAGTGCTTAGTTATGATGATTGTTTTCACACATATGTCAAGGTGAATCCTGAGCCGCCGACAAACATGCATCACCATCTGAACTACCTACTCTAATGCAAGTGGCTTACTAGTTATTTCTGGATTTACTAACGTGCAATAGGTCAATGACTAAGCTCGAGAGATATTTTTTTTCTAGCTGTCAACAGGTAAGTAATCCCATATCCAACGACCAATATTTGATTGATATTGAATGATGAAAATCTAAAGTTATCAGTTCTGCTTCTGAACCAAAAAAAACCTGAAGATAAACAATTACCAAGCTCTAGAATTACACTGATCTTATCAATCAAATCTATTATTGAATATTTACGAAGAACATGGAATACTAACAACGTAGGTCAATATATTGTTCCTATAGAATAAGATAATAAATGATTAACGTTTCTTAAAATTGATGTAGATGAAATTAGAAGTAGTTATATCAGAGATCAAATATGACAACCTTTCCATCGATACCTGATGTCGACACCTGCGTGGGAGAAAGTACCCTAATACTTGCGATAGTGTTTTGATGGATAGTGCTGAGAACCTTCCCACCTAGTGGCTCAGGTTTGTTAACTCTGCCTTTCAAGTCGAGCTGTTTAAACATGTTTAAGGCATCGTGAGAAGAAATCTCTTCGTCCTCATCATGATGAGCAGGGACGTCCTTTATTAAATCCTTTTGTGACTCAACTTGATATGACTCGCTCCAGCTAGACTCGTTCCCTTCAAATACTACTAGGTTGCAATTGTAACCCCCTGCAATGATCTTGTTATTGGTCAAAAAGGCAAGCGCTTTGAACGGGAGATAGCTGACTTTGATGTTAAAAAATGCCTTTGGTGGCAAGTCTTCACCAGCAGGGTATACAACACTTAACGAAGAATCATGGCTAACGAAACCCAAGGCATTTCCGTCAGGACTGAAATCTACGTCAGCGATCCATGCCCCAGTTTCAGTGACATAGTCTCCACATAATGTTTGAAAAGGTAATTTTGAACCCCAGACCGTGGCCTCTGGTTTTTCATCCAAGCCCTTAATGTAGCTTGAGAAAACCCTAACATGCCCATCTGTAGATCCACTCGCCAACAACACATTATTTGGGTGCCACAGCAAAGCTGTAATGGTTGATTTTAACGGTTTCTTTAAATGCTTTGAAACCCACCAATCATTTTCAGATTCATAGTAGCAGACAGCAATAATTCTGTCAGAAGATCCAACTGCAAACTTGTTACCTTGAGGTGACCATTTACACACCGTAGCAGCTCTATGGATCCTCAACAATACCAAAGTTGGCTTGTATTCGTTATCCGATTGGCTGAACTCCCAAACCAACGCATTTCTGTCCTGTGAGCAAGTCAAGATCTTACTTCCATCAGGAGATATATCAACAGACGTTACAGTCTTATCATGGCCCTGCAAAATAGTATATAATTTTGGTTTCGACTTTAAATTATCCACTACATATACCTCAACCGTATTACCCTTAGTTATTGCTAAGACCTTGTGATCGGGTGAAAAAGCATGATCTTTAATTGGCTCGTGGCCCAATTGATAAACTGTTGGTGGTGACATTTCAAATTTCGTTTGTCTAATCACAGGAGTCTACTCTACTGTAACTATCGATTGAATAGCGTAATACGTTTGGCGTAAATTGCCTAAATCTTCGAATAGCTCAGTATTTCATTGAGCATACAATATGCACACCATACTTAAATAAACTATCAGTAAAACAACGGAATATATATGACATACGTAAAGTAAAAATACATAGGGCCAAACCCTTTGGATTCACAGAGACCCAAACATGAAGCAAGTCAAGTTAAATATAAAGTCAAAAAAAAAAAAACGAGATTTTCAAATGAACAAAGCAATTAGGAAAGTTTCAGGTTAGGATCGTCTTGTTTGTATTTGAGGAACTGCTTCACTCTTGTCCAAACGCGCTGAACATTGTCATTCTTAATAGAAGAAACTCTTCCGTCTAACCTTTGAACGAGAGTCATAAACAAGGTCTTCGTTTCTTTGTTGTATAAAATTCTCAACCAGTAGAACACCAAGAAAAGAACCAATTGAAATCCAGAGGTGTTACGGAAGACGAGTGTCCTCAAAAACAAGTATATGATTAACAACAACTCGTTATATGCAATCACAGATGCTAGGAAGCCAGACTCTTTTTCCACGAAGCTAATATGCTTATGTGAACCTAATTGTAGCAATGAAATAATAAAATACGGAAGTATTTTAAAAATAGACTTGAAAGTAAAGATCCATGCAACGGCCAAACACAAGTATTGGAAATTTTGCTGAGCCACCAAAGTCGAAGCTGGTGGCAAGAATGAAAACCCGAACTTATGGGATATAGTGGCCGTCAACGCCATGATCGCACCCACCAAAGCCAACCTGTAGCTGATTGAATTGATATAGAACTTGTTAGGCAACCAGAATATTTGAAACGTAAAAGAAATGAGCCCAAATACAATGGTAATGCAATGGCCCGCAAGCCATATTTTTAATTTTATTGCACTAGAGTCATTTGTCTTTCTCACAAGCTTCTTTCTTTTATGCTCTTTTACAGCTTCGTTAGTTGTAGAAGGAGTGCTTGCTTCAGCACTTGATTCTCTCTTGGGATTTTCCACAGCATTAGACTCATTAGCAACACTAGGCATTGTCAATTCCTTTTAACTTTATCCTTTCTTCTTGCTGTCAAGTAAATTGCTGTTGAAAGCCATTCTAGCTCTGAAATTCCATCATTAAATGCTGCATACAATATCTATGCCTCTATACAAGACTACCATTCAATTAAACATACAATAATAAAGTAAACAAGAGGTGATTCAAGAAAGATTAGATAATGGGCCAAAAGGACATCTTAGAGATAGAATTTTCTAAAGCACCTCAGTTGACACCACTCGAATCAGAAATTTTGACTCAGTATCAAAGATTAGCGATTCAACTAAACACGCTTTCGAGGGAGATTCGACACTTGAGCACTACAAATAATGAATTAATAGCAGAACAAGGTTCTGATGATAAAGACACAGGAGGAGAAGCTGGTGAGCTTCTTGATAACTTAAGGAATTTGGAGATGAAAATAGGATTGGTGTACACTCTTTTCAAAGGAGCAGTTTACTCGTTATTTCTCGACAATGAGCAAGACAATGCAAAGGAGGCGGAGGAATTTCAAAATCATGAAGGGTACGAGGATGAAGAGGAACAGGAAAGAGATTCTGAATCTGTTACATAACCCATAAGCTAGATGGTGTCGATTTCATCTCCAGTAAGTCATAAGAGATCAATTGATTTAATGTTTCGCCTTTTTCCGAGTCAAGGAATCTTGGATTTGAATACTAAATGCTTTAAATCACTGCTCTGAAACAAGTAAATGACGTATTGCTATATACAACGTGTTTTGCTTCACTCGTGCCCAGATCATATGAGATAGTATGTTATACCTTAGAGCATGTTTTCCCACGAAATCAATAGACTCAGCTGTACCTTTACGTGGCTCATATAGCAGGGTATTGAGCAGGCACCGAGCTAACTCATGGATCAATGAATTTGTCTTTAGAACAGAAAAAAAAAAACGTGCTTATAATTTCTTGAATCATAATCCTAAGGGCTCGGTGGTGTGAGTCGAAAGAAATAACTCAACTGTTATTTCTATGATGTAAAATAGTGTACATTAGTGTAGATTAGCTTATTATTAATTGCTTTAATCGTCGTATCAATTCACAGCATCGCCGTAAAAAAAAGTTATCCGAGTCAAAGCTTAATTATTCAAATAATTTAATTTTTCATTATTTTTCACTTTCATAAAGGAAAAAAAAAGGAAAGTAGGTCAAGCAAATAAGTTTTACTTTATCTCATCATCAAAAGAGTGATACCAAAAGGAAAAGAAGCTTTAGTCATGTCTGGTTACGATAAATATTCAACACCATTGTCATCTAGGTATGCGTCTGAGGAGATGTCTAAAATCTTCTCATTGAGAAATAGGTTCTCAACGTGGAGAAAGCTTTGGTTAAACTTGGCAATCGCAGAAAAACAGGTTGGTTTAGATGTTATTTCAGATGAAGCTATTAAACAAATGAAGCAACATTTGGAAATAACTGATAAAGAAATCGAAGACGCTTCGAAAGAAGAAGCTATCGTCAGGCATGATGTTATGGCTCACGTTCATGTCTTTGGTAAGACATGTCCTGATGCGGCTGGGATTATTCATTTGGGTGCAACCTCTTGCTTTGTTACTGACAATGCAGATTTAATATTCTTAAGAGATGCGTATGATGTCCTTATTCCAAAATTGGTTAATGTTATTGAAAGATTGAGCAAGTTTGCGATGGCATACAAGGACTTGCCTGTGTTAGGATGGACGCATTTCCAACCAGCTCAGTTGACGACAGTTGGTAAAAGAGCTACTTTATGGATTCAAGAATTGCTTTGGGATTTAAGGAATATGGTTAGAGCTAGGAATGATATAGGGTTGAGAGGAGTTAAAGGTACAACAGGAACCCAGGCATCATTTTTATCCTTATTCCACGGTGACCATGATAAAGTCGAATTGCTTGATGAGACAGTTGTCAAGTTATTAGGCTTCGAAACAGTTTATCCTGTCACTGGACAAACTTATTCAAGGAAGATTGATATCGATGTTTTATCTCCTTTGGCCTCTTTAGGAGCCACGACTCACAAATTTGCAACCGATATCAGATTACTTGCAAACTTGAAAGAGGTAGAAGAGCCATTCGAGAAATCTCAAATCGGTTCTTCAGCAATGGCCTACAAAAGAAACCCTATGAGATGCGAAAGAGTGTGTTCTTTGTCGAGGCATTTAGGTGGTCTTTTAAGTGATGCGATCCAAACTGCATCAGTTCAGTGGTTTGAAAGAACACTTGATGACTCTGCTATTAGAAGAATCTCGTTACCTTCTGCCTTCCTTACCGCGGATATCTTATTATCTACCTTGAACAATATATGTAGTGGGCTCGTTGTGTATCCTAAGGTTATTGAGAGAAGAATTAACGCTGAATTACCATTCATGGCTACTGAAAATATCATTATGGCAATGGTCGAAAAAGGAGAATCCAGACAAGAATGCCATGAGCAGATCAGAGTTTTGTCTCATGAAGCTAGTGCAGTTGTGAAGCAAGAAGGTGGTGATAACGATTTAATACAAAGAGTCAAGAATAATGAATACTTCAAGCCTATTTGGAATGAGCTAGATGCTTTATTGGATCCATCTACCTTCGTTGGAAGAGCACCTGAGCAGACTGAAAAATTCGTAACTAATGACGTTGCTAAAGCTCTTGCGCCATTCAAGGATATGATTAACAACGAGACAGTGAAATTAAGTGTTTAGTCTAACATTACTGTATTAGTCTTATGTAAAACTATATTTTAATAAATTGAGCTGTTTATTACACCACTCACAAGCTATCTTACAACTTGATGTGTTTTTATTTATAGATACAAATATTGATAAAAAGTGGTAAACTGAATATGTCTAATTTAATTCACACCACTCAAATATATTCTTGTGGCAAAGTTGATTCGGAAGTAAGATGCGGGGATTTCATAGCTGACTGTGTAGCATTCTTTATTGGAAATGGTTCTGCAAGCATAGCAGAAGGTGAATTCGATTGTAGTGATGGATTTGGTAAAACAATTCTAGAAGAATTATTGATACCACTAAATACAGAACTCGATGACGATGATATCAGGGACAAGCTTGGACGTGATGTCGACGACGTGTTGCTTCCTGATGAAGAATGGGCTATGGAAACCAAATCTGGTCTATTAAAAGTTCCGGCTAATGTTTGCGGATATTGTATTTTTGGTCTTTCGTTAACGTGAATTGGGTCAGTTATATTAGATTGCTCTGCAGAGCTATTCGTAAAACGTTCATTATCTTCATTGTCATTAGAATTGTAGTTCAATTGAACTAAGTCTTTGAAATCATTAAGTATCTGAGAAGAGGGAAATGTTGTATAGATTGCTTTATCATTCGATTCTAAACTCACAACACCGTTAATCAAATCTCTTTCCAACATTCTTTCGTCAGTGTAAAGCGAACAATTGATATCATAGGGCACCAAATATAATTTCATACCGGATTTGTATCTTGGTCTGGCAAGTACTTTCTTGACAAACAAACTATTTGGGTCTTCGCCACTAGAACCGATGCTACAAAACATTTCATCAAAAAACCCTTCATCATCGATTAATTTGTAATCCCCTGGTCTTGCAGTTTCTAACTTCAACAATACCGAACCACCTAGATCGTCCGTCGTTGAGCGAGTTACTCTTATCAAAGTTGACTGCTTGGCCCCAAATAACGAATTAATTGCCGTTTTCAATGAGTTGAAGGTTGGATTTGCAGCTTTTGCATCATATTCTTCGGGACTTTTCTTATTTAAACTGAAATTCTGTAAAACCTTATTGGAAAAGTCGGACAACTTGACCAAGTTGTTATCAATCAATTGTACTCCCTTTGAAACCAAATGATTCGACGGATGATACGAATCACCCAAGTCATGGCTAAAACTCATATAATCCGATTCAAACAATGACTCTATCTTCTTTTGATTGGTGTGCGGCGTTAATGAATTATACAAGGCTGACATTGATGGTGCGAGGGTTAGTTTCACTTTAAGGCCGGCCTCTAATGACCTTAAATGAAGCTTCAGGTTCAAATGATGTTCTGTATTCTTTTTAGCAACCAGCTTTCTCCTAATAGCAAGTTTCACCAACTTCTTTTCCACCAAAAACTTTTTCTTGATTCTTTGGCGAGGTAATGCCGTCGATGAAACATATTTGCTTCCTTCGAAGGGAAACAGCAGAGCCGACGTGCGTGACGTTCCAAGACTCGAGCATGTTGACCTGGTTGAGGTACGCTCTACTAAAGGCTCATTTATTGCAAATTTCGTTGCAGATGAGCTGCGTTGTCTTCCCAAAGAAGGTTTGTCGATGACCGAACTTGCATCCGAGCTAGGAGCTGAGCTGAGGAGTGAACTCGATCCCGATCTAGGTATCAGTAGCAGTAGATCTCTTTTTTCGTCCGACACTTCATCAGTGTGATTTAGCAACTGAGATATCCCTATCATTTTTGATAGCTTCTCTTTAGCTATTAGGTGAAAAAGAAAGAAATGAAGTCAGCTCTTTTTCAGTGAATCTCTTTCCAAGTAAAACCTTTCGAATAGTAACCTTTATAATCAAAAAGATATTTCAAATCTTCTTCTATGTACACTTTGAAACAAAAATACTATATCGTTGTTCCAAAAAAAAAATTCCAGAAATCGGAAAACTTGGGGGATTATTATTATGTATGTCTTAGAAATTGCTTTAATTACGATCCCTTTTTGTTTTGATGTTTATATGCAGGGGTTATCTCGGTGGTCCGTGGTGAGATCTCCTCTAAATTAGAACGGTATGACGTAGCGGACGGGTGGCTTGACCAAAAAAGTGGTGTTCCGTATGGCTCGTATCTCACTGTTGTATATACTTACGTTATGTTCTCCTAAGTGGCCGGTATTAGAGATAACTGAGCGACGTTCTCATGTCTCAGACATCGAATTACTGATTACCTAAGAAATAGGTAATCAATCTAAACGAGGCGACTGAGATTGTGCCATTGGTAGATCGTTTCTGTTGAAGGGACATCGTCAAGGTGATGTATATTAGTTGCTTTGTTACTACTTACTGAGGTTATTCTACGGGACAACGAGATATCGACCAATGAGCATGCAAAATAGTTATATTGTGTGATTTACGTGTTAATTTAAGGTTCAGCAAGTAAATAATGACTTTTCTCCGTCCTAGAA
This sequence comes from Priceomyces carsonii, assembly GCF_900007245.1. NCBI lineage: Eukaryota > Fungi > Ascomycota > Pichiomycetes > Serinales > Debaryomycetaceae > Priceomyces > Priceomyces carsonii. The sequence continues at coordinate 916,810 of NW_026946676.1, read as the reverse complement.
GTTCGAACCCTGGTTTATGTTTCTATCTCTAACTCCAAGCTCGTCGTCTAAGAAATCGTTATTGCCATTCTTCTCGTCCTTCCTCCAAAAGGTCCACCCACCTGAATTGTAACCCTTATTAGATCTCTTTTTCAAGACAAATAAGAATGCTATAATTCCAAGTAGGATAGCACCTCCAACGCCAACGACGACACCAACAACTATCCTATTGGTGTGTGACAAACCTCCACTGCTGTTGTTTTTATTGTTGTTCGAGTTCGATGTTTCACTGGCCTGTGACGAAACGACGGAAGTACGTGTAACTACAACTGTCTCTCCATTGGAAGTGGTGGTCATCCGATTTACTGTGGTTGATCCAGTAGTAGTGTCAGAACTTGTAGATGAATCTGAATCAGAACTTTGAGAACTCTCCAGCGATGATGTAGAGTCACCAGCATCAGTCGTAGTTGCCGACAGGTTGCCACTATCGTCACTGCTGCTGGTATTGTCAGTGTTTTCAGTATTGGCATCAGAGGAGCTAGTATCACTCAGAGTCGTGTCATCACCCCCGTCGGTCGAAGATGGCAGGTCTGTCGAAGTACTAGTGTGCGAACTTGAAGTTCTTGATGAAAACAGCGTGGTAGGATCCGACGTGCTTTCTGCAAACGACGAGGTGCTGGATGGCTCAGCAGTAGACAGAAATTGAGTAGATGTAGTTGGATCCGAGGAGAACCCAAAAGATTGAGATGACGAAGCGGCAGTTGATGATGTGGGACCAGCACTGAAGAAATCGTCTGAAGACGTATCTCCAAAACCGTTGTCATCTTCATCCGCTCTTTTCAATAGATGGGGAGCCATCATATCACATAATTTAAGTGGATATTGAAAAAGCTGATCATACTTTTCTTGTATTTCATCGTTATATGCTTGAAATGATTGGTAACCAAATGCATAGACCAACCCTAGAATGATAGTCGCCACCATAACGAATGAGCGCAAGGCTGTGAAACCAGCTATACCTTTCATTTTAGTTTAGTTTCGAAGAGTACTTTAGTTGAATCTGAGTCTATTAGGTGTCCTTTATTTATGTAACGAATGACTATTTTTAGCTCTTAATTTATTTTATTTTATAAATTTCCTTGAGACCTGTCTATACACTCAACAGTCCGTCTCTGACTTAAAATACTGTAGATCCAAGTGTCGTTAAACAGCTGAGTTGGATTATAAATCAACAATAATAATAATAATAATAATATAATAATAGTAAGAATCTGTAAAAGAAAAAGAAAAAAATCAGTACAAAAATCAGGAACGCCGTCTCACCAGCGTATAATTAGACCCATTTTAGAAAAGTCACTATGTACAGCTACAGTAAGAGCAGACCATATCACAAAAAAAAAAAAATTAGTAACCCTTATCCCTCTTTTAATGTTCTGCTTCCCTAACGAACATAAGCACTTAATAGCTCTCTAATTCTATAGTGCTCGAGTCTTGAAAAGGTATGCTTAGTCAACAAGAATTCGCGTTCATTATTAAGTCGGCTAACAATAACCAGGGCAGTGCTCACAGGCTAGACGATCTCTTAACAAAATTTTACCTGAAATTGGAGTGCTCATAATATCGTATCGCTACAGTATCGCTACAATGCACTTTAAAGACGTGAATTACGAACTGGTCAACAAAAACGTCAAAATGTAGATTATAGAATAAGCCTCTCGATAAATTGTGTACATCTTACAGCTTCGGGACACGCTAGATGGCTGTTATCAAACACTGCTGAAACATTACTCGCAGCCCAGGGATACCTTCTCGGAATGCGAAGCCAAGGAGTTTCGGTAGATACTGTGTAATCTGATATACTCTCGTGTAAATTTTCAGTAATCTTCAATTGTTTTCGATTTTTTTTGGATCTGCATCTGGTCCCCCCTCCCCCATCTTGGGCACATATAGGAGCTTCTTTGAGTCTACGCTGTGGTCCCAGAGTGATACCAGAGCACGACACAAATGTCGTCTTAGATAGAATCTTCTAGAATTTTCCGCGACATTAGCGTCTTTCTGAAACCTTCTAGCGTATTCTAAAAGTGGCTGCGAAATATCATCTTCTAGAAGGATCTGATTGATGGCAAAAGGCTATATAAGAGCTGTAGCTGGAGGTTAAGGTAGCTTATCTCAAAAAACATTAGTTAAAGTTTCATATCTAAGCTTATAAAAATGTTTGCAATTAATCCAGTATACCAAAGTCAAGGTAACGCACCTGTCTGCAATTTGAATGCGTTAGTCTCATATTTCAATGAGATGCAACAGCAACAAAGAGAGCAATGCAGACCAAAGATTGTAAAGAAGGTTGAAACAGAAAATAACTTTCAAATTCAGCTTTGGAAGAAATTTGGTAACTTCAATAGTTATGAAGTCAAGGCAGTGAGACATCCATCATTTCCAGAGTTAGTCAACCTTGTTGTTTACTCTGAGGAAGATGATTTCAAAAAGGTTTTCCAGGTAAACTTGGACGAAGTAGAGTTGGAAAAGCTTACTATGGAGTGGTTTAGAGAAGAAAATGTGTTGGTATTAACTATTCCAAAGAAACAGAATGTCTGTTTTGACTCTATCGAATACGGTTTGCCAGGTTTCCTCGGTTTTCCCACCTTCAATGAAACTAGGCTGCACAAGAAAGAGCATAGAGCAAGAAAGGAGGAGCACAGAGCAAGAAAGGAAGAACACAAAAGAAAAAGATCCGAAGAGAAAAGAAAGAGGGCCGAGGAAAAGCAAAGGAGAGAGCTCGAAAGACAAGAGGAATTGAAAAGGCAGCAGGAATTGAAAAGGCAACAGGAACTTGAGAGACAAAAAGAACTCGAAAGACAAAAAGAACTCGAAAGACAGAAAGAAATTCAGAGACAAAAGGAACTCCAGAGGCAAAGAGAACTTCAGCAACAAAGAGAACTTCAGCAGCAAAGACAGAGAGAACTTCAGCAACAGAAGCAAAGAGAAGTTGAGACTGCAAGAAACGCTGCATACCAAAGGGATTTGGAAAGACAACAAGAATTTTTGAGTCAAATCTTTGGTATGTATCCTAATCAGTTGCAATTTTTATCTTCCTATGCCCCTCAACAAAGTCAGCAAAGTCAGAGCCAATCGAAGCCTGATGTGGAAGTGACACAAGAGATCCCTGCGGTATCCAAAAAAGACTCTGAGGAAAGCAATCCAATCGCCGAGCCTGAAACTCACGAAGCTTCTGACGAAGAGTCAATTGACTCGGACCCGGAGACTGAGTCGGACACCTCCATCACCACACCTTCCACACCTTTGGCTGATGCACCTAAGAGTCTCAAAACCGGAAAAGAGTTATCGCACGATTTACATAAGCATCCTTCATTAGAAGAAGTTGAAGATGAAGAATTTGTCATGTTTAGAAAGAAATTTGGACAATAAGCATTCAGATGATTTAATAGTATTTAGACTTTATTAATATTACGACCTAAGGCATTATTAGTATTCAATTCATTGTAGCAGATTTTTTCTTTTCAAGTGCTTATTGCGTGAGCAATGATTTTTCTCTAAGGTTATAGAACACTGGCCGGCAATCATATATGCAAGTATATCACACCATTTAATTTTCACTCTAAGTAACCAATTAGCTAGATATTATCGTTGAGCTATGAGTACTTTGAAGTCTATTGGCGTGTTCGGGGGGAATGGTTTCCTAGGAAGGAAGATTTGTGAAGTTGGTGTGAAAAGAGGCTACGAAGTTACAGCTTTTTCTCGTTCTGGAAAGCCAGCTACACCAGTTGCTGATAAAGAGTGGGCAAGCAAAGTTAAATGGGAGAAGGCAGATATCTTCAATCCTGAGTCATATCAGGATAAATTAAGTCATTTAGATACTGTGGTGCATTCAATTGGAACCTTATTCGAAAATCAAGCGTACAAGGCTTCTTTTAATTCTAATTTCAATTTTTTGAATGACATTAAGCAATTAGCTAATTTTGCCAAAGGAGCCAATCCCATGAAAAAAGATTACTACCGTACTTATGAGGCTATACAAAGAGACTCTGCGGTTATATTAGCAGATGCTTTTTTGAAAGAACAAAACAATGATCCGTCTTTTGTTTATATTTCTGCCGATAAGCAAATTCCCTTCATTCCTTCAGGATATATCACTACGAAAAGAGAGGCGGAATTTGAGTTGAGAAATAAAAAGGGATTAAGAAGTATTATTATGAGACCTAACTTTATGTACGAAGAGGAAGCGGGTAAGTTCAACAAGAGAGATATCTTGAAAGATTTCTTAAATTTTGGGTACTTATCAAAGAACGCAGTATTCGGAAATCACTTAGAATTTTTGAACAATTTGATTAGGCCATCAGTTTCTACTGAACGAGTCAGTGAAACTATATTTGAAAAAGTAGAAGACAAGAATTTCAGTGGCATAGTATTTTTGGATGAATTGTATAATGATCATTAGTTCATTTTTAAATATTTTCTAATTTTGGGTTTTCCAATGTATTAAGCTTTTTCTGTAAGATATTGAGCCATTCCACTTCACTCTCATTCAAGCTTACTGAAGGGGGGATTAAAATATGGTCTCCATTGATCACGAACGAAGATGAGCTAGTGACTTTACTGAAGTTATTTTCTTTAGGAATTTCTTGTTCTTCTTTTTCTTTTTCTTCTTGGGGTTCCTTTTTGAGGCTCGCCGATGTCCACCAATAGACGGGATAGCATCGCAAGATGTTTCCTGTTATCATAGCCACTGCAATAATTAAGACAGACGAGATAATCTGCGCAGGCAAGTACCACCAGCTCATTTCCCTGATTTGCTCATCTGAAGAGGGAAGAAGAGCAGATGCTCCAGCAGGTGGGTGTACGCAGTTTGTAATTGACATTACGACTGAAGAAACTCCAACACTAAGGGCTCCACTAGCCCAATAATTATCTCTTCCTCGCTGGCTTAACAGAAACAACTTTTGAATGCAAACCCCAATCAATGAAGACAAAAAATGGCCAAAAAATATGTTCCTTGGCTGCGCTAAGGGTGCCAGTGAAGCATTGAAGCATAAAATGGCGGTTGCGCCATAACTTGCAATTATTATTGGGACATTGTGGTGCGTAAAAACTGTCTGGCTTTTAAAAATACCTCCTAGCAAAGCAATCCCACAGAACGAAGAAACCAATATTTCAAGCCATATTAAGTAATCTGGTGCCGGTGATGTCTTGTGGCACCCTAGGAACCTCAGTACTGGTTTGGGGAGTCTATTTAACCTATTTACAGGTACATATTTGTTCAAAACATTGTCAATAGTGAATTTGAATACCATTTCTTTCTAAATTCTAGTTTTAACCTGGTGTCGCAGCCTAGCCATAGCTCTTATATGTCAATATCTTAACAAGATACACGTCAAATGACTCGGGTCTATAAAGCTTTGTTTACACATTGTCTGACTCTTCTTCGACCGGGGTTAGAGACGACACAAATCGGGTTCGGCCGCACGTAAAAAACTCCATCAGGTTAAAGTCCATAGAAGGCACTACCATTTTCGCTCATAACTAAAATCTGAAATTTAGTAATAGTAAATAAGATACATTTAATGCAAATAAAAAACGAACACTATCTTCTCTATGTAAATAAAATGGTAATCTATGAGTTTGCCATCTCAATAAAGTATTAAGTTAGACTCCATATCCCCCGGGCAGGAATTGAGCCTTCCTTCTAAAAAGATATTTTCTAATCTCATCACCGACAAATACAAGGCTCGTCAATAGTAACAAGTGGACTAAATCGGAAAAATACAATGCCTCAGTCTGGAAAATGGATTGGAAAAATGGAACGTAGATAGCGCAAAACTGGCCCACCAAAGAACCCATGACGGCAAGATTAAACATTTGATTCTTCAAACCTAATTGGAAAATTGATTTTGAGTAATGACGACAGGATAAAGCATTGAACATATCAAACAAAACAAAGCAGGTAAAGGTCATTGTAGTATCTCTAGCTGAAACAACTTTATCGGCTTGCATTTCTTTCACAAATATATATATTGTGCCGAAAATTATTATGGTAGCAGATTGCAAAACTCTCTTTATAACTGCATAGGTCAAAATTTTGTCATTTCTTCTTCTAGGTGGCTTCATCATTACTTCATGATCAACAGGCTCAACTCCCAATGATTGGGCAGGAGGCCCATCCATCAATATGTTAATCCATAAAATCTGCATAGCATTCAAAGGATTAGGCAAGCCAAATAAAGTTGCTAAAGCAATCAACGACAAAGCTGCAATTGATGTCGATAATTGGAATGTGATGAAATTCTGAATGTTATAGAAAATACCCTTCCCTTCTTCAATAGCGTTCAAAATTGTGGAAAAATCATCATCTGTAAGAACCATATCAGCTGCTTCTTTGGCAACATCAGTTCCATTCTTTCCCATTGCGATACCAATATCTGCTAGCTTCAAGGCCGGGGCATCATTAACACCGTCGCCGGTCATAGCAACAATATCCCCACGCCTTTGAAGTGCCTTGACGATAGTAACTTTGTGTTCGGGTGTAGTTCTAGCAAAGATAGAAACATTATAAATTACATTTGCCAATGACTCTTCGCTTAAATTCTCGAGCTGGTCACCGGTAATCACTGAATCATCATTTACTACTGGCATTCCTATTTGTTTAGCAATGTTAACAGCAGTAGTTGGTGAATCTCCAGTAATCATTATAACGTGGACTCCACCTCTCATTAACAAAGATAACGCCTTGCTTACTGAAGGGCGAGGAGGGTCCTTCATACCAATCAAACCACAAAATATCAAATCAGTCGGTTGAGAGACTGTTTTTTCGCCAACGAGCTTGACTGTATTCCTAGCAAATCCCAAAACTCTTAATCCCTCGCTCGCCAAATCAGAGGATTGGTCAAGTATAATTTTTCTAGCTTCATCTGTTAAGGGTTTGGCTTCACCATTTTCATTGTAATATTTAGAGCAAAGATTGATAACTTTCTCTGCCGCTCCTTTAGCAAAAGTCTCTGCTTTACTGTAGTCTCCGCTATGAACAGAAACCGCCATGTATTTTCTTGAAGAAGAAAATGGAAGCTCATTAATCTTGACTTTCGTTCCTCTAATATCCTCCAATCCAAAATGAGAAAGACTTTCAACTAACGCAATATCACTTGGGTTTCCAACATATTTTTCATTCTCTGAAGAGTACTTAGCGTTATTGCAAATGTTTCCTGTCTCTAAAATACGTTGGATATTAGGCGTGAATTGATGGCTCAACAGCGAATCAGCTAATTTTTCAACAATCATGTATGGGCTGTTAAATGTGCCCTTGAAATCCATGGACCAGATTTTTGTAACGGTCATATGATTCTGAGTCAAAGTTCCTGTCTTATCCGAACAGATAACATTAACGCTACCCAATGTTTCCACACTAGGGAGCCTTTTTACAATAGCCTTATGCTTTGCCATTCTTAGGACACCTAATGCAAGAGTAACTGTAACAATAATTGGTAATCCCTCTGGTATAGCAGCTACGGCTAAAGAGACAGATATTTGAAACATGTCTAGCCAGCGACGTCCCTGAATTATCCCTACAAGACAAATGAAACCAATAATAATGAAACTGAAAACCGACAAATCTTTTCCTAACTTGTCCATTGCTTGCTGCAAAGGAGTCTTTGGCTTTTCAATTTCAGTCATCATTTCAAAAACAGCTCCAAATTCCGTCTTAGCTCCCGTAGCAACGACTATACCAGATCCATGGCCCTCGCGTACTAAAGTTCCCATGAAAGCAACTGAAGTTCTCTCCGTGATTGGAGGAGAGTCGGGTCCGTTGTATGTGAGCGGTTCTGTCGTCTTTTCAACTGGTCTGTTTTCGCCTGTTAGATTACTCTCATCGATTTCTAAATATACAGCGTCAGTCAACCTGATATCAGCCGGAATTCTATCACCTTGGCTAAAATGAACCAAGTCCCCCGGGACCAAAGTTGAAGCTAAGACTGTCGAAGTGTTCCCATTCCTTGTTAAATGGGCTTCTGCGGGTACTAATTTGGTAAGCGCTTCCAATGACTTCTCGGATCTATATTCTTGGACAAAACCAACCGATACAACAATAGTGATTGCGAGAGTAATGGAAACCGCGTCATCAAAGTTACCCATCCAGAAACTGATTATAGCAGACCCTATCAAGAGTAAAATCAATGGATCTTCGTAAAAGCTGGCTATGAACTTCAAAAAAAGATTTTGCTCTTCGTCATTTGTAAGATCATTGACTCCGTGAATTGACCTTCTATTTAAAATATCCTGATTACTTGTCAATCCCAAACCGATATCTGTCTGTAAATCTGTAATCGTTTCCTCTATGGATTTTTGAGAATACTTCACCGACGCTGAATTAGCTTTAAACAGGGGTTGTAGATCTGGTTTCAACTCAAAGGGATTATCACTCATTTTGAGGTTTCTTCTGTGCTAACAAATGAACTAAAAGAAAAAAAAACCAAATAACTCTTGGTTTAAATACAATATGATGAATTTTTGCTCTATCTTTGACTGTTCTTTTAGTTTTATCACTGAAAACCAAGTTGGTGATATGCGCCTCTTTTATAATATTACCTCAATATTATATGTTATACAAGTACACGAAGCAATTTCGTTGAGATAATTCAACAAATCGGGACGATTCCCTTTATATATAACTTTGAATTACTTCGTTAGGCCCCCAAGACACAGTGTTTTTGACAGCCCTTTAGTATTATTAAAAGATGAAAAACTTTGTGCCGTGTTCGATCTGTAAATTACACAAAATGGACGAAATATCGTTTCGATATCACAAGATTGGAAGATACGAACGTTAAACGATATTATACAAACGTTATGTACGAAAATTAAATAAACTATGGTGAAGTCACGGTCTCTACAGCCGCCTTTGAGAGCCTATTCATTATAGCTAAGCCTTCGTTTTTTTCGTCTGTTCCCTCGACAAATATGAGATCTACATTCTTTTCGTCGACTTCACGTAGCTGCTTGAAGAGATTACGAGAAATCTCGGACCCAGTAATACCAAGATCTGTCTTAATTATTATGCAGCTAGGATATTCATTTTTCGAATCAAAATGCCTTGATGTGAGAAGCGCTATGCGTTTATCAGAGCATTCGTTTTTTTTAATGTAATTAGTAATTGCAGCAACTCCGTTACCGCAATTAACGAATAACACAACCTTTGCATTGGGTGCGTAATGTTTATATTTCATCCCTGGTGTCTTTACAGGATCATTGCTATTAGCTGCTCTAGTTGCGACAGCAACGGACAGCCAATATTCTCCTCCAAAGTGTTTTATCTCTTCGACGGAGACACCTCCGGGTCTGAGTAGCATTGGTGGATCGGAAAGTCCGTCAATCACAGTCGACTCTACACCGATATCGCATGCTCCACCATCTATTATATATGGAATCTTACCTTCAAGGTCATTGAAAACATGAGATGCTAAAGTTGGGCTCGGTCTCGTTGATGCATTGGCCGACGGAGCTGCTAGAGGGGTGTCACTGATAGCAATAAGAGCTCTTGCAACTGGGTTTTGGGGTATCCTGACAGCGAATGTATCTTGATTTGCTGTTACTAGTTTCGATATTGGAGATCCTTCATGAACTGGTAATAAGATAGTAAGTGGCCCTGGCCAGAATTTTTGTATGAGCTGCTGATATTGCTTCGGAACTTCGTAACCTTGAGGTAAGATCTTCCTCTTGAGCTGGTCGATTGATGACACATGCACGATTAGTGGATTGTCAGCTGGTCTGTTCTTTGCCTTGTAAATAGACCTGACCGACTCATCTTTAAGTGCGGAACCTCCCAAGCCATATACCGTTTCTGTAGGAAATCCTATTACATTATTTGTCTCGACCAATTCTTTTGCGGCTATCTTTAAGTTTTCTTTTGTTTCTGCATCTGTGAATCTAGGTAGTGATTCATCTGCTCTAAACTCTATGCATTCCCTCTTCACTGGGAGAATCTTGGTTGTGAACATCTTTGCAAAGCTATTTGTAACTGAACTATAATTTTTCGAATGTATGCCACGGCCACTCCTTAAACTATAATATCTCAAGCTTGACAAAAGGGCATTGAGGTTCATACATGCGAGTACGCTGATAGTATTCAAATATTAGTACTGAATGGATAAGACGACCTTGAGTGATCTTTTTTTTTTTCCTTCTGAACCATCATGCGCTCATCTCATCTCATCGTGTCACAAACTGTCTCTACATGTAAAACTTCAAAACCTAAAGTATGTGAGCTCCATAGTATATATGTATATGAATATGTACACGTATGTATAACTTATACTGATGGCTGGTCGTGAAGTTTAAAATACCAAGCATTCAGTAATAATTTTCTTCTCGTTATCGTTGAGCTGGGTGTAGAAATATTGAAAACTACCTAAATTCTTGGTCACACATTCTTTGAAAAACTCAATGAGAATCTCTTTGAGCGACCCATCTCCATTTTGATCATCATGCTCGTCTCCCTCTTCATCTGAGTCAACATAAGATTTTAATTTCTCGTAATTTGGCACTCCTATATCATCCATGTCCTCCCAGTCCTCCTCATCTCCATCTCTATGAGAGCCAGTTTGATCATCTGGGAGATAGTCATTGGGATCTGGCTGCTGGCACTGGAAGCTCAACTCGGAGCAAAGAAGCTTGAGAATTTTTAATGGAGCATGAATCTGGGTATATTTGTCGGGCATTTCACGAGCCATGGACCTCGTGATAATAAGATCTCCTTCGTAAGGGATAATATCTCCATTCACTATTAAACTCTCAACTCGCTTATCTCCTAACGAGAATACTTGTCCCAAAGCCAAGACATTTTGCTTTATTTTCTCATACCCTCTAGTAACTTCGAAAGTGTCGAACCATATTGGCATGACAAGTGCCAAAGCATATTTTTGATGTCCCGTTTTAGGATCTTGTAGTGTTTCATCGCACAAAAAGTTTATCATATCTTGGGGTGACTGCAAAACTAGATCACAAATAACCATAGTCAAATTTTCCGTTGTAACTGCTTCCTTGGAAATAATTAATCTTTTCACCGTAGCTGCAAGTATCTGAGACAAGAAATTACTATCAAGATAGTCGTGAAACTTTTTAATTAAAGATAAAACAATAATACCACAATACATTGCAGCACTATCTGATAAGGATGGAGATAAAAACTTTGAAACTATGAGCAAAAGCAAGTCCATTCCTGACTCATTTGTCTTAGGATCTCTATAATTAATAAATGATTCTGAAGCCTTCTGAAGCAAATTGTTAAAGACCTCCCCTCCACTTTGTAAAATTTGGTTGTCATTTGATAAAAGAATCAAATCTTTAAGAAATGGAAAAGTGTAGCCGAATACCAGAGAAGGGAAATCATTGTCAGCAGTAGGTACGGAGTTGATTATAACCCCAAGTAACTCCAAAGATAAATACAACTCTGGACTATAGTCACCGGACGAAGTTTCAATACTACTCTTGATGATGTTAAAGATAAAGGGTAACGACTTATCACAATTACTGAGATATACGTCAAGAGTAACTTTGTCTAAAAGTGCTTTAATACAATTGGGAGCGTCAATCGTCAACTGAACATTTGACGGATCCTTGAAAGCTACTTTAAACACTAGGTCAATGACATTAACTCCCTCTGCAATATACACCGTTGATGCAAAATTGGGATCCATTTCAGAGGCAACATCAATTGCTTCAAGTAAAGCTGGAAGCCCATCTTCCTCACTATCATCTACTAAAGATAGTATCATTTGTAGGATAGCGAACTGAAGCTCATTTTTCTTGGAGGCATCGATCAGCCCAACTAAATTGAACAAATGACTGTACAAGGTCACGCAAACTAACACGCTAACCTTAACTAAGTTGAACAAATCAGCTGGACCACTATAACTACTAACAAACAAAATCATATCCGTAAAAGCCTTTCCTCCGAAAGTTTCTACCGACATTTTCAGACGAAATTTTTCAAAAAATTTTGGCAACATCAAAAATGTTCTGGCAGTAACCAATTGATTATGATATTGGGAATTTTCTTGAGATATGTGTCTAGTTAAAGTTTGTAAAAGATTAGTCAAAGGAATATTAGCAGCTATAGAGCCTGAATCCTCGTTTGTAAAAAGACCTTCAATCATAAACAAATAAGCTTCCTTGAGTTGCCATTTCATTGAATCACCTGAAGATAAAGCTTGAAACAAAAGACTAAACTCTTCTTCTGCATCCGTATTATTAAGTTCAGAGAGAAACTCGTAAACCGAATCACGTACACTTACCACAGGAGATAAGCCATTGATGTCTGTGACATAAGTATTAAAATCAGATTCATAATTTTCAATTGTTTCTCTTGGTAAAACTGAGATCCGAAAAAGACATTCAAAGAATAAAGCAGAACGATCCTCTAATTTCAATTTGATATTGATATCATTTTGTAGTAAACCAATTGTTTGTAACAACTCAAGTAATAAATTTGATACGATTTGGGGCGGTTCCCCGAGATCATCTGAGCATGAAATTGAGAGTTTCCTGTCCGCTTCCACTGCAATACTATCATAAACATTAGTGAGATATGTGAGATCATTTAAAGCTATTTCCATCAAAAGAAGTTTAGATTGTTCTGGAATTCGCCTACCAAAGCTTCCCAAAATGCTAATTAGGACTTTGTAGATGTAAGATCTATAATATAGTTCGGCGCAAGAGACTTCAAGACCGTGGCCCGTCGAAGCAGTCGAAGACTGGCCAAGTAATGACGTGAACAAGTCAATAATTTGCCTTACTTGCTCATGAACAGCGTTCTTTCTTTCATCGGAAGTGTATGCTTCGGGGCTCTCAAAAGTCGTTATGATACTTTGATAGAGCTTTATACACTGAGTTTTAGTTTCGGAGCTTAACCTTTCCTGGCTAAGCAAAAAATTGAGATGATTAAGGAGCTCAAATCCAAGCTTCCTATCCCAAAACTGTTCTTCGTCAATGATTTCATCGAATAAGTCGTTAAACACAGTCAATCCTCCAAGTATAGAGGTTTCATTATTAGTGTCAGCGGTCAGATTGTACAACTGCGAAAGGAGATCACTCCATTCGTCAGGATAGTCCGATGATGCTATTTGAACAATAACGTATGCACACGCCTTCCTTAGCTTGGTGTTCGTAGATGTAAATGATATTTGAAGCAAGAGATGCCTAACGATTCCTTTCACGTCTTGTTTAATCGGAGGCCCCAAAAATGATTGAAATCCAAGTGACCAATACTGAGGTACTATTCTTCTGAGATGTAGTAAGCATGCCTGTCTTATATCAATTGGAATTGACTCGTCCAGAGCGATTTGAACTAAGCTCAATGCTGAAGATGATGGATCATTTTTCACTAAATTATTAAAATCAAGTTCTGCTTGTTTACGAAGGTTATTATCTGGTGAGTTTTGAGCTTTTACCAACTCTATAACTTGCAGATTGTGATTTAGATCCATTCTTTTATTGCCTTTAAGTTCCGGATAAAAGAAGAGACGTCTTTATGAGTGAAATCTAAATAACAAAAGAAGTCGCGCATACTACATAATACAACAAGTTGACTAAGGAGCCTTGCGTATTTCCAGTCTGGTTGCTTATGGAATGGCCTGTAGAACAGTGTATCCTCAACGAAGATTGTCTCTAGTTATATGGTGGCGGTCAGTGTCTGTTTACAGCAGATAATCGTGTTGTACATCAAGCATAGAATTTGTAATCTTCAAGTACTATGAAATGTCATGAAATTACAGTTTAAAAAGAAACCTTTCTAAAAGTGAATGTCGTATTTCAGACTAAAATCGAACGATTGGATTGTACGCGTTTGTCATGTTGATGATGTGACTTTCACACTAAATACTGTGAAATTGTTCTTATAATATCCAGGGCCTAGATTGTGCTAACTTTACGGTCTTAGATATTTTTTGCCTTCGTGATATTTAGCTATCTTTTGCACCTTCTTTATTCTGAGAAAATATCCAACTTGAAATAGCTGATTACTTTGATATATTCATAAAGTAATTTTAAACGTGAACAGTAATTTGGCGATATCTATAGCAGAAAACAAATATGAGGATTACAACGAACGGTTGATTTTAGTATTCACGTTGTATTCCTTTATACCTACATTTTGAGCATCGATTGCCAGATTAGTTTCAACAACGTCTAAAATAGAATCCAGCAGTAAAATGATTATTTGATTTTCAAAACATATATAAAAGCCGGACAGTAGACGACTTTGAAAGGCGATTTCGTTTAGTTAAACCTCACTGGCATTAAAAATACTCAATTAGGAAGTTCACTCTTTAACATATTCTTGGTGTTGGATCGGATGCCTCGAAGAAAATTATTTTAAGCCCATAAACAAAGAAGCTGACGTTAAAATACGAAATGCCCAGAAAAAAAGGTTTTTTTAAGAGAGAAGCAAAACAAAGGTCCGATGCGACGCTTGTCAAAAACCCAACCTACGGGAATGTCTTATCGCCTTATGAACATCATAGATAATCCTTCGCAGATACGGCACAATCGAAGGATCTATATAATATCTTCTGCAGTTATCCAGCACAAAATATTGTAGTATATAAGTTTCAGGTTTTCTACAATTCAAACAGTTGTACTATTATTCCCATTATTAACATGACAAACCATAATATCACTCGATTCTTATCTTGCTACAATTCTAAATGTGACTTTTACGCTAAACCCGGCGAACTTTTATTTTCGTACGATATCCTGGGCTCTAGTGGGGTTAACTTTACAGCCTACAACGACTATAAAATTGTACCAACCACCCGCAAGACTTCAGGAGCTGCGACTAATTCAAGTAGTTCAACTTTGTGGAAAATTTTGGTCTCCTTTATACTCTTGTCCACTTTTATGAATCCAGTCCTCGGTGACTTTCTTATAAATAATACATGAGTCATTGAAAGTAAAGGTGTGTATAACCTTGACCCGATCTTGGATCTCGATTTAAGTGACTTTAGTATTATAGATTTGGATAAGCGTGATATTACTTACTCTTCGGACGAAGTATTGGAGTTTCAAAATATTGATTTATCTGAAGAACAGGAACAGAAATTAGGTTCAATTGTGTCTTCCTTACCTGTGGGTAGCAACTATAGTTATCTAAATGGTACGGTCGAAGGTAGGTACTTGGGCTCTTCTGTTGAGACGCCCTCAGATGGCTTGTCAAAAAGATTAGATTGTATCACTCTGAATTATAAAGAGAAAAGGATATACAAACGTGGTAATTGGTGGTCAAGCTGGGAACCTATAGGTGATTGTTTATGTAATCGTTATGGTGATGAAGCCGAAATTGTTGATTCCTATGCGTACACCCGTTCTGCCACTTGGGAAACAGGAGCTGAGCTTTCGTTCGGTCTAAATTGGATTAACAGTCACATGTCCTACAGTGTCTCCAAGTCATATACTTATGGTACAGAAATGCATTGTGGAATTAAATCTCCAGATTGGGCTATTGCTATTTGGGCACAAACTCGATATGTTTGGATGGACACACAACAACGTATAAAACATGTACCGGCTGGGGCGTGTGGTAATTGGAAGACTACATACTCCGGATGGGGAACTACCAGAAGAGTAAATGTTCCTGTCTCCAAGAATGGTAATGACTTTAGGAAGAAGAACGAGGGATGTAGTAAAAATGAAAAGGCAGGTTGTGGCTGTTGATCTACTAAGTTTCCTACTATCTACGGAACAGAAAGCTTTCTTGAAAGAGTTAAGTGTGGTTTGCTATCTCTCATTTTGAATCTCTTCATAAGGTGAAGACGTTTTTCAATACATATTATGTAGTTTTTGCAGCAATTTCAAAGGTATCGAATTGCTTCCTAAGATGGAGATAGGAAATCGCAAAAAATGCTTAAGTTTTTAGATCTCGATTCCATTATACTCCAGACTTTAAAAATAGATATTTCCGTAAAAGTGTCACTAATTACCTCTAATAATTAATTATTTAGAAGTATTGAAACAATCTAAAATCTCGTTATACTTTTTGATTTTTTATTTGGCAAATAATTCATAACAGAATAAAAACGAAGGAAAAGACGGGCCAGTATAGTTTGCGCATCTAATAATTGCAAACATTATTAATGTTTTAATGAAAGACTATAGAAAAATTTTAGTGATATTATTTACTAGCAGAATTTGTATAAATGTAACCAGCGAGTTCTAAATGCGACATTCACGTTTAGAGAGGTTTCTCTTTTACCGTATAATCACGAATCGCATTCCCAGGATGCGTTAGATCTGAATCGATGTTAATTGTTGTACGCGGAGAATATGTCTCAAAGCAATCATTTATAAAAAAAATCCGTTAACAGTAATCGATATGACTAACGAAAAGGCTGTCTTCTCAGCATTGGAAGAGCTTGAGCAGCCTATTGCACCTGAACAGCTTACAATCTTAAGAAATCAACTTAAATCAGAGGAACCAGATCCCACACCGCAAACTAAATTTAACTATGCATGGGGATTGCTCAAGACTCCAAGTAAAAAGGGACAGAAGGAAGGGATGCAAATACTCACTTATCTCTACAAGGATGTTCCTGAGATGAGAAGAGAATGTTTGTATTACCTTTGTTTGGGTTCTTATCAATTGGGAGACTATTCCAATGCAAGACGTTACGTGGACACTCTTTTGAAGGCGGAGCCCGAAAATACCCAGGCTAAAGCTTTAAAGCATTCTATTGAGGAAAAGATCACCAGAGATGGGCTCATTGGGTTAGGCATCGCTGGAGGTGTACTTGCCGTGGGAGTTGGTCTAATTGGTGCGTTGGCAAGAAGGAAACGCTAAAAGATGTGTCTAACGGGAACAAAGAGGTATAACGGTGGATGATGATAGAGCTAGGGCACACTTGTTATGTTTATATCTCTTAATTATGATTTTGGGTTCACTCTGTCTATAGTGTGTAGAAAGAGTAATATCAATAGTTGAAAAATGCGATTATATGTATTTGAGTATTTAAAGATCTTGTATTTTTTTCTCATGTTAACTTTGATATAGCATGCAAAATGCCACTGAAGAAGATAGTTCAAACTTAGGGGAAAGGATTTCCCGTAGTGTGTTGGAGGTATTTAATAGTTTGAAAAACAAAGCTGCAAAACCTGTTTTAAGAAGTAATGGAGTGAAAGAATGGACAGTTTTAGCTGGAGTAGTTGCCATAAATATTTCAAATGACAACTTGAAGACCATATGTATAGCGACGGGAGTTAAAGCCTTGCCTAATGAAGTCCGCAAAACATCAAACGGCTTGGTGGTACATGATTTGCATGCTGAAGTTCTCTGTTTAAGATTATTTAATTGGTTTTTACTAGATGAGTGTTTGAAATTGAAAACAGATTCAAAGTGTTCTTCAGAAATACTTCATATTACTGATCAGTTGGAATTTAAATTGAATAGCAATGTCAGACTTGCCTTATATGTGACAGAGCCTCCCTGTGGCGACGCTTCGATGGGGCGCATGTCTCGAGAGTTGCTTGACTCAACTCCATGGGAACTTGACGCTCGTAAAAGGCAAAAACTCAGCTCAAATGGCAGCATTTTAAGAGGGAGATCTCACTTAGATCAGCTAGGAATAGTTAGGACGAAACCCGGAAGATCTGACAGCGTAATTACTTTGAGCAAATCTTGTTCCGATAAACTCTGTATAAAGCAATTAGTTGGCATAACAAACAGTTTTACTTCATTATTGTTTCCAGAGAATATATTCCTTGATTACTTGGTGCTACCCGAATCCAAATACGACAGATCTGACTTTGACAGATGCTTCAAGGAACGATTTAGCGATAAATTGAGTTGTTCTTGTCACTCTTTGAAAGCTCTAACTTACAACGGCAAAGAGTATAAATATAATAAGCCTATAAAAGATGGATCTTCTGTGGCAAGTCCTCTTTCTTTATTGTACATATTTCCAACAAAAACTCTCCAGATATTGAATAACGGCGTTAAAAATGGATGCTACAGGAAGAGTAAGGTACCTGGCATTGGTGATGAAAGCATAATTTGCAATCGACAATTATTTCAGAAGTTTAAACAGCTAAGGCCAGAAAAGCTTGAATCATATGTTGATTTGAAACTTTCTAATCCAAAGAGACAACGTCTTAAGGAAGAAGCAAGACAAGTCCTAGGTAACTGGCAACCTACAGATATCGACAATTTTAATCTTAATTATAAATAAACGATTCTTTTCAAAATAGTCATCTAATCTACGAAACTAATCTGAGTCAGAGGGAGTTCCTTCCTCATCTTCGTCATCATCATCCCCGTCCTCAAAATCTTCAGTCGAAGCTAATTCTTCCGGTGCTTCTTCTTCCATAGAGATGGCATACTCTGAGCTTTCTAACAACTCCTTTAACTTGACGTTATCTTTACTAGCATAATCAATGGGCTTTAAATTGCTCTTGTCTTTAATTCTTGGATCCGACCCGGCATCCAATAAGTTATCAACGATAAAGTAGCCGTGTTCTGGCTCTGTAGTGGTATATTTCACCGCTAAGTGAAGCGGAGTGTCTCCCTCTCGATTAACTGGATCAATTTCAACCCCCTCTATATCCAAAACTATATCTATGAATTCCCAGTTTCCTAATTGACAAGCAATATGCAATGGTGAGTTTTGACTAATTTTTTCACGAGTATCATTTATCAACTTAGATAGCTTCTCTTGATCGTTGTTCAAATCTGCCTTAATAGACAATAACAATTCCGTGTTGTTTCTTCTAGCTGCCTCTAGAATCTGCTCAGCATAAGACGCTCCGTCTATACTCTTTGTATCTTCGCTCATATTTAATGCAATAACCTTACAATTCTTTCGAATAGGGATCAGCAGTGGCCAGTTTAAAGTGGCATAAACGGAATCAACTAGTGAATAAAGTCGAGGCGCACGACAGATATGAAAACCAACTGAAGCTGAACAGAACAGAATATGAAACAGAACTAACAACTAAAGAAGACTAGAGATAATAGCTGGGAAAGGGTTTGTAATTGATTACAAAAGCTAAAAGATCACTTTTTCAACGGCTCGATGTAACTTGATTCATGGAAAAGGATGAAGAAGGAGACCTTTAAAACCGAGTCTTTCATCAAAGAAAATCAATGACAGATATTTATTTTGAGGAATTATCCATAGGTATAAGAGCAAAAGTATATGTGATGCTTCTATTCTATCAGATACATTCTGGCTTCTCTCGCTTTTCCTTGGTATTAGAGTGGTTGTGTCTGCGTGTACTGCGATATAGGACGTAAAAGATGAATAAGCAGCAGAAGAAAGAAATAAACAAACCATATGCTTGAGTGTTTCATATAGGACTGCTTTGTTGTAGAGCTTACTCTTATTCTACATTCGTTATGTGTTTTAACTTCAATTGCTCTTCTTTCATGAATATCATGTGAGTGTCATTTTATGAAAAGTCGAGATCTCACATATTAATTGCCATGATACACTTCATTCTTTTTGATTTCATTTTAAAGCAAGCAACATATACAACTAATTATCACAATGGTTAAGCCTATTATAGCACCGTCAATATTAGCGTCTGATTTCGCCAATTTAGGATGCAATTGCCATAGGATGTACGATTCGGGGGCCGATTGGTTACACATCGATGTAATGGATGGACACTTTGTACCGAATATATCATTGGGACCACCTATTATTTCCAGCTTGAGGAATGAGATTCCAAAATCAGACACGAAACCAAGTTTTTTCGATTGTCATATGATGGTCTCTGAGCCAGAAAAGTGGGTTCCTGAGATAGCTAAGGCAGGCGGAGATCAGTACACGTTCCATTATGAAGCAACCAAAGATCCTGTTGGATTAGTGAAGCTTATCAAATCACAGGGATTGAAGGCTGCGTGTGCAATTAAACCAGGAACTTCAGTAGATGTGTTGTATCCTTTGGCTGAACATTTAGATATGGCTTTGGTTATGACAGTAGAACCTGGATTTGGTGGTCAAAAGTTCATGCCTGAAATGATGCCAAAGGTGGAAGCTTTGAGAGCGAAGTTTCCCAATTTAAACATTCAAGTTGATGGAGGCTTGGGTAGAGATACAATTCCTGCTGCAGCAAGTGCGGGTGCTAATGTAATTGTTGCAGGAACTTCAGTCTTTAAGGCAACTGACCCAAGTGAACTTATCCAATTTTTGAGAACTGCTGTTGAAGATAGTTTACTGTCGAAAGGCCTACTAGACAAGAAATGATACTAAATGTGACATCATTTTCTAAATGCGCAATTGTCGTCTATATAACACTATTCATACCATATCAAACTTACAAAGTCTAAAATGCTTGTATTCCTAAAGTAGTACCTTCTCCATCTGTCTTGATCTCTAATCCATTTTTTTCGTTGTCTTCGATAACGGTCCATAATGCATCCTTTACTTTTTTCAATGTGCTTGATTCTGGTAAGCTTTCTTCAGTGTCGTCTTCCATCATGGCCTCTTCCTTGGAAGTAATATCAATATTCAATTTTTCATTTCTCTTGTCTACGTACTTTTGGTTTCTAGCAATTTTTTTGGCACGTTTATTAGAAAGTGTATTGTTTGTGATAAGTTTTGAGTCTCCAGACTTTCCAGCATATAATGCAAGTGCTTTGGATTCTGTGGGTCTTGGTACAGTGTTGGTATCATATCTAGAAGTAGAAGAAGCCGTAACTCTTGCTTTAGAAGAGCGAGCCGCCCTCTTCTTTCCAATCGAGGCAGCGTGTCTATTACTAATGATCTTGTCCTTAGGTTTATTAACGGAGTTTCTGGTAGGCATCTTGGGTAGTAATTTATATGTATTTCCCAAAAAAAATTAACCTTATAATTAAATCAATGCTCATCTTATGCAGAAGGGAACAAAAAAAAAAATTAAAAAAAAAATTGAAAAATTAGGCAAAATCTCCCGGGGGTGAGTCGAACACCCGATCTCAAGATTACTTTGAGGAAAACCCATTACAGTCTCGCGCCTTAGCCAGCTTGGCCACCGGGAGCAATTGCTTGTCGAAATCTTCTAAGCATATGTTTATGATGTCACTAGATATTTTCTAGTGTACTATCAAACATACTAGATTCAATTCTTAAACTACTAAATCCAGTGCCTCTTCTTCCTAATTAGATAGCCATATCTTATAAAGCGTTGCAAAGTATGTAGAAAGATGAGGTATATATAAAGCTTTTCTATACGTAAATGCATACATGTAAAGAAAAATAATGCTTATAAAATAACTTCCTAAATTATTAATTTACAAAAAGATACTTTAGTTAGTTTAGTTTATGAACCTAGAGAATATGAAGCCTCTGAAAGAGATTAAAAACTTTCCTTCATATTTGCATGCTAAGTCAAAAGAAGAGTCTTCGAAAACATGTACTTCTTCTGTGATATCTTGAAACATTTTGGAAAGATGTTGTAAAGTCTTAGCGTCTTGCTCCTTGATCACAAAGCATCAGTTTCCCAGAATCTTGAGGTTTTTACCTTATTTCAAGAAAGCTAAATTTCCAGTTTGAATCAATAAAATAAACCAAACATCAGTTATATGAAAAGCGCAAAATATCAGATCCCACAGTTTTTCAGTACAAAACAATTATTACCAAAGCAAAAACAAAAAAAGGGTCTCGAGGAAACGGTTACAAACAACGAGATTTTAATACCTCGTTATTGTAATTTCAAGCACCACTCTCAGCGCAGTGTCGACCTCAAACAGTGCCAACTCAACGGAAAGCCTCAAGCAAAGCAAAATTCGTGCCCGTCAACTTAACTAGGTTGCAGCAGTTTGGTATCAACCCATCACGGGATCAACAACAGTTCATAGTAACGCAAAGGCATCCACAACTAAGAGGAGATGGTTCGTAGAATATTGATCTACTGTACGTGTTTAAAATTATTATCCTTCGTGATTGCTTCCCCTTTTTCTAGTAGCATTCACGATTATCCTTTCATCATAAATGCTTCGGCCGTTGACGTGAATATAAGACATAACAATAGGAGTGTGGAGTGGTGGCAGGTCATAAATACTGATGATGACTGGTATAATTTGAGTGTTTCATTATCTCATGATGGTATGAACAACGAGACTTACGTTATAAATAGTACTATAGCGTCACTACACGATCAGTTGTATCAGTTGGTCTATCAGTACGTTAATTTCACTAATGAAGCAAGACAGAACTTGATAACGCATGTCAGTGAAAGTACTGGAATAGAGTATCCTTCTGAAATTGATACATTAGATTCTTCAGATAATCTGGATGACAATGAGCCGCCACCTATATTAGTGACGTTTTTTGTGGATACCCAGATTGATGAGGTAGATATATTAAGCGTCATTGGCAATGTTTCGCTTCCGTTAGAAAAAGAAGCATTCATTAAACGCGACAATAACTTCAATCTCGATAAAAGATACAAAGTAGATCATATTGGGTATTACATGGGGGTCTTTAAGAAGTAAAGGATGTAAATTAACTATATGTCACCAAGGTAAGTCCCATCGTAAATTCGCGGCCAGTTGCTATAGGATGTTGAGGGGCAATCCGTGTAGGGCTATGACTTGTCGGCTTGCAGATGTAAAAAGAATGAATCAAAGTCTTTTCCAGTACGCGCTTTTGTAGCTGCCATAGATCAAGCTTACTGTTGTAATAAAGGGCCCAAAGGTACGTTTTGCTGCAATTACACTTAAACTTCGTAATGCTTGGAGACCCTCATATGTTTCATAGTTGTTCATCAAGTAGTTTTTCTCAAATAAGTAGAAGAAATACATAGTAACCACAAAAATGTGTTCAAATGCTCAAGATCAATAGTATTTATATAGTAAGATTGTGTTTTGAAAGGGAAAGATCGAAGATAGAAATAGACATAATGACGAGAAGCAAAAATCCAAGCTCTTAAATTTTACTTCGTATGAACTGATCTGTAGCATAGTTGCAAAAACTTCGTCAAACTTGGAACTAGTTACCTTAAATTATAAAAGTTGGATATCAAGAAAAAAACTCTACTCACTCTATTGGAAAGGGCCTACACAATGCCTTATTCATGCCTTATTCACTCGCTTTGGAGAAGTTATATATTGCTTAGAATGAAAGATGATATTCTTGGGTCCATCAGAAGTTTGCGCAGAGATTACTGAGATAAGTTGCATCATGGCTGATCAGGTGCCAGTGGTGGCTCTATCTTTTTCCGTTTTATTCTTATCGCCACAGCGTTTTCGCATTACGTAGTTAGGCATATTACGTAAGCAATTATATAATAAAAGTGCCTTGCGAAATATGGCACCATTTTGGTCCATAGTTCATATAACGAGGGCAATAATCCTCTGAAGGTTTAGGCTTTTTGACTCAATTAACAATTTATTTATTGAATATGGATGAGAAGATTGAAGATAAAGTCCACTTGAGACCCAAAAGGTCCAATAAGTTGAAGACTTTTATAAAAGTATTTATTTTAGTTGTTTTATCTGTGAAGCTTTATTTTGGTGCAAGTAACTATTACTTCGCAGATACTGAGATTGACCCAAAGGCAGCATTGCTTGATGCATTGGAGATCAACCTAGCAAGCGATTGGTCTAAAAAGTATACATCAGAGGCACATTTACCGGGGACAAATTATGGTCTCGTGGAGTGGACCAAAGATAAGTTTGAGGAGTATGGATTTACGGCTACAATCGACACCTACGATATATTTGTCAGCTACCCCAAAGACCACGATTTGAATTTAATTGATGCAAAGACTGAAAAACTCTTATATAAGGCTCCTTTAAAGGAAGATAAAATCAAAGAGGATGAAACATCTTATGGTGAAGGTTTGGTGCCAACGTTCTTAGCTTACGCAGCCAATGGTAATGTGACTGCGCAATACGTCTACGTCAATTACGGAACCTTGGAGGATTTTGAAAACTTGAAGTCTCATGGAGTTGACGTGAAGGGTAAAATTGCGGTAGCTAGATATGGAAAGATCTTTAGAGGTTTGAAAGTCAAATTTGCTCAAGATAATGGTGCAGTTGGTGTTTTGTTGTATACTGATCCAGGTGATGATTTTGGAATCACCCCAGAAAATGGATATAAACAATACCCAGATGGACCTGCTAGGCAGGAGAGTTCTGTTCAAAGAGGAAGTGTTCAATTCTTGGGTGCGCCCAACTCTGCACCAGGAGACCCTACAACTCCAGGCTATGCATCCAAGCCTGGTGTTGAGCGTAAGTCCCCTTACGATTCCATTGGTAAAATTCCTGCGTTACCAATCTCTTATCGTGAAGTCAAGCCAATTTTAGAAAAATTGAATGGACATGGATCACAGATCAAAGATGGTTGGAAGGGTTCCCTCGATGGATTTGATTATTCTACTGGACCAAACAAGAATGTCACCTTAAACTTATATAATAATCAAGTCTTTAACATTACTCCTTTATGGAACGTGTACGGTGAAATTGAAGGTGAAAATAAGGATGAAGTTATTGTGATTGGAAACCATAGAGATGCTTGGATAAAAGGTGGAGCTGGTGACCCTAATAGTGGTTCTGCTGCACTTATTGAACTTGCAAGAGCTTTAGGAACGTTGAAGGCTTCAGGGTACAAATTCAAGAGGTCAATAGTTTTGCAAAGTTTTGATGGAGAAGAATACGGGCTTTTAGGATCTACGGAACAGGGAGAATATTTTGCAAAAGATTTAAGCCGGAAAGTGATTGCGTATCTCAACTTAGATAGTGCTGTGGTTGGCAGATTTTTATCATTAAGCGCCTCCCCAGTTTTAAATGAACTTTTGCTTGAAACAGCCAAGGAACTTCAGTACCCCAAAAAAGGATCAGGTTCTTTGTATGACCATTTTGTAAAAGAAACGAAAGGCAAAATCAGTATCCTCGGCTCTGGTTCCGACTACACTGTGTATTTGGAGCACCTTGGAATTCCATCAGCTGATATCGGATTTGGACCAGGCAAAGGGGATTCAATTTACCAATATCATTCCAATTACGATTCTTATTATTGGATGTCAAAATTTGGGGATCCAGGTTTCGTCTATCATAACTTGGCCGCCAAGTATCTAGGCCTAGTAGTCTTGGGCTTAGATTCGAAGGCTGTTATTCCGTTAACCTTGGATGATTATGCTTCTTCATTACAAGTATATTACAATGAAACTCTTTCAATCATTCCAAAGGATTGGTTGCACCAGACTGTGAGTAACCAGCAAGTATGGAAAGATATTTTAACTTATTCTGTTGACGAAATCGCGTTCATTGACGAGTCTTCTAATGGATACTACTCCTCTGTTCCACGTTTCCCATTCCCTGAGCTCATGGAGACTCAAACATGTAAACATAATAAGGTTCTTCACATGTTTGATGTTGCTCACCACAAGAACGCGACGTTAGCGGAATTGCTTTCTTCAACGAAGAACGATCTCCTCCTGTTGAAAAACTCCACAGAGGCCTTTGATATTAAATCTAAAGCGCTTCAGTTGGAATATGATAATAGAGATTCATTGCACTGGTGGCAGAGAATTAGGCTTTATGTGCAAATTAAACATCACAATAAGCTTATTCAATACTTCGAAAGAAACTTTTTACACCATAAAGGTTTGTACGAGAGACCTTGGTTTAAGCATATTGTCTTTGCCAGTGGCAGAAAGACAGGATATGCTGGCCAATCTCTCCCTGGTTTGAAGGAGGCAGCTGAAGATGAGAACTTGGACAGATTCGTTGAGTGGTTAGGAATCGTCTCCAAATCTGTCAGAAGAGTCTCAGCTCGTCTCGCATTTCAGGCTAACCTGGTAGTAGGCATTCTTGGCTGTTTCTAGTTTATAGGATCTATAATGCTTATCGAAAATTGTTTGTTTTCGTAGCTAACGTAAATTGTAGTCCATTCAATAATCTAGACGAGACTATCAATTCTTGTCGTCTCAAACTAAGATAATCAAAATCTTATTGACGATGCAGGATTGAAAGAGTGTCGCAATCATTCCTGTTTTGGAAACGCTGAAAATGTGGTGATATGTTTCTGTATTTCGATTGATCGTCTAAACGGGAAAAAACGAGAGTCGTTGACGACGTATTAAGGGGATGCAAACCTACAACAGGGACACAGAGCATTTCCCTTAGTATGCCAACGTGATAGTGACCTATAGTTCTTGATGTACTTTTTGACATCTTATCTATGCACGTACGCACCCTGCGTTAAGACTACTTGAAGCTCCACATCCTTTTTTTTTTAGCAATGGGACAGTAGAAGGTTATAGGTTTCACAAAAACTATACACCTCGTCTTTTAATGCTCTCTATTAGTATAGATATATATCTAGCTTATGAATATGTGTTAGTGTCTCTTTGTGTGATATGGCTAAACGTGGAAGGGAAATTCACACAATAAAGCGATAATGCATGTACTATCTAAAAGAGCATCCTTGGCTACATGCATGACTAAAACTTGTATCATCTGTGTTTCAATCTTGTTTTTAGGGAGACTTCAAGAAACGAAATTAGATTTGTCAATATTGAGGACCCACAAGTTGTATTTTCACAGTTGCTTCAAGGGAGTATCGAGTCGAAGGTAAGTATAAAAATAGAATGAGTGATGGAAACGTGAAAAAACAGAATAGTAGAAAGAGAAATTCAACTTTACTCATCCTTGATAAATTTCAGGGTGCTAGTTTCTTAGGACC
Source organism: Priceomyces carsonii (assembly GCF_900007245.1). NCBI lineage: Eukaryota > Fungi > Ascomycota > Pichiomycetes > Serinales > Debaryomycetaceae > Priceomyces > Priceomyces carsonii. The sequence goes on along the minus strand of NW_026946676.1, from coordinate 890,168 downwards.
ATTAAAGATGGCTAGAAAAGGACGGATAACTCCAACATTAGCGATTGAGGAGCCTAAAAAGGGTCTTGGTATCAGTGCAGAGCTTACAAATAAGAAAGGCTCAATTCATAATAAGACATGTGCCTTTTGCGGCGAAATTTTGAGTGTGATTCTTCCAGGAGAAACTGTTGTCCACTTAACATGTCATGATTTATGTCATAAAGACTGTTTCATTGCAGTAGTGAATAAAGAAAATCCTGATCGTTTGCCCCAGTGCAATATTTGTAAGCTGAAGACCAACTGCGTTGACGAAGAGTTGAGTTCCACAATATTACGGGATATCCTTTTGGAGACTCAAGAACCGTCAGCTAAAAGCGAGCCAGCTACGCCTATTTATGACTCTGAAAGGACAAATACTCAACTACTCACACCACATGGCTCTTCAAATCATTACAACAAACAGAATCAGGTAGAGATACTAAAACCAAGAATATCGATCGCTAGCGACAAGGAGAAACTTGCTATATCTGATGATACTAATAGCGATTTGAATTGCCTACTCACAGTCAAGCCACCATTGATTTACACTAGAGCTCCCGATTCAGAAGAGGAAATGTGGATAAGACGAAAGGTTGAGGTTGAGGTAAAAGAATATTTAACAAGTGCTGTGGAAAACTGGAGTATGTTCTTTGAATCTGACTATAATCTAGGTAAGCTTGTATCATTTGATTGGTTAGATATAAGTACAAATGGAATAGATTGGGATCGAGTCTGCTGTTATTATTTCGAGAGGGTCATTGCTTTGGTAAAAGACGCTAAACTTATAGGCCAAATACTGACAGATTCGGATATTTGCAGCATTAATACAACCGATACTGGAATTATCCTCAATTTGACTAGTGAAGTGGTTCCTGAATTGCAAATACACGATCAAAATTCAGTTGTACTAGCAAAGTGGGAATCTTTTTTAACTAAATTGGCTAAGAAAATCCCTCTAACGAGTACACCTTTGATGCAATTGACGTGCAATGCATGGAACTTAATAAACGAATCTGAATTACCCTCAGATATCATAACATTGGCTCAACTTATAAACAATGATGCAGATATTCCTTCCTCGTTTCTTACTAAAATACTTCCATTACCAGAACCCGTATCACTTAATTTATTGGTTGTTGTTCCATTAGTCAACCGGAGCAACTTGAAGAACTCTGATTTTAAAACTCGTGTTATTCAGTCTTTGGATCACATAAGGAAGGAATTACGACCTTGTGATACATTGGGCTTAATATTTACTGGGATAGATGGAAAGGGTAAGCACTGCTATTCTGGAACTTTCACTGGATGTGTGAAGTCAACATGGGATGGTTGGGATTTCATAATTAATGATATTCGTGTTGTTTCTGATTCATTTTTTTTTAATATAACTGAGGAACTTCAAATGGGATTAGAAAAGTGCCTTGAACTATTGCCTTTCTTACCCCAAGGATCTAAATGTTTGAACAAGCTTATGGTAATAAGTTCAAGTGATTTCGAGAACGCATTGCCAGGTGATGAAGGGAAGTTGAACTTATTGGTGCAAAAATTGATTTCCAGTATTTCAATTACCCTAATCAGAATAAGTGAAAAATATGATGATGAATCATTGCGTTTCTGTCATTCTCTTTCAAAGCTTAAAAGTGATGATGGTATTTGCTTACGAGTTGGTAAGAATATCATACGATTTAACTGTTTTGAAGAATTTATACAAAATATTCCAACTTTTATTAAAAGATTGCAATCCAACTGCCTCTCGGAGATAGAGGTAGACCTTTCGAAGGACTTGGAAACGAATGATCTTGTCGAAATCGCTGAGATTGAAATTAACGGTAAGATGACAAAGTTAGAAAAGTGTTCAAAACTAAAGATAATAGTTCGGGACTTACTTCCATTTTCTGCAAAGAACGTTTTGTTTAAACTAGTATTAAGACTTGGAAAGTTCGAAAAAGGCGCTGTAGAAGAAAAACTCGAGAGTCATGAAGAGATTCCTATTTTGCAATATGAATCAAAATGGCTCGAAGTATTCAATGAACGACAGATTATTTCCAAGAAACTAGTTAAGGGAGAAAACAAGACAAAACACAATACATTGAAGAAAACAGGGTCTTTTAGCCCTTCGATTTCTGAAGATGGAAAAACACAAGATTCATTTTTCATAGATATTCCTTTATATCCTCCATTATCCTCCCCTAGAGATCAATGCTTTGCTCGCAAGAAAACTGAGTTATCAGTCATTGAGATTCTAAATTCAGTTTCAAGACGCCTGTCGAATGAGAGCAAAGAACTTGTACTGAGTTGCATAGCAATAGTATTCGGGCTGGTCAGAGGTGCTGGCTCCATTTGTGGCTCACCATTCTCTCATTATTACCTTGAAAAGCCTTCAAAAGAAGATTCACCACTGCGCCTTCGTAAAATGGAAACAAGAATTTTCGCTGATAATGAAGAATACGCCAAGTTTTTGGCTGATGAGCTTAATGATATAAGTACTCTTTTTACTCAAGATCAACTTCTTGCTTTAATAAGATGTCAAGACTTGGTTAATAATCTTATATGATTAATTCTATAAGTTGCTTTTTAGGTAAGCGAGGAATCACGATCAAAATCTGTCATTGGGACCCTAATGCTTTGATGTATTACTGCACTTGCTTGGTATGTTTGGATATTTCCTTTTTAGGTAAATTAATTGAGAAAAAAAATGGCTGCAAGGCTTAAGCGAGAAGATCATCTAAAACGCTTTTTGATGGCTGGCTTTAATGTTATTATGCCCTATGTGCAAGATTTGACGTTTCAGTGACGTTTCGAATCATCTTGGATCAAGGAATATAAATTTGTACCGATTCCTAATCATATATCTTTCATTTTGTAATTATAGACCATGTCACTTCAATTAAATTCATATTATCTTCCTTCGACGCTTTTTGCTTCACTTATTTTGATTCAAACTGCAAAAGCAGATAACCTAGGGAGCCTAGATGATACTGGTTCAGACGATTCATCAGATAGTGGTAGTGGTTCGAATGCTAATGCGAAGGCTGCAACAACTAATACTGAAAACAAAAATACTTCAACAGCAACAAATACAGATCCTTCAGTGAAGACGCAAACAATGGCGGATACTACTAACACCCAGTTAACGACAGGAACGACAGGAACAACAGGCACGACAGGAACAGCAGAAACAAAAGATACAAAAGATATTAAAGATACAACAGGAACAGGAACGACAGGAACACTGACAACACTCTGGTGGACCCCAGCCACAGCTTCTTCAACAACTCAAGGAACATCGACTGCCACTACGGTTTCAACAGGGGATTCAACTACTAAAGGCACATCAACTCCCAGTACGGCTTCAACGGGTCATTCAACAAAGGGAACCACTCAAACAGGAGTCACATACAACCAATGGGGGTTTACAGGCTCCCAATCAAAATGGGAAGCTACCACCATGGAGAGCTCACTATCAGATGCTGTTTCATCTTCAGGTTCTGCTCAATCTTCCCATTCTGTTAACGGTAACAAGACTTCCAATGCTAATAGGATACAGGCTATCACTTTTGAAAAAGATTACAAGTGGAAGAAGTTTGCCCTCGGTGGTGCTTTTATTGGACTTACCGTCGCCTTACAAATCATGTGAAGTTTCACAGCCTGTCATGTGCCATAGTTATAACCTTAACTTGAAGCATACAGATTTTTATATAATGATAGTCATTAGAGTTTTTAATACATACTATTCATTTGATCTATTAGTAATCGCTCAAGGTTCTCTTCGACTTTCGATAACCTGAGCAATAAGCTTGCACAAAGACTCTTTACTTTATCATCTATTATTGATTCCCAAAAGACAGATACCCAATTTTTGATCTTTTGCAATTCATTGTGGTAATTATTCAAAATATCTCGATCATCAGTTATGTCAAGGACCAATAATGTCCCTGTCACTATACTTTCTATAACTTGCAACTGATCTTGAGTTGCAGCCAGCAAAATTGGAACTATAATCAAGAAGAATTCTTTAGTCATATCGGGCAAATCAGTAGCAGATGGATAGGCAGCATGCAACAACAATGTAAGCGTCTTCACATAATGAGCAATGAATATTGGAGTGTAATGGCCTATATTTACACCACCAGCTTTATACCACACTTCTACCAACGGAAAGTAAAAATAGGAGCTGATAACTTTAGCATAATTCTTGATTATAGGTCCTCCACAGACTGGTGCCTGCTTCTTAGTCAACTTTCTTGATATACGTAATATCTTTCCACCAGATAACTCATCTTTAAAGTCTTCAGAAGCCCCGTGCATCAAGTCATTTTGAATAGATCTTTGGATCTCACTAGTTGTATCGAGAGAATCCTTGAGATTTTCGTTTCCTAAAAGAGCTCTATGGACTTGCGGAGGAAGTTCTTTGGAGGGAAAATCCTTCTTTGAAAAAGACTTAGTGACCACTTCATCTTTGAAACCTTTAAGCTCCCGTGCAGCTAAGGATGAAGATGACAAAATCATCATTCTTTGTTGCAATGAATAGTCACCTGTGAGAAGGAGTTTATATAAATGGAGAACTGAAGGGGGATCGCTTGCAATAACAGCAATCATGCAATTAAGTTTTAATTCTTCGAAGTCCTTATCTTGGAAATTATTAGATAAGCCCACTAATAAAGTTAAAAGATCTTCCGAATAAAAGCTGACTTCATTTCCAAAGTTTTTCTTTTGACGGATTAATGTTGGCCCAGTGGTTAATGCTAAACGTCTCATCTCGTGTGCTTCGGCGGACTGGGGATCCGCATTTAAATAATTTAGCAAATCTTTAATGTATATCGGCGAAGTCACATTATTACGATCATAAACAGTATCATCGTCATCGCTTTCATCGTCAGAATCCACTACATTTCCTTTTCTCGATGTATGTCTGTCATCGTTAATGACAGTTACTTGCTCATCGTTTTCTTCAATTCGTGGCAGGTTTATGACTTTCCAAGCTGAGTCGATCTTCACATCTTTAATTGAAGACAGCAAATAACTATTTTCTTCCGTCAAATATGTGAATTCTCTTGGTAGCTCAATATTGAAAATCTTCTTTTGTTCACTTAAAACACTCACAGAATCAGCAACAATTATTCCTAAAGATTTAACATGATTAGAAAAAGAGCTGAGCCTGTTGGAAATTGCAGTCAAAAGTAAAGGGCTTCTCAGTAGTTCGCTTAAAAACTTACCTTTCCCTTTTAAATGGAGTAAGCATAAAAGTAAATGAGTCTTGTATTCTTGTTGGGATATCGGTTCAGACTTTATATTTCCTTCGTCGGACCAAGAATTCAATACAGCAAAAATTATAGCATCATACTTCTTATCATCTTGAGTCGACTCGATCAATGAAACTAAACTGTTGAGCTTGGTATTTTGTAACTTGCATATTTCGAGGAAAAACGTGTCATCTAACAGGTCACAAGTAAATTTAAGAAGAGATGACAATGCCAATATCTCTTCATCAGTACAAGTATCTTGCAAATATCTCCTAGATATGAATTTTGAGAAAAGTGCTCTTGTGAATCCCTTTCTTTCAAACCTTTTTAGCAAGTTGTAGGACTCTAGAAATTTGGGCCATTGAGTTTCGTTGAACGTACAATCATAATAGTATAGTAAGACGTTGCTGTTGAACACCCTTGCGGAATTAAGAAAGGAGTTTATCAACTTCATACTGGATTTATCATACAATGACAATATACTGGAGCTCAAATAAGCAGCGTATTTGTCAGAATCTCCGAAAGTATTATTATCAACATCAAGGTCAAACTTGTAAGACACTTCGCTGATTACACCAAAACATTTTCCCCTAAAAATCAATTTCTCTATTTCCTTACGCTCTAAATCTTCTTGATGCTTGTTTAACAAAGAAAGCACCAATTGGGAATCGAATAACTCGATTAAAATCTGCATCATGAGCTGGGCAAGATGCTTATTGCTATCACTTAAATTTCTAGAGCTTACTTCAAGCATATTTAGCATACCTCCTATCCCTGATAGGGATCTCAATTTATCTTTTGTTATATCTTTGACTCTTATTGGTAGGTATATGTAACTCTCGGGGATTGTATTATACAATAAAAGTTGTATCAACGTTAAGTAGATTGAACTATTTGGCGAGATGCTGTCAAACTTTTTGAGTATAGATTCAACGTCATCAGAGCTGGGCTGATTCTTTAGCTTCTCAAAGTCTCTTTCAAATGGTTCTAGGCTCGTCATAGTCTATTTTTTGAGAGTTGATGCTAAGAATGTTATTTTGTGCATCAAGCTGATAAGTCGTAGATCATCGAGTCCTAAATTCGTGCCTTTTTCTGGCATCAACAAATTCTCCTAATAGAGCTGTAATATGCTTGGGAGTTTCACAAAGATAACAAAATTAGGCTCAAGATATACACGGAACGCAGCTAAAGTAAGGTATAATCCATTTCGAACCCAAATCACAACGTCATCAGTCCCAAATTTAGTATTAATGGATCTGGAATCATCATCTGATGCGATAATTGGAGAAGAAGTAATTGAAGAAGAAGTAATTAAAGAGGAAATAATCAAAGAAAATGTGAATTTTATTAAAGTAGGAACTAGTCCAAAGCTCTTACTGAAATTAAGTCAAATAAATAGAGAGCTCTTAGATGATTATTTCGAGAATAACGTGTTTCACTTCCCTCCGGACCTGCGACAGAGAAATATTCAATACTTGAAGGATACTATGAGTAAAGTATATGTGCGTGATAGACCTCTCCTCTCCATAGATATAGAGGCTTGGGAGAGAAACCACAACAAAATTACTGAAGTAGGGATAGGCATCTATGATCCAGCAGATCTGGTCAATTCCATAATTCCTAACGTGAAATCAATTCACTTACTTGTAAAAGAACACATAAGAATGAAAAACGGCAACTTTGTACCTGATAATAAGTCTAATCCATTAAGCGGCATTTCATATGAATTATCGTTGAGAGAATGTGCCCAATTTATGCAAGCTATTATTCGAAATTATCTAATAGAAGCAAATGGAGTATTAGTGGGTCATAATATCCTGGGGGACATTAAATGGTTAAAAAGCATGGGTGTTGAATTCCCAAGCGATCTCCATGTCATAGATACCGCAACCTTATATAAAATCACTAAAACCACAGGTGGCTCTTTAAGAGGAATATTGAGGCTTGTCTCTATACCTCATGGTTATCTTCATAATGCTGCAAATGATGCCTACTATACTTTGATAGCAGCAATTGCTTATTGTGACCCCAATATTCGCAGGACCTTTGAGCTTGACCACTATAAGTCCAGTGAAATGGCACCCAGTACAAGTAACTCTTCGAAAAGAAGAGATAAATTTTCCGATAGATCGACTATTATAACCTATAATAATGGTGCAAATCTTTTTAGAGACCTTATAAAGAAGTAGGTGTCAAACTCATGGCTGTATATAGAGATTCCAATATTAATATTAAGAATTTGTATTTTGAGCATAGACTGAGTACGTCAATATCGAGATGCCGAGCCGCGTACTAGATATTCAAATTAACGGCCAAGTCAACGAAACTAAGTTTAAAATATCACTATCGTTGACAATGGCCCCAAAGATGTGAGTAGAGAGGATTTCAATAATGGTACAAGATTTTTATTAACCTATATGATAGGAAAAAGGTGACCACTACGAAAGCAGTGGTCAACACTGTTAAGAAGAGCCACGAGTTTCAGTATCCTCGAATCAAAACAGATAGGTTTAAGTTCGGTGCCCATGTTGGAATGGCTGGTGGTATATCCAAAGCAGTTACAAATGCTATGAATATCGGAGCAAACAGTTTTGCCTTGTTTTTGAAGTCACCAAGAAAATGGGTCTCTCCAGAGATTAGCGAAGAGGAAGTCAAGAAATTCGCTGATTTATGCAAAATACATGGATATAATCCTCTAAAGGATATCTTACCACACGGCTCCTATTTCATAAATTTGGCGAATCCAGATACTGAAAAAGAGCAGAAAGCTTATGATTCATTTTTGGATGATTTGAAAAGATGTGAAAAGCTTGGAATTGGATTGTACAATTTTCATCCTGGGTCTAGCCTAGATGGCGATCATAAAGAAGCATTAGAGAAATTAGCGCGTAATATTAACAAGGCAATTGAAGCCACTTCCTTTGTGAAGATAGTAATTGAAAATATGGCTGGTCATGGAAATCTCATAGGTTCTAAATTACAAGACATCAAAGACGTCATTGAAATGGTGAACGAGAAATCAAGAGTTGGGGTTTGTATCGACACTTGCCATACTTACGCAGCGGGCTACGATATTTCCACTAAGGAGAAATTTGACGATTTTTGGAACCAATTTGAAGACACGATCGGGTGGGAGTACTTAAGTGCCATACACTTGAACGACTCAAAGGCTCCTCTCGGTGCAAATAGAGACTTGCATCAGAACTTGGGACAAGGCTTTTTAGGACTTGAACCCTTTAGGCTCATCGCCAATATGGAAAAGCTTCAAGGTATTCCAATTATATTAGAGACGCCAGCTGCGGACGATGACTCGATCTACGGAGAAGAAATCAAGCTCCTAGAATGGCTAGAGGGGAAGCTGGAGGATGACAAAGAATTTGTGGCCAAGCTGGAGGCGCTCCAAAAATTAGGTGAGCTGGACAGAGCTAGCCACTTGAAAAAGTTTCAAGAGAAGCAAGTAAAATTAGAGAAAACTTCAAAGAAGCAAAAGCGAGCAATAAAGGTGACCAGTACCAAGAAACGTAAGATACAAACGACACTTTAGTACTTCCCTTTCTTTTCTCTCTAGCATTTAAAGCGACATTATATAGCTTTCAGTATAGATAGTTGATAATTGGTAATACGCACGACATTTTTTTAATTTTCTTGAAGGATTAATCTTGCCGGTACCGTAAACATTGCAAGAACTTCCAGTAATCATCAATAGAACAAACTCACAAAGAAGTTCAATTGAATAAAGCATCATGTTCGGAGGAACGACTTCAGGATTTGGAGGTTTTGGATCTTCCAGTGGTACTAACAATTCACCATTTGGGACTGCGGCAAATAACACTGGGAACTCGCCATTTGGAGCAAATACCAGTTCATCAGGTGGTGGTATATTTGGAGGAGCCAATACTGCAAATACAAATACCGGAGCAGGAAGTGCATTTGGAAACAGAAGTGGATTTGGGACTTCAGGAAACACGGGTTCAGCTTTTGGATCATCAAACACTAGTGGTGGTTTATTTGGATCTTCAAACTCTGCACCATTCAGTAGCAACAATTCTGCTTTCGGAGCTCCAAGTACGACGGGGACATCAGCATTTGGCTCCAATACTGGCAATAGTGGAGGCTTGTTTGGATCTGCCAATAAAACTGCATTTGGCACGTCTGGTGGCTTCGGAACGCCGACTAATACTAATACATCACCTTTTGGAGCTGCTACAACGAGTAGTTTCGGAGGGATTTCTTCAGATCCAAACGTCAACAATGGTACGGGGGGAAAGGCTTTTACTCCCTATACTGAAAAAGATTCAAGTGGAACTAATGTGTTCCAAAACATTTGTTCCATGCCCGAGTATAAAAATTTCTCTTTTGAAGAATTGAGGCTCAAGGATTATGAACAGAATAGAAAATTTGGGAACGGTAATCCTCCCACTTCATCGGGGGGAGCATTTGGTGCTCCAAGTGGAGGTTTTAGTTTTGGTGGTAATACGAATACGAATAATAACAGCAATACTTCTGCATTTGGTGCCACCAGTTCATCACCTTTTGGGGCAAACAACAATAATACTTCTTCGGCATTCGGAGCCAGCAATACATCACCCTTTGGCTCTGGTAACACAGGTTCAGCATTCGGATCCAATTCGAACAATACATCAGCCTTTGGAGGAGCACAAAATAATTTACCTTTCAGTGGAACCAATGCTAATACTGGTTCTGCTTTTGGTTCGGGTGGTAGTGCTTTCGGTGGAGGATCTAATGCATTTGGGGCTAATAAACCAAGTGGGTTTGGATCATCATCGTCTGCTTTCGGATCATCCAATACGGGTGGTGGATTATTTGGATCAAATAATTCTAACACTAACACATCGCCTTTTGGGAATAATAATAATTCGTTATTTAACTCGAATACTGGCTCGAACGCATTTGGAGCGTCAAATAACAATACGTCAGCATTTGGGAACACAAGCAATTCGCCATTTGGTGGCGCGAACAAATCAAGTAGTCCCTTTGGCACCAGTAACAATGCTAATACTGCATTTGGTTCCACTAATAATGCTTCAGGATTTGGAGGTGGTGGTAGCGGTGGTATGTTTGGGGGCAACGCAAATAATACTAACGTCAATCCTTTTGGTGCCAAGCCAAATAGTTTATCAGGTAACCAGAATACCTCGTTGGGTGCTGGTCTGAATTTAAACAGTAATTCCTCTGGTCTATTTGGATCAGGCGGCAATAACAATACTAATACTAATGCTTCCTCTGGACTTTTTGGTAGTAAACCATCTGGAAATACTGGGGGACTCTTTGGAAGCACTCAAAACAATACTGCTAATACAGGAGGGCTTTTTGGTGGTGGCTCACAGACCAACAATAATGCTTCTGGTGGTTTATTTGGTGCTAATAAACCTCAAACAGGATTATTTGGTGGTCAAAATAATACGTCTGGTGGGTTTGGATCTACCCAAAATAACAATACCTCGGGTGGACTTTTTGGAAACAAGCCGGGATCAGCACCAACAAGTAGCGGTGGTTTATTTGGAAATAATAATGCTGGAAATACGTCTGGTGGATTGTTTGGCGGCAACAACAACAATAACAATAATAATACCAATAATACTGGCGGGCTATTTGGAAATACAGCCAATAACCCTCCTAATAATACAAATAACGCATTTTCGAGCGGTACTGGAGGGGGCCTTTTTGGAAACAAGAATACGACTAACAACCAGCCCTCTGGCGGTTTGTTTGGGTCATCTAACAACAACGCTCCTAGTGGTAATACCGGTCTTTTCCTGTCAGGTCTAAATAAACCTCAGCAAAATCAGGCCAATCCTCAACCGTTAGGTAATATTATTTCACAAGATCCATATGGCTCCAATCAGCTATTCCAAAGTATCACTGGAACTCAACAGACTCCTGCAAATACACCGATGGCAATTCCAGTGCAACCATCAAAAAATTTGAAGAAACCGGTTACGCTTAGCACCGGTCGCAAGATTTCACCTTTATTTTGGCCCTCAGCTTTACCTAAGAAAGAAAACGTTCGTATTAAAGATGTTACTATAACGACAACGAAGTCCAATAACGTATTCTCGAATGATACAGATGCTGCTATAATTGCATCCGATATATTCACTCCAAGTTCCAATTTCAAGAAATTGGTATTAGACAAATCCTACGATTCACTGTCCCCATTGTTGACTGAAAAAGAATCTGATGTCACTGCACCAAAACAAGTTTCCTTTGCACCAAAATCAGAAAATGGTAGTGATGAAAATATCACCTCAACACCAAAACAATTGGATTATTCCAGAGCAGACTCTGACACTCTTAGCGAAGTCGACGAAGATGGCTACTGGACTTCGCCTCCATTATCTCAACTCAAAAGAAAATCACTCTCCGAATTGCATTCCATACAAAACTTCAAGGTAGGACGTAAGCACTACGGTGTTATTGAATTCTTACAGCCTGTTGATCTATCAAGTTTTGTCAACCTTGATGATATCGCTGGCAATCTTATCGTCTTTGCTTCGAAGTCATGCATTGTATATCCAGACGATAACAAACCTCCAGTAGGAGATGGTCTTAACTTGCCAGCAAGAATTACTCTCGAAGGATGTTATCCTATTAGCAAAGCTGACAAATTGCCAATTTTGGATCCCAACAGCGATGTGGTCAAGAAGCATATCGACAAGTTGAAGGGCTTACCAGATATGACTTTTGAAAATTATGATCCGTCTACTGGTAACTGGACTTTTACAGTGTCTTCAATGTAGCGATAAGTTAGCGATAAATAACTTTGCTAGGGAAGTATATAGTTCTTAAATAGTCATTTTGCAACTAATATAGCGTGCATCTTAAGGACGCGAATTTAAATATTTTGATAATTAAAGACGTATCTTTCGTTAAATCGGCCCATCTCTTACTTAGTATCAAACTATGGGTGTAAAGGGTAAGTTAACTCTTCAGGTGATACTACATTTACCTTAGCTCTTATATTAACTTTTATTTTCAAGGTCTCAATCAATTGATCAAGGAACATGCGCCTGATGCGTTTAAAGAATATCAATTGAAAAATTTATTTGGTAGGAAAGTAGCTATCGATGCTTCTATGTGTTTATATCAGTTCTTGATTGCTGTTAGACAGGCTGATGGTCAACAATTAACAACTGCAGAAGGAGAGACCACTTCACATTTACTGGGAATGTTTTATAGAACACTTAGGCTTGTTGAAAATAACATTAAACCAGTATATGTGTTTGATGGAAAGCCACCGGTTTTGAAAGGAGGAGAATTAGAAAAAAGGCTTTTGAGGAAAGAGGAAGCTCTTAAACAAAGGGATGATATAAAGGATACTGGTACTGTAGAAGAGATTTTGAGGTACGAGAAGAGAACAGTAAGAGTGACAAGAGAACAGAATGAAGAAGCCAAAAAATTATTGGCTTTGATGGGTATTCCATATGTCGATGCTCCATGCGAAGCAGAAGCAGAGTGTGCATCTCTTGCAAAACATGGAAAGGTTTATGCTGCAGCATCAGAAGATATGGATACCTTGTGTTATGAACCGCCATTTGTCTTAAGACATTTGACATTTTCAGAGGCTAGAAAGATGCCCATAGACCAAATTGACTATGACAAAGTATTAGAGGGGTTGGGAATGGACAAGAAGACGTTTATTGATATGTGTATTTTGCTTGGATGTGATTATTGTGAAACAATCAAAGGAGTGGGGCCTGTAACGGCTTTCAAGTTGATTAAAGAACATGGCTCACTCGATAATATAGTAAAATATATAAATGATAACCCCGACAAGACAAAGTACTCGGTTCCCGAGAACTGGCCCTTCGATGAGGCAAGAGAGTTATTCATGAACCCAGAAGTTGCTGATGCCAACGAGATTACTTTAAAATGGAAAGAACCGGATGTGGAAGGACTTGTAGAATATATGGTTAAGCAAAAAGGATTTAGTGAGGATAGAGTTAGGAGTGGAGCGGAGAAGTTGAAGAAAGGTCTAAAAGCAGGAGTACAGGGCCGCCTCGATGGTTTCTTTTCTGTCGTTCCTAAGAAAGAAAAAGATGCCGACAAGGGCAAAAGAAAGGCAGACGCAAAAAATGGTAAAAACAAGAAAGTCAAATCTAAAAGGTAAAGGACGCTCCAAAATAATTAGTGTTATCTTACAAATTTTTCAAGATTAAGAATTTAAATTCCTCTTTACTTTCATTAATATATGAGAAAAGGCGTAATTGATCATCAGAATCTCTATTTTAACTAGGTGTCTCTAGATCTTGGTTTCTTCTTCTCAGCTTCTGCAGCTTTTTCTTCTTCAATCTCATCGACGTATTTCTTGATTTCCTCGATTGACAATTTTTCAATTCTATCACCAGACTTCAATACGGATACTTCTATATTCTTAGCACCAGTTTGGACTACTTCCAAAAGTGACTTGATGGTTAACTTGATAGTTTTCTCGTCACTCATATCAGCTTCATAGTGTTTTTCCAAAAATTCTCTAACCGTATTAGATGATCTTCCAATTGCATGAGCCTTCCATGCGTTATATACACCAGAAGGCTCTGTTTGGTATAATTTTGGTATGTTGTCGTTGCTATCAAAGCCAGCAATTATTGTAGCTATACCAAATGGTCTCACACCTCCAGATTGAGTGTATTTTTGTTGAACACCGGCTACATACTTGGTTAAGTATTCAATGGATACAGAATCTTCTAATGTAAGTCTATGTGACTGGGCCTCTACTCTTGCCTTATCCACCAATATTCTAGCATCAGCATTTAACCCAGCAAAAGCTAATAATGCATGATTGTCGATTTTACATATCTTTGAGGGAGTGATACGTGGATCTTGTAATTTCAATGTAGTTCTTTTTTCACATCCTAATACAACCACTTCTTTACCCTTGACTCCCACAGCACAGGTACCTCTTTTGACTGCCTCAGAAGCATACTCAACCTCTGGTAATTGTTAGTAAAAGTCTCTTCAATGTCAATTATCTTATTAAAACTTACGAAAAACATGCCCGTCAGGCCTAGAAACTAGTTAGTATATTTTCGAGGATCCGGTGGCGACGTCCAATAATCCTTATAGCTGTTGTAGCCATGAGGAATTGATACCCAGAATCACAACTTACGAAAAAATCGATAATGCACTATCGTATCCACTCATTATAGTAGATTTTCACTTAGTCTTCAATAGTTAATTGTTAGCTTTAAGTGATATGATGATATTTCGAAATCTCGTGTTGTCTACAGATTTGATGAATTTGTCTCATCGACGACATCAACAAATGTCGTGAGACCTTTAAGACGTCTTAACCAAAAGAAGCTAGAAGGAGACGTCATGAAGGTGAAAAAGGAAGCAAAGCAAGCTCCCAAGTCTGTATCCCATAGGGACCATTATGCCAGAATATCTTTCTTGTATCAAGCTTCAAATCACTTTGCATTTAAGTCAAATTATAGTGTTCTTTCAAGATCATTGGCTAGAAATGTTGATTTAGTTTCGAAGAAGACAGTTACTAAGCTCTCGCCTTCAATTAAGAGATCTTTGTGCAAAAAATGCTCTTCTTTATTAATACCCGGTATGAGCATGAGTATATTTATAGAGAATACCTCGAAACAACAGTCGACTGCTAGTGCTGATGTTTTAGTACATCAATGTAAAGTCTGCAATGAGAAGAAAAGATATCCAATAGGACGGAATCGGGACTACGTCGTATTCAGCGAAAGGAAAGAAGTGTTAATAAATACCTCACGAGCTCCAGAAGAGTCATGAAGAATTTTTTATATGAGTTAGGTATTATATTAACCTATGCGACGTAACAGATAAACACATTTTGCTTTTGATAGCCAAAAGTATCTAATTCGGAGAGTACTGTTTCCAGTTTCCAAATGTGAAGCTATTTACAAAAATTGGGACTTAGCAGAGTTGTTTTTACGCTCCATTCTTCTCGGCGGTTGAACTCTTGCTCCTATCCAATTATATCTAAATCCAATCTCATGAGCTAATATTTCCCCAAATCCAAGCATCATACCGTTGATGAACGGAAGTATTATATTTATAGAACCTCGTGTCAATACATCCCATAAGCTTGTGTACACAAGCTGTCCGCTCAACTCTCTCTCCTCTTGTTTACCATTTTCAATGAGAATCTCTGTATTTATCACATCCCTATCACTCACAAGTTGATCAGAAGACATCTGGCTGCGTAACACGGCAATATCATTCTCCGTGATTCTATCAACATCGTCAGAAACACTAGCACTAAGGATAGCATCAACTTCGATATCTTCTATATCTGCACTCTGGCTAGTTTCATCATCTCTAGATTCGTCCTCGGTGATGTCCTCTAAGGAGACCTTAGGAATTTCTGGGCCAAACGTCGACATTGCTATGTAAAGAACTTGTTATTAAGATTAATAACTGCTGTTTGCTACTATATTTCTTCCTACACGGTAAAGGTCACATTGACCTCGAACTTTCAAGCACGTGCCATAATCTTTATATTCGTTTACGCCATCTTGGATAGCTAAATCTTCAAGAGTATCCTAAAGCTGGTAACTATGTATGTTAAGAGAAATCAAAAATGGATTATATCATTATTTTACTTTAACCCCACGGACTTACCTTCTTTTAACCTCTTTTCAGTCAATGCAGCGATAACAGCTGCACCCACACCAGAACCATCTTCCGCAGGGACAATGATAATGGGATCTTCTTTGGATTCCCATCCAAAGACATCTCTCAATCCCTTTGCAGCCCTTTCCTTGAAGTTAGGATATTTATTGAAAACAGATCCATCTGCTGCTATGTGAGCTGTCTCATAACCTCTCTTTTGGCAAATTGCAGCAATACCACAGATTGACAATCTAGCGGATCTTTCACCGATAAGCTCAGCCAAACGGCAAATGACTTGCCTTTCACCCTCAGTTGTTTTGATGCCCAAAACTTGATCGAATAATTCCTCAGTGTCACTCAAATTCTCAAATGGATCTTCTTCGATCTTAGCTGGGAATGAGGTGTCCATGATAAATTTTTCGTTCAACTTGGTCAAATCTTGATCCTTAAAAATTAAACCTCTTGACGATAAGTCTATCAAGATCAATCTCAAAACCTCACCTAAATAGTAGCCAGAGATCATTTTCTCAAATGATTGCTGTCCAGGTCTTGGTGACTCCTTGTCAATTTGATCATCATACTTAGTTCTCGGCAAGACGACAAGCTCATTGTCAAAGGAACCATACTCACAGTTAATTGTCATTGGAGAATCCTGAGAAATATCTTCTGGAACCTTACCTTCTAATTTTGGAATTTGTGAAACAACATCATAGTAGGCACCATTACAACCAGTACCAAAAATACATCCCATTTTTGTTTCAGAATCCGCATACAATGATGCAACCAAGGTTCCAGTGGTATCATTAATCAATGCAACAATTTCGATTGGAACATCAAAATCCTTAATTGCATGTTGTAACATTGGTACAACATCTTTTCCTTCCACACCGTCGATATCCCAACCTTTGGTCCATCTTTGCAAGACACCAGTATCAATAGATCTCTGGGAAGCAGGGTAAGAGAATGTGAATCCCAAAGGTAATGGAGAAGATACTCCGTCAGGAAATTCTTCCTCAATAAATGTCCTCAAACACTCAGCGATAAATTTCCAAAGCTTGTCAGAAGTAGAGGTTCTCATACCCTTCGGTAAAGCAAATTTCGACTGCGTAGTGTCGAACTTACGGTCACCAGTCAACTTCACCAAGACCACTCTCAAATTTGTTCCTCCTAAGTCTATAGCCAAGTATGATCCTGTCTCTTTACCAGTGGGATAATCCATAACCCAACCAGGTATCATCGGGATGTTACCGCCTTTCTTCGATAATCCTTTCTCCAATTCAGAAATGAAATGTTTCGTTATCTTACGCAAGACTTCGGATGACAAAGTCAACTGAGTCTCAAGTACTTTTAATTCATCTAAAAGTTCTTGGGGAACATATCTGTATGTGCCTTTCCTATGTTGTGGAGGTTTTGGACCTAAGCGAACCATTTTAACCTTATATTCTAAATGTTTTGTCTATTCTTAAAGCACTTCTGGTGTTATGACCTTAGTTACCTTATTAGCTCTATAGAAGCTTTGTTTATCAAGTTACTAGTTAGTTTTCTAATTTTTTTGTGTTGGCATATCGGCCGACTGAAAAATACTGGCAGTGGGCTCAAAATTTGTCGGAGTCGGACAGCAGCAAAGACGGAACATAAGGCTCATCTTGTGGGGGTCACAGTGTGGAGGTACTAAGGGCTTGAAGAGTATGAATTACGCTACTAATACTAAGACGTTGTGCCTATGAGCTACGATAAAGAAATAGATCTCTTATTGTGTATAAGTAAGCTCTTTAGACTATATCAGTATAACAAAATAATTTTTCCGAGACGAATCTCTTAGTCTAGAACGGACTGCCGCAACCCGCATTGATTTAATAGCTACAAAAGGCTCCTAAAACCGTGTAAGATTGAACCGTGTAAGGTTGCATGATTTGAAGCTATTATCTGAAGTAGGATCATAGATATTATAGATCTTCAAAGAAGCTGTAAAGAAAGCTGTAAAGAAAGCTGTAAAGAAATTACTCAATTAATGTGTATTTCTTAGATATTTACTAGTAAGCATTGATGAGCAAGAAAAATGCAATTTAGACGTGCTAGCCTGCTACCACAAGTCCTTTGTTGTTTGGTCAAAGCTTTTCATAGAAGTTGCCACGGCTTTGAGGTTCTCTCGTACTTCTTCCACATAAAGTTTGAGCTCATTGAGCTTTTGCTTGTTATGCTCAATTGTAGTTGTATCCTTCGAGTTTTGGTCAAAGAAGCTATTAATTTTAGCATTTCTTGATCTGGCTTCCTTATCGAGGTCCTCTTTTGCTTCGTCTATGGTCTTGCTGGAAAGAGAAGATATACTCAGTTGCTCTTGCTCATCCACTTCCTTGTCACTAAACAGTTGATTTGCTAATGTCTCCAACAACTTGTTTTGCAGTCTCTTGAGCTTCATAAGTTCCTCGTTGAAGTCTTCGTTGAAAAATGAACCGTCTTCTCTAATTTGATTTGACATCGCTTTCACGTCATCCAAGACATCTATTTGTGACCATAACTTATCCAGGTAAGTAGCACTTGGAACTACGCTAGAAATCCTATCTGCTGTCTTTAAGCTTTGTTCATCTGAAGTAGTGACTGGATATTCTGATTCGACATTTGTATTTACGCCAGAGTTCTTTGACAATCTCAGTACGCTAGATCCTGAACGTCCTTTACGCAGACTAAAAGAACCTGAGGAAACCGACGAGTTAAAATGATGAGGTATGGATAATCTGCTCATACTCGGTTCCTTCCTATCTTGCTCCTTAGCTTCCATAGTTCCTTGTTGTGTCATATGTCACTTATCTATTCGTTCTATGGCTATCTCATTAACATTTAATATTCTTATACACAGAAAAATATTGCACTTGAGTATCTTTAAGGTGAAAGCTACAAAACTCACCTAATTAGTACATGGATGAAACGAGAGATCGATATCACGATGAAAATGATAATACAAAAGAGACAGCAGAGCCATTGGCGAAAATAACAGCAATACCACAATGGAGAAAGTTGTTATATTCAAGACAGCCTTTTCCTGACAATTATACCGACGTTTCGTTCTTATCTCAATTAAAGAGAAATACCACCGTTACAAAATACTCATATTGGAAACTAGTCAATGACTTTTCTCTCATAGTGGTACACATGTCAAATTTATTATTGGTCATTTTGATCTTTATAGGCATTTATGCTAAGCAATGGAACGCACTTTTGCCCACTATGATAAGTAGCATTTGCACTATAGTGGGTTTTGTTATTTTACATTTCATAAGGAAACACAATCCATCGAAGACAAGCTCTTCCACTGAGTTGAATAGCTTTAACCCCTATCAGTCACTTAACAACAATCTCAATGTGAAACCATTCTTGCGAATAATTGTCATTTTGCTTGTCCTAAGTCCAGTTCTTAAATCATTAACAAGATCCACGTCTTCAGATTCCATCTGGGCTTTATCATTCATGTTATATTTGGCGAATACTCTCTTCCATGACTACGCAATGGACGTATCGATAGAGAACTACAGGCCCATTTTGTCTACTAATATATCTTTATCAAATTCGATAGTTTTGGCATCGAGATTCAGTTCAAATGTTGAGGTGTTTTCGTTCATTCTTTTCGCTATTCAAGTGAATATTCTCTTGCCATTATTTGACTTTAGCATGAGGAAACATAGCTCGAATGCTTATTATCATCGAATACTTTGTGCATCCCTTCAATTAGTGGTTTACTGGCTTATTAACACACTCTGGGGTGGAAAAATAGTATTTTTTTGGATTGTCTTTCAGGGAACACTTTCGTTTGTTATACCTAAGTATTTTTTATTCTTGCAAAGATACAAAAACGAATTGCAGGGTCCCTGGGATATTGCAAATCCTAGAATCCGCTCAAACTGAAAAAGTTTCTTCAAGTTAAAACTATATATATACAGCTTTTGAGGGTTTACGTGACCCAAATATAAGGTTAGAAGTATCACAATTATGGGCTCTCTGATCACTATTGGCCTATCAATAGCATCTTAGTGCTACTCTTGACCCCATATCTATGTAACCAATTTAATGTCGTCCATTTGAATGTCGTCCATTTTGTAATGTCGTGATACTATATTTCTTGACAGGAAATTCTTTCAGAGTATTATACGTGTAAATGATTGATAAGCGTCATAATGGCAGCAGAAAGGAATCAATCAAATGAGCCTAGCTCAAAGCAGACTGTCCTGTCTTCACCAAATACTCCTCAGGCGCAAGGACGACCTCCTCAAGGGACCCTGAAAGCAGGACCTCCAGGAAGAGCTCAACAACCACAATATTCTCAGCAAGATTTGAATCGAATTGTATTGGAGTACCTCAATAAGAAAGGGTATCATCGAAGTGAATCTATGCTCCGTTTGGAAAGTTCGAATACTCCAACCCCTGCTGTCGGACTACCAAATCCTTCAACTTCTAGTTTAGCTAGTCCTCAAGAAATCAATAGAGACAAAGGTCAAATGACGAAAAGTGAAAGAGAGCTTCGGGAATTAAGAGAAAGGCAGGCCATAATTGAACGTGAATTGAGAGAATCTAAAGACAGAGAATCACGTTTAGCTGAAGAAAAGCAATTGAGGAATTTGAAAGAGCTTGAAGAGAAGAAGAAAATAGAAAATGATCCTAATATTTACTACAGAGCTTATTCAATGTTAAGAAACTGGGTTGAAACCTCCTTGGATTTATACAAGCCTGAGTTATCAAGAATATCCTATCCTATATTTGTTCATTGTTTCTTGGAATTGATTTCGAAAGGTTTTACTGCTCATGCTAAAGCATTTTTAGATAAATTCAAAGATGATCATGTATTATTACATGGCTTAGAAATAACAAAATTAGCTGGATTATCATTACCTGAGCATTTAAGAGAGAATAAATTGGCCCAAGCTTATAGAAACAATAGATATAGGATAATTGTTTCTAAAACCACCATCAACGTTTTATTATACTTTCTACATGAGAACGAAGCAGTTGGTGGAGCAGTTTTAATTCGCATAATCAATCAATATTTAAATCCTGTTATTTCGACAACTCGTCCAGATAAAATAGTTCAAGCTGGTGGTGCTAATCCAGATGAAGGGATCACTGGATATAATACAGAGGCAACTGAGATTGACAAATTTAATGAACAGCCAGTTAAGCTAGGAAAATTACCAATAGAGCCAGAAGTGCAAAAGGAAATTGAAGCTGAATTAAAAGTCAAAGATGAAACCACAGAACCTGTAAACGGTGTAACATTGACTGAAGAATTTCAGAAGATGACCGCTCCCGATGATGACTCCCCTGCTAGAGAGAGTTTGCCCTTGCCATTGAAAGATGCGTCAGATATAAAGAGACAAATTTTGGCTGTCGAAGATTCGAGATCGAAAATCAAGTTGGACAATATTCAAGCCAGTGCACCATCAGTTTGCATGTATACCTTTCACAATACTAATAAAGATATGACATGCTTAAATTTTAATGATGACTCTACCCTAGTGGCTGCTGGTTTTGAAGACAGCTTTATCAAATTATGGAGTCTCGATGGCAAACCCTTAAAATCTGTTTTCAAGAGAGATCGGTACAATAATGATAACACTCGAAAGCTTATAGGACATAGTGGCCCTGTGTACAGTTTGTCTTTTTCGCCTGACAAAAGATACTTACTATCAGGTTCAGAAGATAAAACAGTAAGACTATGGTCCCTAGATTCTTATACTGCTCTTGTGTCTTATAAAGGACACAACAGCCCCGTTTGGGATGTCAAGTTTTCGCCTTTGGGACATTATTTTGCAACTGCCTCTCACGACCAGACGGCAAGATTGTGGGCAACTGACCACATCTATCCCTTGCGTATATTTGCTGGTCATATAAACGACGTCGATTGCGTTGAGTTTCATCCAAACTCAAATTATGTTTTCACCGGATCGTCAGATAAGACATGTAGGATGTGGGATGTGCAATCGGGTGCATCTGTCCGGGTATTTATGGGACATACCGGTCCAGTCAATTGTTTGGCAGTTTCTCCCGATGGGAGATGGTTAGCAAGTGCTGGAGAAGATAGTGTGGTTAATATTTGGGATGCTGGGTCAGGTAGAAGATTGAAATCAATGAGAGGGCATGGACGTTCTTCGATTTACTCTTTAGCATTTTCTAGAGAAGGTGATGTCTTAGTTAGTGGTGGTGCTGATAATACCGTCAGAGTTTGGGACGTGAAAAAAAATACAAATGACGCTGGCCCAGAGCCCGAGGCCTTTAATTTATCTTCCACATCGAATGGGACATCTAATTCAGAGGGTTCCAAAAACTCTAAAGGCATTGAGAAAGTCAACCGTAAGGAAATTATAGCTACCAGTGACCATATAACAGCATATTTCACCAAACTGACTCCGGTATATAAGGTCCATTTTACTAGGAGGAACCTCTGTCTTGCTGGTGGGGCCTTCAACGGTTAAACCTCTAACCTTAGATAAGTAATATTATATAAGGACAGTTGTGGCATATAAGTTACGATTCTTGTATTATAATGAATAAAAGCTATTGTCTTCACCTTATTTTCTAGGATATGCATTCTCAATATGGTCAAACCGGAGAGAACGTTGTCGAAATATCGCATCACTCTGATACACGTTGTCCCACATGCCATGGCTGGATCACAAAATAGACTAAGTAAGCCAAATGTAAGTCCGTAAGCTGGTTGTTTTAGGGGGGTCTGGGGCGGAGCTAGTAAACAAAATGCCTGTTCCTTTACCAGAAGTACCAAAATAGATAATTAGATAGTTTTTGACATTACTCGTGGGCCCTTTTTTACCTATATTGGATGGCTCCATACTAAGCAGGTAATAGATATTATTCATTGGATAGCAAAGTTTGTGTTTGCTATTATATTAGGAAAGCACGGAATGTGTCTATAAAAGGGAGACCATATTTCAAAATTATTTCAATAATAGAACATCTAGATAGTGACAAGATTCTCAAAAGGAAATAAAATCAATTGAAATGAAGTCCGTCCAATCCTTGATACTTGCTTCATTTGTGTGCTCTGCAGTATTGGCTAGCAACCCTGTAATTGTTCAAAGAGCAGAATCTTCATCTGCCAGCAAAGCTGATGACAGCTCTTCTTCTGCCGGTAAGGCTGACAAGAGTTCTGCGATTACAAGTGCTTCTGCAGATGCATCCTCGGGCGATTCCTCAGCCTCCGATTCGGCAAAGAAGAGCTCTGACGCTGGCTCTAGTAGTTCAGAATCAAGCTCTTCAAGTGGTATTGCTGCTGCTAACAGTGCTGCCGTTTTTGGTGCTGGTGGAGTAGGTGCTTTGGTGGCTGCCTTACTCTTATAGTTTTTTTAGATACTAAGTCAATTGTTCACATACTTGAATTGAATACATGTTGAGGTTACTTCTATATTACTAGTTACTCTTCTATTACATGTTCTTAGCTGAAATTGTCCTCTAGAGTCCAATTATTTATGGTTTAAGAGATTTCGCAGCTAAATGTGTGCGACCATATCATTATAGGGATAGTCTACTATTTAATAATACAAGTGAATTTTGATACAATATGAAAGCATCGGATGCAATTTCTCACATCTAATCCATCTTACCACAACAGTTACTTGGTGCAGTGATAAATAAGGTCAAATACTGTAAGTTCCACAAGAAGTTGTCTAAACAATCTGGGGGAATATTCGTTGACACTTGATATCGGTCTTTAATGTCAGGAATAACTGAATTGTAAATGTCAGTCACATTATTTATTAAGTAAATCAAGTTACGATTAAGAAGTCGTAACCCATGTTCAAAGGGCCTGTTCATTAACACATGTTCTCCAATAGAAGAACCTTTTTGCAAAGAAGATACTTTTTCCACCTGATTTGGATCGTAATAAAGTGGGAATCTCATACCTTGGCCATCTGATTCTACACCAGCATACAACGTACTCTGCTCTCTTGATTCATCATCAAAGCAAACGGTGTCGACTATAAAACTTTGATTCCCATTAGAGATCATTTTATACTTCAAATGTGACATTGTAATGAATGCTACTGCTTCAATAAGCTGGATGATATATGCTAACCCTGCATTGATTTGTTCAATTTTATAGCTGTGCTCTTCTTGAGGCGTTATATCGATATCTATATCGTCTGCATTAAAATTTATCAAATGTTCGTGATTATAATAGCATATATCAAGCAATTCCCTAATATTCTGAGGAAATTCAAGGCCCATTATAGTGAGACGAAATGAATTGTCAATATTACCGATTGTAATCATCTCTTGGATTGCATTTGTCATCTCCAGAAGCCTTTTGGCTAGTGAAGGAAAAAGAACCGTTTTCATGTCCTCTTCTATGGGAACAATGTGTGCTTCTATACTTTTGATCTTCAGCTGTAGATTTTCAAAAACTGTATCAATATCTGAATTCAACTTCGACCATTCCGTGATTTTGACGGATATTGAGGAAATTCTTGATGCCAAATGGTCGTTTGCTGCTTCTTGCTTCGAAATATATGCTTCTAGTGTTTTATTTCGAGATTGAGCCTGCGGTAGGTTAAATGTGACATTGCTTAGGTTGGAAGGATCTACCCATTTCCCTATGAGCTGAGATATTTGGCTCGAAAGCTTGAGTTTTGAGAATGACAACTCTTTAACTGATTTCGTCAAATTACATATGGCCCTAATGGAATCAACAGAATATGAAGAGTTGAATGGTTTGTGCCCGTTGTCAACGTGGTTCTTCTTGATATCTTCTGGGACCGTTACTAAACACTCGGGCAACGTATAATATCTTTCACGTAGCTTTATGATAACAGAATTGGTTTGGAATATGTTTCCCAACTTTTCAAGCTCCAGTCCAACGTAAATTAGCTTCCTCAAATCCATGTTTAAAAGGTGTAAAAGCTTCCATGTATGCTCCGGGCCCTCTTTTTGAAGAATTGATGACCTTGTCCAAATTTTCAAGACAAACTTCAGTTTTCCACTATTAACAAACAGTGGTATTGTTATTTCATTGAAATCAGGTTCCATGTTCTCTTTGATCACCTCGCTAACATACACCAACTGAAGATCGCTGGTCTGACTCTTTAGTACATGAACAGTGAAAAATGAGTCGAGCAATTCATCTGCGTACCTATTCATCAATGCAACACCGCTATTGCTAGCATCCATTACACTGATTGATCTTGACAGATTTCTTCGTGGACTTTCTCGTGGTCGTTGGTTAATCGTTTCATTGGTTCCAGAACTCGACGGTAAATACAAATTTCGAAGAGAAATTGACTTGAAGTTTCTTAACCTTGTATCATTAACATTGTCCATAGTCTCTAGCCATTACCTTTTCATAATTTGTGTATATTTAGTGTTTTCAATTGCTATTCCCGTCAAAGATATCAAAATCACCAAATAAAGTCGAGGATCAGTCCGATGGTTAACCTGAATGGGGAATATTTTAATTTAAAACCGTTGAAATAGTTGAGAAAGTTGATACTTACAGATCTGAATAAGAGGTGAGGGACTCTAGGGATGGCGAATTATATTGTTTGCCTTGCCCATTTCTGTGAACTTCATGGGCCCTCTACAATTATATGTACACAGGTTGCACCTCTGGAACAAGAATCACTGCTACTATTACCGTCTAATTCTAAACTACAAACATGTGCATCTTGCAAATTTATACTTCCAGACAATTCAGCTAACTTGGTGACTGCTGAGCGACAAGAAGAAGGCGATAGACTGTTCATTTCGAGTCAATATCCAACTTCTCAGAAGAGATATAGTACTTTAACCAAGTTGGTTATGAAATCGCTATCGGTGGAAACAACGGCCAACTTGCCAGCACCCGTATTCTATGGGGACGATGCCAATGGCTATTGCATTAGCAAGGTATTTAAGATTAAGGACGTGAATGCTAGGGGAGCAGAAAGAAAATACTCATTGATGGTAATCTGTGACTCCGAAACCTGTCTACTTGCAGCTTGGGATCTCATAGGCACGTATTTAAACGAGATCGTATCGATAATTCAAGATCAGGTCATATTGGCCGTTGAAGATGCCCTTAGGCAGAAACGTTCGGGGTCAAATGGAGATGGTTCTGTATTAGACAATGAACATTATTTAAGACGCTCTATGGTTAGGCCAAGATCTCTAGCAGAGCTTACAAATGATTCCCAGATTTTCGTGAAGTTTCATCTTTGGGCTATGGAATTATTGAAGGATATAACAAGACAGGCATAGGCCATTAAAGTATTAATTTTTCTTCAAACCCATGAATATTTGAATCGTCCAGATGACCATGTCCAGATGATCATGTTCAGCTAGTGAATTAATTAGCATAAGTTAGCATCGCTCTGTATAGCTATACAAATAGTATATAGATTAGCTCACTCAATACCTTATCCGGAGAGATTTCTCCATGTTATTTAAAATGGTCAATGTCGTGAGAGCTTGAATTGTAGAATTCAATTCGACTATATATTATAATGAGATATTTGAGTATTTAGTCTTATATTTGCAACTTTTCTTGAGATTTTAGGAGCAGGTCCATTATGACAGCTGCATTGTCAAAAGCCTGATTCAGAGCCATTTTTAAACATTCGTTTGGGCCCAATATCAGAGATTTTCAGCTCTGAATATATCAATGGATCAAAAGTATTCAATTATAGAATTGAGCTATTTTGAATAGAACTCTGGCCCCTATCTCTTCAGAAGAAGCTACTAAGAGTATAAGAAGGCATTCACGAAGGTATGAGACTAAACAAGATTTCAATATCTTGTTTTCTTTTTGTTATAGCGGGTTTTTACTGGTTTCATGGGCACACAAATGATAAAGTTGATCATCTTACCTTTAGGGCCGTACGAAAGCTATATGATAGCTCAAAGATAATAGACGGGTGGATTGATATTTCTTTCTTTCCCTGTCATCAGAGTGTAACGAAATCTGAAGGATGCAAAATACATAGCGGTGAATTGGGAGCCAAAGAAGCCAACATTCGTCAGATTCTTTTTGAAAACTTTGAAAGTGAACATGATCCTAGACTTCTACCAGCGTTATGGATATCCGCAATTACTAATGAAATAAAGCAAAAAAATGGTACATTGGACCCTTCATTCACATTACCATTTAGTTGGTCCAGTTGGCTCAGTATTACCAATTCAAGAAAGAAAGTACACCCACCATTGTCATCATATGAGCTCAATTGTGATAGTTTCATAGACTATTTCCAGTCAAACGCAACAGCTGTCGATAAGAGCTGTGTTAATTTAAATAATGACTACAAAAGGTATCCATGTTTGGCTTTCACGAAAGCTATTGACTATGCTATGCCAGAAGAAGCTAGGAGAATCGTTGGGTCAACTTTCCTTTCTGAATTTGCACCAATTCCTAAGAGGGTGTTATTTTTAGGTATTGGTCCGCAAGAGAGTCTGATTTTAGTTCCCACGAGCTCGAACAAGTCTGAAATGGGTTCTTTGATTGATATTTATATGAAGAACACTGACGGGACAGATTCGAGTATAAAACAATTTAAAGACGTGATAAGTATTTCAAACGAAATCAAGATATTAACAAAGATGTGGAATTCTTTCAAGTTAAACTTGTCAAGTCTAGCAGAGACAGATGTTAATTCAGATATCTTTAGAATCGCAAAATACAATGGTGAAATGAACCTGTTGAGTAAAAAAGACTTCCTTTTCGATCTAAAAGAGTATATGGCAATGTTGGAGGGAACTATTGCATTGTCATACAGTGAAGATGTCAAAAATGATTTCGATAAAAGTCTACTTGAAACGGTTAATTTAGAATTACGAAGCCATCCTGATTACTCCAAGTATTTTCACGAGGCTTTAGTGGTGGAATCTGGCGACGGTGAACATTTTGATTGGAGATTTTTCAGGAGTATTAAATATTCAGATTATGAGAGAAGGGCCATTCTACATCGTTTAACCAGAGCATGGTTGCAATTTACAAATTCCATTGGTATTGTCTCTTTTCTTGCACATGGGTCTTTACTTGGCTGGTATTGGAATGGGATGAGCTTGCCCTGGGACCAAGACGTTGATGTACAAATCACAACGAAATCGCTACTTTTACTTGCGAGAAACTATAATCAGACAGTTGTTTGTGACTTTCAAAAGGGATTTTCATATGGCGTTGGTTCTTATTTGATTGACGTTGGGTCTAGTTTTTTCAGTAGATCAAAAGATAATGGTGCAAACTTGGTCGATGCTAGATTCATCGATATCGAAAGTGGATTTTATGTTGACATAACTGCTTTATCTTTCACAAAAGCTTCAGAAACAATTTTATTGGAAAGCTCTGACTCAGTTGAGCTCAACCAGTTGCTAGATTCCGACTTCCTTATAAAAAAAGATTCATGTACTGAAAGTAATGAAAAGCTCTACGAAGATTGCTTTACGAAGAGAGAACTATTGCAACGAAATCAGAGCCTATTCAACTGTAGGAATCACCACTTTTATATTTTGGAAGAGTTGACGCCTTTAATACCGACTCTATTCGAAGGTGTTAGAGCTTATATTCCGAATAAATACGAATCCATATTAAAGAGGGAATATAGACGAGGTACGTTACTCAAAAGTTATGGAGGCTATACTTATCGACCAATTTTGGGAACATGGGTCTCTGACAATACCTGCAGACATGATTTGATTGGCACCAACTGTTCTGACGAGGAAACGATATTGGAAGCAAAGTGCATCGAGCCATTGATCTTGGAGCATAAACAATTCATGAGAACTAGGCAAAGAGCCTACGAAGACGCCTCTCCGGAGATAGACCCTGTAAGGACTGATCCATGGATGGTCAGAAGAGGTCAGAAAATTGTTCAAATCTTCCATGATCAGTTAAATTACGATTCTATACAAATCTAATGAAAACTCATATATCTCCGAGCAGTTTGACCTTGTCTTCTATCTCTTCGCTCTTTCTTGCATCTCTCCCACCATCACGTATATTTAACCCTATTCTGCTTGGTGGCCATATTATTCCCACTACCTTGCCTACAACTAATGCCTGACTTATTGGCCCAAATGTGTTTGAGTCAACAGAGTGGAACCCATTATCTCCCTCTACCCATAAATGGTTCCTGGGGACTCTCGTCTCTGTCTTAGGATAGGGTGGCAGTTTCGTCTTTACTATTTCTCCCTGTAAGCCAACCACCCGTTTTGTTATTAGCTTCTCTGGGTTGGACGGTGATCGTATCATAATCACGTCTCCTCTCACAAGTGAGTCAGGTTTCTTCAAATTGAACTTCTGGATGAGAGCTATGTCTTTAGCACTCGTTTCTGTCCCTGGATTAAACGTTGGACTCATTGATCTCCCGGTAATTTGACATGGTTGATAAACATGGTTTGCAAATACATAACCTACTGGGAACCACGTAATCGTTAATAATGCTGTTCTTAGACCCACCGGTATCTTGAAGGTGCTATTCATTCTAATTTCCCCCTAGAACTCCTCTAGTTTAGTTAAGTTGCAACAGCTTTCATTAGAAGTCAACTCAATGGTTGATAACTTTCGTGTCGTTGATAAATAATGGTAGAAAAGATTTCAAAGCAACGGCTGCAATAGTAAGGGCTAAAGTTCAATTAACTTCATCAATTATTAACAATGAGTTCCCAAAAGAGTGGATTACTTGATCAGATATTGTTGGAGGATATTGCCCGTTACTGTCCACAACAATTTCTTGCTTTTCACCAATGTATGACAAAGCCAGAAGAAGATCCAAATGGATGTGCTCAAGAGCAATTCAACTTGGCAAGCTGTATTAGGAGATCTGTTCCCACATTTCAAAGAATACAAGGTGTATGTGCTGGTAAGCTTCAAGCGTATGAAGCATGTCTAACTATGAATAATAGCAAAACGGAAAGGTGCACCGACGAGCTTCAATCGTTGAGAGATTGTGCATTTAGTTCGATTGAAAAATAGCCTATTTGTGTATGATAGAGATGAGTAGAAGGTCAAAAGTGAGTGATTATATTATTATATACTATTAAACAATGTTAAAACCTTGACAGCTAGTTATTCAAGAATTTGGATGGGATATTCTGTAGCCTGACTTTTGTTAAGTAAGACCTGGTTAGTTTTCTAATTTCGGGAGAATGTCCATGGCTCTGCTCAACTTCATGGTCGTGATGTAATAGCTCGTGTTCAATATCCTCTTCGTGCTTTACAAGAACGTCTGGGTCGTTGTCTCTGTGGTATTCGTTCCAATGGTGTTCCTCATACTCTGCTTCGAAGTCCAAATGATGCCCAGGACCATATCCAAAATCGGGAAGTTCTCCTCCGCTGGCCACAAATGCTTTCCACTCGTCCAAGGAAACTTGACCATCGCCATTTGTGTCCATTAGCCCCAAAACCGTTTTGACTACGTGATCCTTAGCTTCGTTGCTGAGATCTTCTTTGTTGTGAGAGTGCTCTCCACCTCCAGATCCGTCGCCAACCACTGAATCACTGAGTATCCCATACATGTTGAGGATATCTTTTCTGGTCCATATTCCAGTATTATGCAAATCATGAATCTTAAAGAAAGAATCTGCATCATACGAATCAAGTTTGTGTTCTTCAAGCATATGCCAGTTTGTCCAACTTAAATCCTTTGGTCTTATCTGAACGTCATCATTTGAGCCGTGAGCCACTGCTCCTAGCACCATAAATGCATACAAAACGGCCTTCAAGTGCATGTTTTACCACGATCTTTGTCGAAATAAAGCGATCGTTCTCTCTTCTCGTGGCTTCAAGTCAACATCAACCCTGTATATAGTCTTCGATGTCAATATGAAATACCACGACGTCATAGGGGAGTTCCTCTAGTTAAAATAGAAGAACATTCAAGCTCAATTTACGAAGAATATATAAAGTATACTCTTGGACTCCCAATTGTGATAATACCATGGACAGTGAGGGCTCATTTGCCTCTGCTCTTCTTCCTTGGATCTTCTGGTGGATTATTTGTGCCTGCATATAGACCGTTATGATGATCTTCGATGAAAACCCCATACTAGAGTTTTAGCACGTTGCTTGATATCGAGTGGAATTGTACGAGCATAAATACTCTCTGGTAGTGAGATTTTCTTCTAGATACTTTAGTGATGGTTAACCCAAATCTTTCCGAAAAGCTAGAAAGTTCAAGGGTTGGTAGAGCCAATCAACGGTATAATCCAGAAACTGGTGCTCGAATGGTCGCAGGATGTATCTGCTTGGACGCTTCAAAGCAGAAAGTGATAATGATACTGTCATCACAGCATAATAACCGGTGGGTGTTGCCAAAAGGAGGGATAGAAATGGATGAGGGAGACGATTTCGTTGTAAGTGCAGTTAGGGAAACGTGGGAAGAAGCGGGAGTTGAAGGCAAAATCCTGGAGAAATTGCCAGTTGTATTGGATTCGAGGAAAAAGGCACCAGTATTAAAGCCGGGTGAAGACTTTGACCCTCTGAAACTCATTCCAAAATCTGAATTTCATTTTTATGAAATGATTGTATATGAATTGAGTACGAAATGGCCAGAGCAGAAAGAGAGAGAAAGAAGGTGGTGTACATATTCAGAAGCCAAGCATGAGTTGACTAAATCGAATCGTCCGGAACTCATCGAAGCTTTGGACCTGTCGCATATAGTTAAAGACATTAAAGAAAGGGATCAAACGTATTAATGACTTTTTTTTTATATATATATATTTAGAATATTCACTGCCTATTTAATTAATATCAGTGCCATGTAGCTGACTATTTGAATAAACCTCCCATTAAATTAGCAAACATGTTCTGACCACCTTCAGGGTTTCCTAACTTTAAATTAAAGTAGAACCTTCCTAAGTAATCGATGGAGTTATTGAATCCGTGTTTTTTAAGTTCAGGTTTATATTGATTGTATAACTTCAAAAACTTTTGACCTGAATTTTCCTTCGTTAAGGTTAGAGCCAATAACTGGAAAAAGTTAATCAAGCTGAAGTTTGTATCCTCGTCAAAAAAGTATATTTTTTGGTCTCCTTTCTCCATTATCTCAAAATTGGTGTATTCATTAGTCAACTTTTTTAAAAAGAGACTTACTGACTCTTTAACTAGATGTATATTCTTCAAATATGCATAATTTATCACTGCCCTACCCAAAAAAACTCCAGGATCCATCTCTTGTGACTTAGATGCCTCAAACCACTCCCACAAAAAATTTATATAGTAAGGTAAAGAGTCGGCAGTACCAAGGATTAGATGGAGTTCAGCGAATGAAAATAGCTTCTGCCTCTCCACTTCTGGTATCTCGCTTTCTTTAACGCTATTTAAAAACTTGACACCAAAGACATGATGTAAATCTGAATCCCCAAACTTAGACTTACTGCCCTTTTGTGACCACGATATACTTTGCTTGGCTAAATCAGGCAAACTAGGATCACTGTCTGGAAGATAGTTGACCAATTCTATCAATTTCAACTTATATTCTTGGTTTTCTTGTTCATCACAAACGATATCAAAATCGCTATAAACCTGAATCAAATACCCAATTAAATCACTAGCAGAGGCATATTCTTTCTTTGATGCCAAAGTAGACGATCCTTGGTATAACAAGTCAATAGCATCTTTATACTGCTTCGATTTCACATATCTATTTGTAATTGTTCTCAAAGTTTGATGTGCTTCATAGTATGCTCCTGATTCTATTTTAGATTTGAAACGAAGAATTGTCTTCTCAAGCTTAGCATTTGACATTATGCTCTTACACTATGATTATTGAATTCTGATCTAATAGTCTTTTATGGAATATAAATTTCAATTTTCGTGAATTTGACATGCCGGATATTTCCTCCATTCAGGTCATATGAAAATCTCCAATTCAGCCATTATCCCATCAATTGCCTTGCCAGGAACACTGAATATTGATTAAGACATATATTTAGACTGATTTGTCAAGAGTGAAAGTGTAGTTCTCATCGATATCAGGCTAGTTACTTTATTATTGATGTCAATGAACAAAGTATGATTCATTCTTATTACCATTTTGTTCAATTGTAAGTCTGCTAGCGAACTTTGTTGCCAGATAGAAAAAAGCATTGTCTATCATTGACAACCTAAGAAGGGGGAAATGAGAGTCTATTTGTATTTCTGGTTGCTTACACATGGTTAAAGCAAAGTTAAGTTGTGGTAATTCTATGGATTTCAATGAGAAATTGTACAAGAAGTTGTTCAATACCAAGATTTGCTGAGCAAGTGACAAATGAAGGAGCATAACTTACCATAGTGATCCCTCGAGAATATTTTCTAAGCATTTTTAAAAAAAAATCCCCGTGAGTTTTCAATTTCAATAGGAGTCTTGAAGAACTATTTTGATGTTCAGAAGACTGAAATTGGGTTTTCTTATGAAGTCAATTATTTTCATATGCTTTGATCAGCGGTCATCCCCTCTGCTTTAAATTGAAGAACTCTGTTACTAGATTCAGCTCTAAGCTTATTAGAGAGTGTGGACTCTCAAGACATTCTTTTAAATGGATGCTGAGTAGGAATTTATAAATTAAAGCTTGATATCTTGGCACTCTTTGAATTTTCAAGGTTCAGAACTTCCCATTCCTTATTGTTTAAGCTGCAGACAGCTACCTTACTGTTCCTGTGAGTTTCTATCAAGATATTTACCTCACTTTTCTTCTGTATGTGACAGTTGGAACGACGTGTTTAAAAAAGCTCATCTTCCAAAAGGCATTGACTCGAAATACCGCATTTACTATCACTTAGTGACTTTAATGGCTTTATTATATAAATCATTATTCAAAAAAGTACTATAAGACTTGTACGTACTTAACATCAATATCCACTCCAGGAAAGACTATCCATAAATTTGAGCTAATTGAATAAATATAAACAAAGTAGAGAATTCTTATTACAGCTACAGTCAAAAATCTTCTCGTAAATCCAAAATAGAGAGTATTATTTGGGGCCACTAGAATCTGTTGATCTATCTTGATGTGCACTTGGATTTTGCAGCTTTTAGTACGT
Organism: Priceomyces carsonii; assembly: GCF_900007245.1. Lineage (NCBI taxonomy): Eukaryota > Fungi > Ascomycota > Pichiomycetes > Serinales > Debaryomycetaceae > Priceomyces > Priceomyces carsonii. The sequence continues at coordinate 856,298 of NW_026946676.1, read as the reverse complement.
TGGTTTTCGAATCTTCTAATAGCACTTTCGATAGTTTATGGGATGATTAAATAGATCTTTCACAATACTTTAAGAGACCTAAGGCTTAGTATCCATTACTTTCTCTGCTTTCCTTCTCTTCGTCAACTTATGGGTGAAGTGTCCAGTCGTAGTCTTGAAGAAAGGGCCAGAGTAATATGTAATGTGCAGTCTCGATATTCGAATTTTCAACTTTCCAGTAGAGTTTCTTATCTTTCTCATCATCGTTATAAGAGAACCCTGTTTGTTACTCTATAAGATAAACAAAGAAAAAGAAGAAGGACGAAAACCCTACTTAAGGAGACAATTAAAGCGTCATTCAGGTTATTAAAATTCAATGGCCAGATATAATTTATTCGCTGAGCTCCAGCCAGCACTACAGCAGGCTCAGAATGCAAAGAAACGACTGCATCAACTGATAGTTGCTGCTAAATACTACTACTGCTGCTCCCCCTGATGCAAGTGTCGATTAACCTTTTTCCTCGTACTCAGCGATCAAACAGTCTCTCCTTGTAACTGTAATCCACTTGCTAATTAAAGCAGGAAAACGATCGCAAGCTTCCAATCCGGTGAACAATTATCCAGCTAGTAGCTCGTCAGAAGAGTGGAACTTTCCATACTGCTGTCAATGCAATTGACCTGCTGAGATCTTTCTGGACTGAATTTGCTACTACATTTAGATACAAAAAAATGAAAGACTATGATATTGAAAAGGTCAACAGCGTAGTGCTGAACTTGTTTGTTGATTCCTGTGTTCTTTCATCTGATGCTGTTGATTTCCTTATGGGATTCAGCTTCGTTTTTTTATTACACTGAGATTCTGTTATCTGCATGAGCAGGATATTCCCCTGTCAGAAGAGCTAAAATAACCCGTCGTACATGGCATTGTTTGTTGAGAGACTCAATGAAAACAGGTCTCCCTCCTTGCGCTATTTTGACCTTATGGGCATCATCTTCGGACTCTCTACCTTCTTCACCGCTTCAAAAAGGTCGCTTGTGTCCCCGTCTTTAAATACAGGTAATTCTAAGCAACCCACAATCCGATACTGAAGAAGAATCTAGAAAGCGGTGTTCATAGCTAAGTTAGAAGCTTATAGCCCTAAGAAATTCTGAAGCTTCATTAGCATCCTCTTAGACTGTTCCATAATTACATATACGACGTAAAATGTGTTTTCGTATTGTCCTTTTGGCTCGTAATTCTTTTCATTTGTGTTATCGAGGTGAAATTTCACTGATAGTCAATTTGACTGAGACGTCGATTGTCGTTTCAGTTGCACATTGATGGCTTTGAAAAGCATATGAATTGGGACGATAGTAAGGAGATCTTTACAAAAGACAATAGCTCAAAAAGCATTGATGTATTAAGATCAGATGGGATTTGAATTAACTTTTCTAGGTTCATCAGGGGGCCCTATTGATGGCTCCACATGTTCGATTTTATTGAAGCCATCGCATATCACCTATGAAGAAATACTTTCCGGTAAGCTTGAGAATCAGCTACTTATCATTGATGCTGGATCTGGTGTTGCTTCCTTAAGTGAAACCATAAGAAATGAAGTCAAATTCAAAAAACCAACTAGTAAGATACTAAGCCTTTACACAGATTCATTACCATTGGAACAATATTTCAATTCAGAGGTGACGACTCCATTTATCAAATTTCCAGATTCTGTATCGCCATTGAGACATGCATTCGACATTTTCAAATGTGTAAAGTCCTACTTAATTACCCATCCTCATATGGATCATATCTGTGGGCTTGTTGTTAATTCTGCAGGGTTCACTTCATCAAAAAAAATATACGGGTCCGACTTCACGATAGATTCATTGCAAAAGTACATCCTCAATGACGCTATATGGCCCAATATGTCACGCTACAATGTTCTAAGCCTTGAAAGTAGGGATTTTTGGACTCCCTTTGCTGTAACCGATCAATTCACGATATTAATGTTTGATATATGCCATGGTAATCCAGCTGGAAAGACAGACACATTCTACTCAAGTTCAGCATTTTTAATTCAGCTCAACTCTTCTACTGAATATATTCTTATAATTGGAGATTTTGAAAGTGATATAGTTTCCAAGGAATCAAAGAATCTAAAGATCTGGAAGCATATTGCGCCGTTAATCATTAATGAAAGTAGATATTTGAAAGGAATAGTTTTAGAGTGTTCCATGCCTAATAACTACCGAGACGAGCTCTATGGCCACATGACTCCAGAGCATGTTATTCATGAGCTAAAAGTATTGGATGACGAATGTTCAAAATTACTTCCTTCGAATTCAAGACCTTTGGAAGGTCTCAATGTCATAATAAATCATGTGAAAGAGCCCATTGATGGTAATTCTGACCCTAGACGAAAGTTAATGAGAGATTTAAAATTAATGAATGAATCACATAACTTGGGATTGAAATTGTCGCTTGCTCTAACCGGGGTTTCTCTTCATGTTTGATACTATTTGTATTTCCTTGAAATTTATATATCAAGAGTTAAGATATCTCGAAGAGTGTAAACTTTTTTTGAACCGATAACTAAACGTAAAAAACTATGTATGAGAGCTGATACAGGCCAGAAGTGGCCACATAGAAGTAAAAAAAACTCGAGGAAGTCTTCATCTTCAATAATTTTTACCAAATTCATGATATTAACCGAAAACCTTTTGCATTTTAAGTTTTGTTAAAGTTCCATGTATGGCTCGGAGGTTTTCTTTTCAATGGAAAATTATACTTTTTGTGAACATGTCTTATAATGGGAGTATTAAATGATAATTGTTCCTAAAGAATCAAGTATATCTTCACTCGAAGCACATATTTAGATTTTAGAATTTAATTCTTCTATCATGCTATAATTTATCTGTGTCGGAACTCTTTAAAGGATCGCCATCTTGATGCTTCTATCCTTTTCAATCTCTGATGTTTTGATTTCTTTCACTACGGTTTGACTTCAATTCTTCAACTGAACAAGATAGTTAAGTGATGAAGACTGCTATGATGCTTATCCTACATACATAAACGAACCATCTAATGAAATATCAACTGAAAAGGTACTTAAAATCTCGTGATATGAAGACGAAGCTCCTAATAAGTCATTTATCAAATGATCCATATCGGGTACATTTCCCTCACTGGTTAAACTGATTTCTAACATTTTGTTATCGATAGACTTGAAAACTTCGGCGCATTTCCTTGCAACTGTCCAATCATTCCCAAATCCTTCTAGGATTTCAATACAGTAACCAATCTCCGTTTTCGATTCAATTAGGTCAATACTCCATTTGCATAGACAATATAGCATAGTTGTGCAGACTGTCAAAAACCGATACAACGTAATCCAGTTCAAAGGCAAAAGATTGGAACTGTAGAGACGATAAGTGGACGATAATGTTTGTAAGCAAGCTCTACCAAGAACTTCTAGTATATCAGGTGTTGGTGTTGGGTTTAAATAAGATGGCCGGTATAACAATATTAATAAATGAGAATATCTCGCATCATACCATGGCACAGAGCCATGAAATGAGAATGTAGTATCTGAATAAATCAATGGGTTACTTGTTGAGCCTGCCTTCAGATACCAATCCTCAATTTCATATTTTAGTTCCTGCAATATAGATTTGCATCGATCTTCTCTAGAGCCCTTCTCATCTAACATTATTCCAGAATTGACTGAATGAACCTTTTTCAAGATTCTTCCTTCAATCCTTCTAATTTCAATTATTAATTTGTTAATCTCAATATCCTCGTTCTCATCTGGCTCATTTCCCAAGACAGCTGGTAATGGGATATTAATATCTTCATCATTTATCCCAACGGGTCTACCCAATGAAACTGATATCACCTTGTCCATTATGTAAACACTCCAAAATAGTCTACGTCTCATTTCAATTTCTTGAGCGCTGATCTTGCTTTTCGATAGCGACAGTAATTCCTTATTCAAGCCCAAGGACACCGATAATCTAGTTAGCTTTCCACTAATTTCCCACGATGTAAATTCAGAAGGATCAAAATACGAATATAATCCTAAAAGTAGTAGATATTTTACATTCTTGATATCATTTCCCGATAGATTGTTTGATATGACATTCAATGCCTTTGATGCAAAGTATTCAGCTATTTTTTTATCTCGTGAAATCAATCCTGCTCTTTCTAGCGAGGTACAACCAATTGCCATAACCATGTATAATTCAAATTGGTCTTCAAATGCATCTAAATCATTCATACTTATTTCTTTAAGCTTTCTAGTGAATTCAGATTTGTCTATAATTGGATATGCTCTATGGTTGTGCTCAAAATATGCTTCAATGAACATCCAGATTAAAGCTTTATCAATTATCGGGGGAATTAAACTCACATTTGAATTAGTATTTATGCCTACGGCACTTATTAAGACATTTGAAATTTGCTTTGAATATGAACTGAAGCTGGGTAACTTTAAGTTTAAGGGGATATTTGTAAGTGAAGGAGTTAAATTACTGTGTTTTGCTGATAACCTCGCAACTTCAGGATCCAATGGAAGTCTAACTTCTTGAATTCTCTTCTCTCCTATTTGAGAACTCTGTGATTCACTATATGGAGTCTGATCAGCGGAGGTTGACGTCAATGCTACTACACTTTCGGATAAATGCAGATCATCAATTGTAGGTAACTCCTTTGTAACACTGTTTTGCCTTTTTCTGGTTTTTCTGGCAGCGTATTCACATTTCTCACCTGCTCTTTGACACTTTATGCAATTTGGAAGATACTTATCACATTTCTTCTTCAATCTTCTACATCTTACGCAGCTTGTAATTGAGTTGTCTGTTATTGCATTCTGTGGTATCTGTTCTCTGTTTAGCCGGAACCTCGACACCATTTTTGACTGATCAAACTTAGACCCTTTACCTACTACCTTATTCACTTCTGATGCTTTACTTAACATTATCGGTTCTCTAGTAATTATGGATTCTAGTTCTCGTTTATAGGATGTTGTCGCCTTAAAAGACAGACGAGACTCATTCAAGCAGTCTATAGAATTGGGAGATATTGATTCATTCAGCCTATCATTTCGAATATTCATAATTAGTCCATAATTATCAATAGTTTCCTCAAGATCTGAGTTCAACTACCAAGTATGATCTTACACTAACTGTGGCAGAAGAAATAATCATCATATGACCTGTATATAGAAAATGTTCCAGTATACCTTATGTATAGGAAGGTGGCTTTTTGATTTAGCTTCAAATATTATACAATAGATAAGCTATCTTTTGGCAAAAAGGCACTTTAAGAACTATAAGTATAATAGTGTACTTTTCTACAATTCAAGGTAAGTAAAGCGTACAAATCGAGGCTCTAAAATGCCAATTTTATATTAGAAAACACTAATAGACATTTCTGACGAGAAAGAAATGGTGAATTATATATCTCCTTCGGCTCAAACTCCCAATAAAATCGAACGGAGAGACTAAAACGAGTTTCAGTGTTGGAGCTGCGAGAGTAATGGAAAAGTATGGCTGAAATATAGAGTGAACATATGTACGGATTCACAAAATCGCACGCGATCGTCTTGAGAGGTGCACTTTTCATAAGAATTGATCCTTTAAAAGCCTCATGCATTGATGCTCCCAGCATTGGATGCTATAGTGTTAAACTATTTCGTCCCTGTCTCTTTTTTACTTTATAATCTTTAATCGCTAACTACCTCACGTACACCTTTTTGAAGTATCAGTTAGTTCATTAGTTCATATCAATATCTAGGTGAAAGACGGTTCCAGTATTTCATATTGTCGTTCTCATTGGTTTAGCTCGCACTGTATCCAATCCTCAAACATTGAGTAATACTATTATTCATCTCAAGTTCTCTCTATAGTATCATGACAATTGCAATGGATGGTATCAAGAACGATGTCATAGATGTTATTTCGAAAAACTCGCTGATATTTAGAGTCAATATGCTGGTCATGAAGCGTTATAACAGCTCAATCACATCATTGATAATTTTGATGACATTCTCTAGGAATCTTGACACCTTTGGGCCTGTCCCAAATTAGATAAATCCACACCGTTGCGGCACTTTGAGATTCTGTTTCCAAAAAAGGAAATAATTTGTCGGACTATTGATCTAGAAGAAAACAAGTGATAAAACCCTTTTAAACCTTATAAAAGTTCAAATGGATAATATGGGCTGAAAAATGGTTGTTAACTATGAGAGTATTTATCACTCAGCTATTTCACGAAGCAAGCTCCTTCATACCAATTGAGGTCAAGACATCGGATTTTAAAAAACGTCATTACTTGAAGGGATTTGAGTCAGTTAGAGACACATTTAAGAATGAATCTGATTGGGTTAATGGCTCCTTGGAACCATTTATAAGTAATGGAGATGAAATTGATATTGGCGTATGTACTGCTTGTCTTCCGGGAGGCATGATCGAGTACGATTCTTTTGTAGAGATTAAAACTGATATTATAAATGAGTTTAGTGATTATCTTCAAAGAAAGGGTGCGCCAGATATTGTTATGATGCTCTTACACGGAGCTAACTTAGTCGCAGGAATGAAAGACCCCGATGGCCACTTGGTTGAAATGTTCAGAGGGTTACTTGGTAATTCCAATACCATAATAGGAATAACTCTCGATTTCCATGCCAATATCAGTGAGAAATTAGTGAATCTCTCAGACGTCGTAATAGTGGGAAAGGAATATCCTCATGTTGACACCTACAATAGAGGTAAATTAGCATCTGAATTGGCTAGAGAAATGTCTATAGGAGGTCGTAAATGGCAGACATTACGATTCCCCATACCTATTATTTCAGCTTTACCAAATCAAGCAACGGTGGAGAACCTTCCCTTTTATAAAATCATGAATAAAGCAAAAAGCTTAGAAATTAAATATAATATAAAAGATTTAGCGATTTCAGGCGGTTTTGCTTTTGGGGATTGTTATGATCTTGGTATGAATTTGCTAGCGACAAACAACGAAACAGAAGTCTGCAAAAAAGCGTTAGGTGAATTGTCAGACTTAATATGGGAATTGAAGGATGAAATATTGAAACCGATACCACAGTTAAGCCAAGTTTGGCCCCTGATTGACAAGAAATCAAAATTTGGAAGAATAATTGTGGCTGACGTATCTGATTCGCCGGGTTCTGGAGGAAGTGCCGATGAAACGCATTTGCTATCGAAATTATTAACGTCCTCCAGCGAATTCGTTAGTGCTTTTCATGTTGACCCAACGGTAGTCCAGAAAGCTATTGAAATTGGAGAAGGGAATATTGCTACGTTTAAATTTGGCACTGCTTTATCTCATAGTTCCAGTCGTACTCTTGAGCTACGAGCCAAAGTAAGTAAGATTTTAGATTACGAATATGTTAATATTGGAAATATGATGAAAGGAGCAAGATTGCATGGTGGTTTGACATCAGTACTACAAGTGGAAAATGGTTCAATTGTGGTCACTACAGAAAGAATTCAACCTTATGACATAAATGCCTTTTTAAGAATAGGCTTGGATATTTCTATCAAAAGACCTCTAATTATAGCTATTAAATCCACTGCTCATTTCAGATCTTCTTATACTGCTTTAGCAGACCAAGGGATAGTATTAGTAGATTGCGATGGTTGGTCAAATCCGAATTTTCATAATTTTGAGTATAAAAACCGAAAAATCCCTTTATTACCATTGGAAAGAATGACGAAGGAAGAATGGGATTCAAATGTCTTAAATACGTAGAATACTAGAATAGAGAACCATATTTTTAGAATTGATTACGGTGACTACTTTCGAAAATATAATATTCATAACTTCAATATCCACATCACTATATGTATAAAAGAATTGAATTACCTAGGCCATAGTCTTCTCAATTACTTCTGCTTCTTCAACAGCTGAGATGTTTTTATCGACGACATCCTCAAAAAAGTGTTTATTCACTAAGATCCCTTTGTTTTCAAGCCGTTGAATATATGCTATAACAATAGTCAAAACAGCTTCCAACGTGAAGAACATAAATGTCACGGGATAAGCATATCTATAATGAGGAGCTTCGTCTGCTGGGTACAAATATAAAGGAACCGCAGCACTTAAAATAAAAGAAGTAGTTTCGACAACACCAATAATCAAATATCTCTGCTCGACAGCGGTACTCAATGTCTCCGACATCCAAGCAATGAACAAAGCTCCCGCACCTGTTTCACAGAATAAAAGGTACCAGCCAGCAAATAAACCACTATTTTTATTTGGCCATACCCACAATATAATGGAACCGATAATTGCTGTCGAACAAGCTAGTACAATAACTGACCAACGGCTACCGAAGCCATCAGATAACCAAGCCCAACACAAAGTACAAACTATTTGAATGGCATAACCAACTGTAGGTAAAATATTAGTCTTACTAACAGAAAAACCTGCCTCTTGTAACCAAAGATTCATGTAACTGTATAATCTGATACCAACAACATGGCAGCAAAATGCCGCCGAAAACAAGTAAATTGGCCAGTCTTTCAACATATCAAGAAGATGATTGAATTTCATTTTTGGCTTAGTATTTCTATTACTTTTCTTCAATCTTTCCAATGCGATTTTCTTGTCATTGGCTTTGAACCAGAACGCTTTGGAGTCCAAAGGGTCATCAGGAATCACAAAAAAGCCTGCAATTGCGACAGGGATTGTGATCACTCCATCAAAAATGAATAACCATCTCCAGGCTGCCAATCCACCATTACCATTCATCCCATTATATAAACCTGTTTGCAAATAACCGGAGAACATCTGAGCAGCACTAGAAGATGTTTGAAAGATACATGTCCTTTTACCTAACTCATCAGGAAGATAAAAATTCGACAAAAGAGTCATGATACCAACATATGCCGTACTTTCAAATAATCCTATAAAAAATCTAAAGGCATACAATGTCTTTACATCTTTTGCACCTGCCATGGCCATCACGAATGCCGCATACAAGATTTCATTTGCTGGGAGCCAAATAGAAGGCCTGATATAACTAATAGCAATTTGAGATGGAACTTGTCCAATTATATACCCAATATAATACCATGTGGAAAGCCAATTATATTGGATACCATGGAAATTCAAATCTTCTTTCATTCCTGAAACATAGGCATTGGCAGTGTTCATGGAATCTAAATACTTGACAAAGTACGAAACACATACATATGTCATAACCCAGCAATCCACCTTGAATATAAACCGCCTCTCCTCTGGTGATTTGTCTAAAGAATCCCAGATGACACCTTTCAACCTGTTCCATTTGGTATTTCTTTCTGAACTCAACAGCTCAACAGTGTCAGCCCCTACCACGTCTGTAAATGTATCCACTTCTTTTTCATTTGCCGACATTACTTCTTTCTCATCAGAAGCCATTTCTCCCTTCTCGATACAAGTTTGCTATCCCACTTTGCTCTCCCATTTTCCAAATGCCATATCATATAGATAATTTATATATTTGTAGAATTTGATATGTTAATTAATAATGTCGCAAGTCATTAAAGGTCTACAGAGATAGTCCGACAGATCACAACCTAATTAGGTTTTCGGTGAATGAGCCATCGTATATTTGCCTTTGCAACAATAAGATGAGATAAGTGTGGCGCGACAATTAAAATATTTACCGACAAAAATGTCCGCATGAGACATTAGCGCAATGTCGCAATGTAGTAAAGTCTACACGAATTGTCCGACATGTTATAACCTAATTGGGTTGTAAATGAATAAGGCTGTCTTTGCAGCAGTATAATTAGATAAGTGTGGCTGAATAGTTGGAAATTTTACCGAGGAAAAGAGATCAAAAAGGTCCGATTTCGATTTTCCTATTATGGATTGAAGTATGTGATGGTGCATCAGAAATTAAACAAAGGTCCCAATACGCAGTAGAATCTTTAAAGAAGAAATTATTTAAACTGAAGAGATTTCCCAACGACGTCTTACTGTGTTCAGGTTTCATTACAAAGTAGGAGTTGGAGGTATGGTTTCTTCGGAAGAAGCGACAAAGATTTATAAGGAGTCAATACATATTGATGGTCTTAATATTTGTAAATTCGGACCTGAGATTTTTGAATCGTGGAATAAAGGAGGTATCACAGCTGTTTCTTGTACATGTGGGCTTTGGGAGAACTTTGAAAATTCCATCAAGAATGTGATACAATGGAAAAAATGGTTCGATGAGTATTCACATTTGATCATTCAGGTGCATTCCGTTGAGGACATTAAGAGAGCTAAAGCTGATGGGAAAACTGGAGTTTTACTATCGTGGCAGAATACATCTGGAATTGAAGATCAATTGGGCTATTTAAGAATCTTCAGAGACCTTGGTGTACGCATGATGCAATTGACATACAACACGCAAAACTACTCTGGCGCGGGTTATCTTGAACTAAAGGATTCAGGATTAACAGGTAGAGAAGTGGTTGACGAAATGGCTAGACTTGGTATCGTTTGTGATTTATCCCATGTTGGTCCCATTACCTCGAAGGACGTGATTGAGTATGCAAAGAAGCCACCTTGCTTTTCTCACATTTTGCCCGCAGCATTGAAAGAGAGCGGCCGTAATAAATCAGATGAATTAATCAAGCTAATTGGTTCCAAAGGCGGCTTCGTGGGTATTTCACAATTCGGGCCTCATATGCCTAAGGGCAATGGTTCGACTATTGATGACTATGTTGATGTAGTGGACTACGTTATTGGTCTTAATGGTGAGGATTTGGTCGGAATTGGTTCAGATGCCTCCGAAGGTCATGGAAGACCATCAGACTTCATGGAATGGTGTAATAAAGATAAAGGATATTCGAGAAAACTAACTCCTTGGGGATCGGACAAGGTCGTGAAACCTCTTGGCCCTTTGGCTAACAGAGCTGAATTAGCATTAGCAATGGCTAGAAAAGGCTGGTCAGAGGAAAAAATTAAAAAAGTTTTGGGTTTAAATTGGTATAGATATTTAGAGAAGATATTTGATACCGAAGTTTAGATTAATAGATGTGGATGTTTATATCTATTTTATATATCGCCTTGCATACCCTGTGTAGTAGAGCATTGCAAGCCCGTCGGAAATACACAGTACCAAATAAGTGTATATGAAGATCCCACTACTCATTTCCGTTGCTCTTTCAAAGTGAGGGTATCCGACACATGTTTACTGTTGTTGCTACACAATCTCATAGAATGCAATCGAATGAAAATTCTTTTAGAAGGTTTCTGCGCTTATCAAAGTTTAATCTACCATTTTTTTATACAATCTTTGCTTTTTATTCACGAAAATTTTTTGTTATATTGAAACCTTACAGCAATCTAAACCTAAATTGATACTTATTCTTCTATCGTCTTATCATCTTTATCATCTTTATCATTTTATCTTCTTATCTTCTTACCTTCTTACGCGTTTAAACGAGCCGTATTTGAGAGTGTGAGCCCATTCCAAGATAGCTAAATATTGTTATTCTATATTAGGCAATTTCTGGTCGGCATTACTTCGAGATGTTGCAATTTTACTTCTACAGAAGCGTCCGTGAGAGTCTATGAAAACTTAATATCCATACTTTTCTTCTAGCTATTCTCTTTCTTTCTTTCATTTCTTGTATTTGGTATCAACTAGGTGATTTGATAATATCATTATCCTAACACCAATATTTACCTGTATACCAATAATGACAGTATCTTTACTCAAATATAAGCGTATTGGTATCATTGGAGGCGGCCCGTGTGGTCTCGCAGCAGGAAAAGCCTTGGGGTTTGAGGAAGATCTTGAAATCGACTTGTTTGAAAAGAATGATAATATTGGAGGATTATGGTACTACACTGGAAATAAGTCAACTTTCAATAAATTGAACGATGCTGAGATAGTATGCAATGATGAATCTAATAAGTCGGAAATGTTCTCCCCTATGTACAAGCACTTAGAAACCAATATCGGGAGTAACCTAATGGAGTACAGCGGGGTCCATTTTCCTCAAGGAACATTTATCTATCCAAAAAGGGAAGAGGTCTTCAGTTATTTGCAAAAATATGCTGCTACCATTCCGACACACGTTAATATTCGTTATAACTCGTTTGTCTCTGCTTTAACTAAAATAAACAGTAAGTGGGAACTTTTATTTGAAAATTTGAAAACCAAAGAAAAGAAAGTCGAGTATTATGATGCTATTGTAATTGCCAATGGACATTTTAATAATCCTTTTTACCCCACTGTTGAGGGATTGGAGGAATGGAAAGTTACTTTTCCTAGATCTGTGACGCATGCTAAATATTTCGATGATGCTATAGAGTTCACCAACAAAACTGTGTTAGTTGTCGGAAATTCGGCTAGTGGTATCGATATAGCTACTCAATTAAGTGTGAGTGCAAAGAAAGTTTATCTTTCTAGTAGAACCAAATCAGAAATTGCTGAAATTGAGAACCATGAAGTTACTAGGATTGGAATGATAAAAAGGTTTGATTCTTCTACAAAGTCAATATTGACTATAGATGGAAAGGCTATTGAAAACGTTGATAGTATTATCTATTGCACTGGCTATTTATATGATATATCTTTTCTAAAGAGTTATCCAGATATAGTATTAGACGGCAATCAAGTATTCAACATATATAAGCAAATGTTTTATATACCAGATCCTTCGTTAGTCTTGATAGGATTGCCTAAATTTGTGATTCCAATGCCATTTGCAGAATCCCAGGCTGCTTTGATTGCTCGTGTTCTCAGTGGAAGAATAATATTACCATCAATTGAAGAAATGAGGGAGGACTACGCTAAAGAGGTCGAGCAAAAGCCCAAAGGAAAAGAATTCCATAATTTAAAGTTTCCTGATGATGTAGAATACTGTAAAAGTCTAAAGAAATGGATTGACGATAGCTGTGTCGGTGTTGCTGGGCTTGACGCACCTATTTGGACAGATGAGAAAATTGCATTTAGAAGCAAGACTTCCAAAAAAAAAGCTGAAAGACTACTTAAAATTGTAGATCATGCCAATAAGTTGAGGGCTAATGGGGAAGACTTCAGATTGTTAAGAGACTAAGCGTTCTTTGGTAAAATTTTTAGGTTTCTTTTAAGTTTCATTTCATTCTTGACTCGAAGAGAAGAAAATTAAAGAAATAGACCGATTCATTAAGCTAGTTAAAATTGAGCTGTCGAAGAACTTATCACATAGCTCGAGATTAAAATATCTTCTCTTGGCAGAACTTCGGCTTTTGTTTATTTCTCCATGTAGTATCTATTTTGTTAACTTAATAGGTTCAAGTTTTACTAATGCCTTCCATAATCTTTGTCTCTGGATTACTTGTCCATAGAAGGGAAATTTACAGAAGTTAAACAGACACTACCCACTAGATCCAATGTTCAGCTTAATTCATTTAATTGAGCCTTCTTGTAATTCATACTAAAATGTTAATCGGAATAAAATGACTCTTCACCCTCATTACTTTTACAATATTCATTACTTGGATTCTATGCAACGATCTAGGTCCTCAATAGCATAAATATTTCTAGATACTTTCTAAATATTTCAATGCAAGTGAAGAGTAACGAAAGATTCCCTCCACTCACTGTGAATTCAGAAGAATTTTGGTTCCATACATAGTCCGGTGCATAAAAGACCTAAAGTAGTAACTTGGCAAAAAAAAAAATTGAAAAAATGAGAAGGAATTGACACGGACAGGAATTGAACCTGCAACCCTTCGATCTGGAGTCGAAAGCTCTACCATTGAGCCACCGCATCACCCTTAGAAAAAGTTATGGAGCAGCCTACTAAACCTGCTCGATATAGAAGTTAATAACCCTATTTACAATAATACATTTTGCTATTTATATGCGACTACTTCAATAAAATCCTGTAAAAGTGAGGGAGATAGGTATAACTCAGTCTCCATTAAAACCTAAATACTTCAAACTCCATTGTTTTTTCTAGATGCGTCAATGTTTTTAGAGATTATAATTTAAAAGAGCACTATGCTAGACCTCAGTTTATATATTCTACATACCCATCAAAGTGGAAAGAACCTTGTTTGACACAAATGATCCTCCAGATTTTCCTTTGATGGAATTAAAAAAAGAAATATACTAGCCAAAAGAGCAAAAAAAAAATACAATTTATGTCGTATATATAATTATGGAACAGTCGAAGAGAATGCTATTGACGCCACCATCATCAGAGCTGTTTACTGCCATAACCTCTAATATCCGCTGCGAAGCGCCATTTTTGATCTTCAACCTTTAAATTCTTTTCAAACTTTAATGGCTCACCCGATTTGATTGTAACTAGAGAAAACTTATCTGAGGACCTCGCGTCCCTGTAATACAACACTCTTAAACAATTCATAATCGACTTTCTAGCCTCTTCTTCAGAAACCTTTTCATAGTCGGGATCGCTTGGAATCAATTGTCTTAAAAGAGGAACAGCAAGATAACTTCCAAATCCGGTAGAGATGGTAGACGAGCCATAGGTCGTTCCCAAAAGGTCAATGTATCTCAAGAATGGAGATCCATCATCATTAAATCCTCCAACAATTATTGCATTCCATAAAGGGTTCATTTTAGATCTTCTATTGTACATTACTTTAGAAAGGTATTCATGCACATGAGGTGCCTTTAAATTGTGGCCACCGTCGCTATCATAAACCTCTTCTTCAATTTCTAACTCATCTAAAATTCTTTCAAGTTGTTGCAAGTCAGAAATATCTCCAGATATGCCAACGATTGTCTCCGAACCAACTTTAATTAATCTTTCAATATCGTTAAACCTCAAGAGAGAACCATATGATCCCATATTATCGGCCGCCATAATAATACCATCTTTAAATTTGGAGGCAATTACTGATGTTCCGGTGATAATTGGCTGCTGAGTGTGCATTTTGGGAAAGTCTGCCGCTGAAGCCTGGTCTTCATGTAATGACGCATTTGCTATATCTTTATTATAGTGGCCATAAGTTTCGTTACTAGGCCTTCCCCAGCTATATGGATCGTGATTCATGTTCAGTTGCAGTGAATTTTCAAGCAATTATAAACAATACGTCTCGCTTAGTTGTAAACGAATAATTGGCCCTTAATTCTATCTATATAAGAAGAAGTCTTCGTCTCTAATCCCAGTATCAATAGTGAGAGTGGCGAACACTCTAAACTTTTGATTACGTAATCGAGATATCTGTTCCAACAAAAGATACAACGGAGTAGACTTATTTACAATAACTGAATACTATCTATGACATGAATTAACACAATTTAAGGATCTTTCTGTTCCTCATGCATCACTGATTTTCACTCTAAATAAAAAATAATAAAAGAACATCGAAATATACAAACAAACCAACGATTAATCAAGTGTAAGTTGACAAAGAATAATAACAAAGGTCTCCATCACCAAAACGTAGATCAATTAATAGTCACACCTATAGTTTCTGTGGGTAGAGCCCATCAAATCATTTTAGGAGCAGGGTATGTATAATAACATTCTTTGCTATTAAAGATTTATAAGATTGAGTCTGATCAAAAAACGAGTTCAGCTCCACCTTGATTGACATTATCAATTTCACTATCCTTTATTGGCTTGTATCTGAACCTTGTAGGTAATTCAGCTCTCGAAAATACCTCACCCTCTTTAGGATCAATAGGATTGTTATTGATATAAGAGGAACCTGAACTTCCTGACGAGCTTGTTTTGGGATTAGGGTCCATCGGATGTGGTTTGGAAGCATGCGAATAGTTTTCTGTTTCAGTTAGTATATGAATTATTATGCTGGGGAAATATTATATTCACTTACTGGGAGCGAGGTGAGGACCGCCCACGAATTTTATCAGAGGGGTGTATTTAAATAATCTGAATGACACTCTCATTGTTCCTTTAATTGGGCTAATCTACTTCTTCTTTCTTTTTGTTTGTCTTATAAAGAAGTAACAAAAGAATATTCCCTCATGGTAACTATCCGAAAGACTCCAATGAAGAGTGAACAATTCGAATCTCGGGACTGCATACCAGCACTAATATATAGATGCATGTCTATGATGGGGAAACTTCAGCCACAAACAGATTGGTAAACGAAAGTGAAATGAACAAAGAATAATATTAAGCAGATACTAAGGTAGTATTAGACAACTAAGAGTCATAAAATTTTGAAAAGGTTTCTGAAAGTTTTTAAGGTAATTTTACAAAGAGTTGCAAAATATATGCGCAATATCGATGAATCAAACAATGCAATGGTATCAAAGCAATATGTTCTCTATATTACAGTTACCTGAAGAGTTGATAGCACGAATTCTCTATTTTGTCCATATTGAATCATATCAGTCCAAGGCTTCTCATTTTGGGGATTTGCTCTCGATGTTGTATACGTGTAAGTTCTTATACTACAAATTTGAATACATGATATATACTTTGAAGCCATTAATACTAAAAAATAAAAGCAAATCGTCCCCAGGAAAGTCACTATTGAAAAAAATAGCATCCAACTGCCTTATTCAACAAAGAATAAGGGTGCTAAGTATAGAAGACAGTGTTCCACAAAAACGATTTCTCGTTAACTTTCTGTTTAAGGACCAAGTTTCGGAAGATTTGATACTTGATAACTTACAAAGCCTTCTGGGTCTTCGAACTCTAGTAATTAGTTCGCATTCAGGCTCAATAACTAAGTACTTGTTGAATGCACCAAGTTCCTTAACAAGCTTTGAGTTACACCTTGAGACAACTTTTAGCACGAATCTTAGATTTCGATATACTCTCGAATCTATAATCGAGCAAATAAATTTACTTGATTCTATCAAGGATTTCAATTTTAGTCTTCAAAATATCAAAATAACGTCTTCAAGGCCAATTGTAAAGTCAAAGATTCACAGCATTTTTTTACTTGGTAGCTTTCGTATAGATGAAGACTACGACAATTTAGCTGCAAATTACTTCAACTCTTCAATTGTAAGGAAATTTGACAAATTCAATCACCCAAGAAAACAGATTCTTCACAATTTTGGACACTTGGTCCACAGAATTTTAACTTTGAACAAGTCATCTTTAAAATCCATTGAATTACAACAATTCGATTTTGCTTTGATAATGGGCAGGCACTCGAAAGTAGAAACTGTTTTTTTATTTCCCACTCTCAAACTACTCCTAATTGACAATATTTCGCTCCTTTGGCGGGACGCATGGTTGGCTCAATTCCAAATGAAAAATAGGACATTTAGAAATGGTCGACCATTGTTCATTGTGATCGACAATAAAGTCACTGGTACATTGATGTTGAAACCTACATTACAATTATCAAGCACTCGAGCAATTGATACCCCATGGTCAATATTGACAGATCCTGAAGCAACAATTAAAGAGATAAAGGAAAAATTGGGAATTTTCTTCTGAGACTGAATATGGAAGATATCCGGCATATCTATCAATTTCACGAAATATTAGTAGTACTTGCTTGACATAAGAGCTGAAAGTTTAATAGCCGTAGCACGATGTCAAATGCTAAACTTTAAAATAGGACTTTCATTTCAAATCGAAAATGATACAAGCCATATTATGGTGCACATAGAACTTTTGAGAACTATCACAAATAGATATGTGAACTTGAAGCACTATAAAGAAGCTAAGGAATTGCAGATTGAGAGGTACATCAGCCTAGCTTTCTGCTAATGACCTAATGGGATATCTAGTTCAGATGCGCAGTAGTTTCGTTGCATTAATCGACGGTTATATGGTTTAGTGCTTGATATAATCATGGTAGACCTTCCGGGACTACAAGAAACACTTTTTTTTTGTTTCAGCCTAAACTCTACTAATGCGTATATAGAAGATTTTAAGAGTGATATAGTTTCCAGACAGTCAAGAATTTGAAAAATTTCGAAGCATATGAATCTTAAATATTAAACGATAGTGGATTTTTAGAACAACAGCTTTGGAATGTCCCATATCCATAATTTCAACATGAACTTTAAAGCGATACCACTCCAGAACATACTGTCCATGAATTAAGGGTTTCGCATGGCAAGCGTTTAAAATACTGCGTTTATTACTGAAACTTAAACCCTCCTAATGTCGTAGTCGTATAAAGGGCCCAGTGAAGGAAGATTGACTGAGTTAGCGCTAAAAGGCTATGAAATAATGAATGATTCACATAACTTTAGGATCGGAGTCGTTTCATGCCCTGAACGGGGTTTCTCTTCTTATTTAGAGGTCTATATAGAGTCATCTGTTGAAAGCCATTATATGAGAGGACTTACAAAGTAATATGAGCTTAAACGCTCGTTACTTTACGATAAAGATTGCAGTAAATATTGGTGTTTATACAAGTAAATCATCCATAAGATTCATTTTTGCCAAAATACTCTAGGGTTCAGCTAATTAAGTACCTCTCAGAGCTCATATTCATATGTAAATCAAATGGTAACGATTCTTCATCCTCATTATTCAGTACAACATCTAAAACTTGAACTTTACCCAATGACGTATCGCCTTCATTAGCGCTGGTATTTGTGACGTTAAATCTTATTTCAATAGGGAACAAAGCATCTTCGTCAGAAACAGGAATCGTGAACTCAAAAGAACCCTGGCATTCTTCTGTTGAAATCAGAGGAACATTAAAGATCGTTTCATCTTCAGTTACTTCATATGAAATATCACCATCAATATAAGGTGATGTGATAGGAAGTACAATTTCAAGATCATTGATCAAGGTTTGATTTGCTTCCTTAGTTAAATTGAGTTCGAGAAATTCAGAAGTCAACTCATACTCCAATGTTACATTTGCGATTCCACCATCTACGCTGACCCAAGCTGTTACTAATAATGGAATAAAGTCTGTTTGATCGGGCTTACCAGTAGCTCTCCACCTTAAGACACCTAAAGCTTGATCATTTGATGGAAATGACTTGGATTTATCTTTTAATCCAATTATACCTTGAGATGTAAATAAATTACGATCCACATTTGGATGAGTCTTATATTGAATTCCTGATGCCTTATCACCTGTTTTTAATAAAATTTTCGAATTTGATAATTCTTGATCGTTAATCCGAAGATGCAAATCACCCTTTATTTCAGATTGACTTACAGATCCGTCACGGTTGAGCAGAGCCGAAACCTTTTCATTAACGATGATTAAGATACCATTGTTAGCCACAGGTTGCGATGTTGGGGCAGGAGACACACTTTCAGAGGGTCTTTGACTTGACTGTGCAGATGGTGGAACAACAGCTGCTGCGTTATTGATGATTTTGCTAGGCGTTTCATGATGGAAATTTATGTTATTGGTGCTGAGTAGAGGCTGGGTATGATCAACGACTCTATTTGTCTTCTTTCCAAGTTGTAATCCTCCCCCTTTAGGTCCCAAGGGTTTTGACAAGTTCGGTTGGCGGCTCTGCAATGAATCTTCGATTACTGGGCTTGGCTGATAACTGGGTTGATATGATTGAGTTAATTGAGTCTGTTGCGAGTCATAACCAAATGAAGAAGAAGGAAATTGCTCCAAGTTCTTCCTAGCCAATTCCTTTCTTTGAATTTCTTTTGCTCTTCTTTTTCTTTCCTCCGTAGCTTCCAACTCCTTGTTCCTCTCAATAATCTCTTGAATTTTTTCTTCGTGAGAATCCATTTCTAAAAATGTTTGGACCTGAGAAAGCGTTAAGTTTTCTTTAAACCCTAAATTAATGATTTCGTCGAAAGCACTCAAAATTTCGAAAGCACTATCAAATATTTCCCTTTCGTCAATAGACCTTAACATATTACTAACAGTGGAGGCAAATAAGTGTAATGTATCAATATCTTGCAAAATGTTTGACGTCTTGTTTGTTAAAAGGACAATGTAAAATTCTTCTAAAGGTTGATAAACATACCTAACATGTTCATTTTCAACAGTGGTGTGTTGACTTGTCGAGTTAGATATTAAACTTGGGAAGTCTGCCAATAAAGCGGTAATTCTATCTCTCTTTAAATCTCTAAACTGTCTCGATAACAATGGCTTACCACCACGAGTACATATTGAAGCAGCTAACACAACCATTATCCACAAACTTTTCGGTAGTTCTAATTCGGTTGATTGAAATGATCAATTACACCAATTAGGACCTGATGTGCCTAGTTAATTCAAAACAATCGAATGTGACTTGAATTGATAAACATCGTCGGTTGATTCGTGTCAACTAAAATCTCGCCATGGCTGGTAGTGTGTGATCCAAAGCGAGACCTCGCATCGATTTGGAACTATGGCGAACACGTCGAAGCTGAGACATAAAATAAGGAAAGGAAAATGGTCAGAGACGCTATAGGAAGAATTGATTGATGAGTCATCTTTGGTAAGTCATTTGGAAAGAACCATATGAAATGAAGTGATTTTTTTTTTCAAAAAGAAAAGAAAAAAAGAATTATAAATTGAAAAGAAATAGCTTCTGCCATGCTTTGATCTGTCTACAGTTGCTCGATGAGCTAACACACAAACTGAATGAGCTGAGGGTACTTCTGAAAAGATACTATATATGCTATAGTTTATTATTAAGCGCGTTAGTATTAATTTCTTCTCTAGTTTCCAGATCTATTGTACCTGTTCCCTATTTATATAGTTTCCTACAGAATGCGTCGACGCATGTTTGCAACATCGTCAGTATGTTACCAAGTTGCAGCTCAATAGCTGTGTGAAGACGTGTTGAAACCATCCTTGATGCCACCATGAAAGGAATGTTGCAAATTTATATGTAAAGAGTGAAATTCGCTCTAAGGTAGAGTAACAAAGTAGAATAATAAGGTAGAGTAATATATTCTACTGAGGAATCTAGAGGGTAGTAAATTACAAATAGTGTTCAAGTGCTCAAGTGTTTAAGTATTCAAGGAGAATCACCCCAATGCAAAAGTTCCTCTTTTAACAACTGTTTTCGACTCCCTTAACTTCTCAATGGTTCAATAGCAACCATAGCGTAGAATACTATGAAGTGTTGCAAATGGTTCAATATCAATTTGACGAAGAATTGCTTTGGTCCGTTTTCTGTTACAGTGCCTCTTGTGGACCAGTTGGATTCCGAAGAAAGGATCAATACAGTGCACTTCCACATCTATTACTTTAATAGAAACCGAGAAAGCTCTAAGAGGTAGTCACCTCTATATAAATTCCACGCTAGTATACTTTTCTGTTCCTTTAATCTATTTTCACGGTAGACATTCGAAATGTTTAGTATTTTCTTCTTTTAGAGGACTATCAAATCAGTTTCTCGGTTTATAACCGAGAAATCGCAGGATGAAAAACTGTACTCGAAAGCAGTGTTTTTAGAATGAAAATGCAAAGCATGCGACAATTAAGGAGCATAGGCTCTTTAAGGAATATAAGCATAGCTCTGTCTTCAACGTCCTTAGTACCTCCCATTCCCAATCAACCATTAGATGTCAATGACGTGAAAGCTTCTGAAACATTACCAGACCAGCATGCATTGGAGTCTGCGATTTTCAAAGCTCTAGGTAATCCTCCTTCTGTGTTGTCAATCAACTCTCCTCCATCTGTACCAGTGTACGTGAGAAGAGGATCCTTATTATCAATATACGGTTTCAGACAAATCTCATCGCCTAGCGTTCTGTCATCATTGGAAATCATAAGTCCATTTAAACGCTATCTTTATGGAAGAATCCCCTCGAGCTATCAAAGGTTGACTGCAACATCTCCGTTTTCTATTTTAGTATCAGCAATAGCCAGAAACTTTTCAATTTTCGGAAATCCTGAGGACAAAACCTTTGCCTCGATACATTTAAATGGGTTTAGAGATTGGGCTATTATAAATAAAGATGCTTTACAAGCTTATACGGGTAACTCTTTGAATATTACCTTACACACTTTTCCAAAAACTATATCTTCAAAGCTAGCTAAAACCTTCAAGATTCCCGGGAGAACGCTTACTGGTTTATTTAAGTGGAATAATGCGGGCTATACTCTTTTAAGTGGGAGAGGCGACGTTGGCATAGTTGGAAGTGGTTCAGTCTACAACATAGATGTTTCTCAGAATGAGGAAATTATCATTAGCAGGAAAAATCTCTTAGCAATAGAGGTCAATGGACCCTATGATCTTCAAAATTGTGTCATAAAGCACAATTCGGTGATTCAGAAGGATAAACCAGTTGTGCCTATACCCAAGGTTAAACTTGAAGATCAAGTCACGACCAATAGATTCTTGAAATATTTAAGAGCTACTGGAGGGTTTTTACATGGCATAACTATAAAAACTGCCGAAATCTTTCGCAGATTGGTTTTGGAAGAGCTGGATTTCGTTAAGGTTATCGGTGCTAGACGGCTTCTTTTGCAATCAAAGACTTCAGCTGCATATTCTATCGATTCCCAATTGTTTTCTCGCTCTCAATCGCAAAAACAGAGGACTAATTCCTCTGACTACTTGAGCTACGTGACAGTTAAGAAAGGTGAACGCCCAGAGTTTCAAAGTACTCCTAACTTTGAAGATACAGTCAATAAGATTTCTAAAAGGTAAATATACATTATACTATTTCTATGACAAGTAAATAAATATCGCCCATTTTTCTGACTAAATTTCACGCTCTCATCTCACACAATGTTTTAGCTTTTCTGTTTTATATGTTAACTATGTTTTCGCTTTTCTATTCTAAGATCTACTTTCCACTTTTTTTTCTATTTTCCCATTTGCTGATTTAACCCTTTCTCTTTGCAGCCTCATTAATTCATCGTCAAATTGTCTTCTTCTTTCGTTTCCACCTGCTTTCGCTTTCTCCAATTTTGCTGATTAGATTTCACCAAGTTCTGCATCTCTTTCATCGAAGAAGAGCTGTCCCTAGGAGGTTTCTTCACAATATTATCAATTTGCTTAGGCCCTGGTAAAGGAAAGGCTTGCAGCGTAGATATTATTGGTGGGAGGTGAAGCTTTGCGCAATCAGAAAGTGCTTGATTTTGAATGCTCCTTTCCAAAGAAGGTAACTTGA
Organism: Priceomyces carsonii; assembly: GCF_900007245.1. NCBI lineage: Eukaryota > Fungi > Ascomycota > Pichiomycetes > Serinales > Debaryomycetaceae > Priceomyces > Priceomyces carsonii. The sequence continues at coordinate 833,390 of NW_026946676.1, read as the reverse complement.
CATTCTTTGGATCACTTTCGTGTTCCATAATCGTACCCTCTGTATTATGCAAGTTGACGTTATTAGTACTAAGTTTGTCATACCTGGTACCGTTTGTAAAGGGAGCCAACAGATAAAGCTGAGATTGGGCTGGATATTTATAGTACTCCGATTTAAATTGATCTTTTTTAGGCTGATTGCCTCCAAATACCCTTTGGCTTTGATCTGTTGTGAAATTATTAATATTCTGATCATGCTGATTTAACTTTCTAAGAGTTCCAACACTATTGTCTCCTGACGTAATATTCAGTCCTTTCATACTAGATCCATTACTACTAAATATGTTTGAAGATAAGTGACTTGATGAGTCGTATGAATGTGAGTTCGAATCAGAGCTAGATTTCAAGTCATTCGAACTTGAAACTGAATCAGATCCAGAGCCTGACCCAGAAGCCTCGGCCGATATTGTAGAATCATTAGATTTAGTAAGCGACTCTGAAGAACCTCTGTTTGATGTCGATTGGTTCGACAAAGGACGAGAAGAATCTTGCGCAGTATCATCGATATCCATTAAGTCCCTCAATTCATCTCTTTCTTCTTTGTCAATTTCACCTTGCTTCTCATCTTTGAGCGGCACGACATTAGAAGGTTTAAGAGCATGTTGGAAAAGTTTATTGTGATGCAAGTTATTTGATTGATGTGAACCATTGTACATTTTTCTCCTTAAGACTTTTAATCTTTCGTATGGCAAAAATTCATCGTCGACTGCCATAGCATCTGGAGAGTCAAGCTTACTGATCTCTTGTGAGTCTTTAATATCTTGTTCATTCTTGAGAAAATTAGCCCCGGGCTTAATTTTGCCACATTCTGTGGCTAATGGAGGTTGCAAACTCTGAGAAGTCAAATCTTCATGGGTAACATTTGTTGAATACTTTGACATTACTTTGCTTATTGCATCATATAATACATCCCATTTAAAAACCTTCAAATCTTTTTCGATATTTCTAGGTCTAGGGTCTTCCATATTCATTAACGCCAAAAAAAATCTGTGACATTGTTTGCTCGTTCTCGATATAGTATATGGTTTCAATGACTGTAGATTACGTCTAATCCGATTCTTTTCTTCGATGGAAAAGCTCTCTTGAACAAGATATTCCAATATTAATATTACATCAACAGATGTTACAATGTGGAAGCCTTTCTCTTTCCAATAAATGCAAGATATAATAGGTGCGTTGTGAGTAAATTCACTCTTTTTTATAGAATTAAAGTCGATCAGATACACTGTTGGTTCCTCTCTGTAAAATGAAAATCTCACTAGTCTTCTTTCCAATTTTTTTTCTTCCTCCGTCCAATTTTCTGTCATACACATTAAATTATTGTTCATCACCAATTTGACTGGCGTATTAGCAAGATCATAGTTCTGGCGTATGAAGTTAGGATCAAGTGATGAAGTTCTGGTGAGCGAGGGCCCATATCTCTGACCATTCACTCGCTGGAGCTGAGGACTGGCCAATCTGGCCGTTTTCTTAGGCCTTTCGTCGACCATGATATACGACAGCCGAAGTGTCCAAATAATCTATCTATAGAAGTATTTGAAACAAGCCTTATTTCGTTCTTACAGTCTTTCACAATACAGCTTTAATCTCTTCAGTCTTTGGTTCTTCTAAATAGATGATCTAACCTTTTCTTCAACGTTCTCCAATATTTTCAAACACTTTCAAATCGTATAGAAATATTCCTCTCCAATATTATTTATAACTTTAGAAAACTCTACTTTTAGATTCCCATGCCGCTTCTAATGAAATACTATATCAGATATAGTTGATTCTTGCAGGAGTTGTTTTCGCAAGAATCTATCGTGGCAAGTATCCGTTTTGGGAGTGGTAAATTACCTAGACGAGGTCATTCGCCACTTCAAGCTTGCTATTTTTCAAAAAACTATCACTTTGCCACTACCAACTTAAATCCGGTACCGTACATTGAGACTACGATTTGCCACAAGTGTGGCCCGTGCGCGAAAATTTTGCTGCAGAAAAACAGAAAGCGAGATGATGTAATGTATATTCTGAGACAATCGAAAAATTTGTAGCTGTGAATAGTTTGCTCAAGCGAAGTTTGAAGCCAGTTTCTCTTAAGATTATATTACGACATCAGCACCGTATGTTTATTTGTAAGTTAAAATATCTACAATCATATTGACGACACTTACTAGTACCTCAACTCCTACAAGAAGTACGACAACGAATTCCAAATTCTCCTCGTGAGAATGGCCAAGTTGTTCTTTAAGCATCTGCAATAGGTCGGAGATAACTTCGAGTCGCTGGTTTAACAATTCCACTCGCTGATTGATTTCTAAATAACCCCGTGTAGCCTGGTATATCGGTTCCAAGTGCGGCTCTGCCCACATTAGTTCCGGCGAATCTAGTACTGAACCATGTAAGTTTATATTTATACGTAAAATGAAGAGCTCTCCAATAGATTTCATTATCTCATCCCTATTCATTTCGACCTTTCCTGTCTGTGCTACTTGATGAGGGATATCTTGGGTGTCTTCGATGGTGTTGTCCACGAGCTCTTCAAACAAGGATATCTTAACCGATTGAGACAACGCATGAGAGATGGAGAGCTTTAGCATGTAATTGCTATCATCCCGCAACGAGATAAAGTCGTTATATATACGGGGTTGGTATGAGGCAGTGATATAATAATTGAATTCCTCTATTTGCACGTCTTCCAGAGATAGTTTCTCGCTCTCGAATCTAGCGAGATCCTCTAAGAAGGCTGATTCTTCTTTGACAGTATAGCCCCACATGACAATAACACCATATTCGAATATGAACAAATCACTTTTTTTACCAATATCTATCTCGCCACCTTCATCTGCAAGTCGTATTAGCTGGTGTTGGGCGTCTTGTTCTCCTCTCCAATCTTTAAACATGAAAGGAGTATAAAGACACTCATCGAACAATTTCGGATTTGTATTGTGAATTCTCTTCCTATCTTTTAACCATCTCAACAAATCCTTCATTTTATAGGACCCACAAGTACAATATGCTGTTACTCTTGGCAAAAGATCCCTATGCAGCTTTCCTAATATCTCAGCATCCTTTCTAGCCGGCGTATCTTTTATCCTGGTGACCTGAGAATAAACACCATTATCCGTTGCATCATCATCTAGATTCGGAGGATTTTCAGGTAAGATTTTAAGCTTTTGAGATGTTCTGCTGGTTCTTTGCAAACCTATTTTAGATTGGGATATGTAATTGGATCCTGCTCTTGTACCCTGTTGAGGTTGACGATTGGTCGCGTCATCTTCGTTTCTTCTATCACCATCTACAATTAAGGGACTCTCAGGTACATCTCTATTTATTAGAGGTGTCTTATCTGATTCCCGTCTAGACATGTTCTCGAAGTTATCCTTCCAGCTTATGCCTTTAAATATGCTTTAGTTTCTATATGCTTTAATTTTAATTCCATGTGTTCAAGTGGTTTGTAGCACTGATTTTAACGATACAAGTTTTTTGAGATGAGGTCAAAAATGACCTGCTCAAGAACAAACATTTAAAACTATCATACTGTAACAAAATCATATGGGGAAGGTTAAGAAGGTGAAGTCAACTCACTCTAATAGAAGACATGCCTTTCTGTCATTTAGAGAAAGGGTTGAGTCGATCAAGATAGAGCCAAGTTTACTGCTTGGTGTGAAAGTATATGATAACGTCGAATCATCCCACTTCTTGTCTACCTTAGAACATTGGAAAGAAGTGAATCTTAGTGAAAACTTTACTACTTTTTTGGCTACAGTAGAACCCTACTGCTATACGTTAGCACAAGTCATACATCATAAAGGTCGCATATTTGATGCCCTTTTTTTGCATATTGAACGCAATGACATTAACTCCATACAGCCGTTGTTGGAATTATTAGCGCAATTTATTCATGATTTAGGGGAAGATTTTATGGTATTTTATCCCAGTACTTTGGAATTGTTAACCAAAATATCTTTATCTATAAGTCCAAATGATTCCCAAAACTCAAGAAATTCATCTAACGTATTGGAATGGACTTTTAATTGCTTGGCATTTGCATTCAAATATCTTGCGAGAGTCCTTTGTAAAGATCTTATACCTACATTTCGATTAGTCCTTCCCTTGTTTGAGATTTCGAAGAGAACGTATATTTCCAAATTCTGTGCAGAGGCTCTTTCATTTTTAATAAGAAAACTCAAAAGAGAAAGTCTCTCCCAGTTTGTGACTTTTTGCTTCGAAGTCAATATGAAATCAGTTAAGGAAAATGTGAACTATCGAGAGTCTTTAGTCACTTTGTTTAGTGATTCCATAAAAAGCACTAGAGGATCATTCCATTCGAAAATGACGATTATTATATCTGAAATTTTGAGAGTTGCATTATCTAATAAAGAGCCAGCAATAACCTCTATTTTCTCGAATATCATGTTAGATATTGTGCATCATGGTGATGAAAGACCATGCGAACTGGTATATGAGCTCGTTTTGAATGAAATGTCTGTGACGTTAGTGAATTCAAATGATTTAGACTCCATTTTGTCTATTTGCCAAGTTTTGTCGGCTTTAGTCTTTGCAGATTCAGGGAAAAAGGTCGTTAATTGGAAAGATATATTGGTTGTGACGGAATCATTGATAGCTAAAATCAGTACTCTTTTTTCTGACAGTCATAAAGAGAGTGTCGATTTGATGAATTCTTTAGTTTTTTTGATATCTCTTGAATTCAGGAATTGTAGTATACAAGAAATGACTCCAGTTCATGCTAATCTTTTTGCGTCTATGCAAACATTAAATAATGGAAGCCACTTTTTATCATTTGTTGAAGCTGGCTTAGACATAGCTAGATCAAAGTTCATGAGTTTTGGAATTATAAAGTTTTTACAGAAGTTTGTTAATACATCTCTTATGAGACCATCGGAAATAATCAAGCTATCCCTACTCTTGAGTAGATTACTGGAATCCAACATAGATGATATACAGGCGTTGGAAATACTGGAGATTTGCTACGGAGAGATTAAAAAGTACTTGAAATTGAACCGGGGTTCCTTAACCGATGATGCTTTACTTGAAACCTATTGGAGGCTCACGCTTCTTAATTACTGTGTTTACGCTAAGGACAATGACACAAGTTATCTAGTTGATTTGTTCGAATGCGTAAGTGCTGTAGAAAATCATTCGAAAACCTGGTCTGAGGTGATAGCTATCAATCTCGAAGTTTTACTAAAAAATCTTGACGATCAAACACATGCGTCACGTCTCTTTTTGAGTATTTTATCAAATTATGGGGACCTTCGAAAATCGAGTAAATTTATATCTTCGTTTTCTCGTTTCATAAAATCTTGTCCTTCAATCAAGAAGCTAGTATTGGAAGAGTATGAAGGTCTCATTGAACAAACCACTTCAAACCTTTCTCTTCCAAACCATGACCTTAGATATCAATCGATTCTTCTTCTAGAGAACATTTGCATCTTGAAGGAAAATTCCGTCCCGTTCGTATTATCTCAAGTTCGAATACTTGAGGAAATACCGTTAACGATAAGTTCGGGGAGAGATATAATTTCAAGAGGTCGTACTTTAGCGGCATATTTACTGTCTGATTCTACAATATCGATGTTTGAAATTGATTTAGCAGCAAACTTTTCATTTGGACTTTTGTCTAATAAGTTTCAACCATCTTGGGATGCTGCAAACGAGATTTTAATATCCATTCATGGATCAAGCTCAGATACGATATGGAAGTTAGCTAATTGTTTCTTGACTATGTCCTACTCTACACAATTTGAGGAGGTACCGGCATCACTGAATTCTGCTTCAACTTTACTTAGTTGGCAGCAGGATGAAAGCAAACTAAGAGATACTTTGAAACATTTGGATGATACTGTATTTTTCAAATATGACTCGCCTCTTGAATTTGCCCTAATTGAGTTTTCTACTCATGAAGCTGAAAACGAATATAGTACTTTAATGAGATCTCGCGCATTGGACACATTGTCAGCTGTCCCTTCTGTTGCAGAAAGTCATTCAAATAATTTGGTTTATCTCCTCTCAGGTAAAACAAACGATGAAGAATTGACTGACCTGGGAGATTCTTGGACAGTAAAAGATCGCACAAAATTGGCTGGATTATTTACTAAGTTCAAAGCATTGAATAAAATCGACGAACGAAAGAAACTTTATCTACATATTTTGTTTTTGTTAAGTAACAAAAGAAAGGAAGTGCAAACTGTTGCGCTAAACGTTTTATTCAATTGGAAAATTGCAGCTATCAATAAGCATAGGGATAGCTTGGTGAACTTGCTTGATGACACTACTTTCAAAGATGAGATTGCCAAATTTGCCACACTGAATACTGAATCTGAATCTGAATCTACGATAGATCCATCTGACATAGATGAGCTCATGCCAGTAGTGCTTCATATATTATTCGGTCGTGCGCAGGGCTCAACAAAGAGTAATAGTAAAGCAGGTAAAAAATTCGCAGCCATGAACGTATTACCTATGTTTCTGGATGCTCATATCATTCAGTTTCTTGAAATTGGAGCCGGTAAACTTGGATATTCGACATATTTTGAAAAAGGCGTTTTAGGTGAAATCACCGAATCATTGTTGAGAAAGGTAAGCGGATTTGTTAATCTTTTGAGTGAGATTTACGATGTTTTAGGGTTCAAGTTCAAAAACGTTTTGGAATACTCCATTAATCCCCTTATTTATTCATTAATTATTGCCCAAAAGGTGATTTCAGATGGAGAATATACAGTTATTATGGAAAAGAGTTCGAAGAATATTAGACAAACCGGAATGAGGTGCTTTTCAGAGCTTTTCAAGCTCATGGGGGAGCACTATGATTGGGAAAAATATATAAGCCCAATTTATAAATTATTAGTTGCACCTCGGTTATTAAAATTTGGAGATGAAAATTTGCAGCAACCATCATCTCTCATGAACATGATGATTACATGGGTACTGTCTTCAAATGCAATCCGTTTTCTATGTATTGACGATTTCGCTTGCGGTAAAGCGATGGTACTGTTGCTTTCAACAAAGGCAAAAAATTCGGTTCTATGCAGTGTTTTAGAATTCTCATCTATAGCACTAGAGAAGAATGACATCACTTTCGAGAGTTTTTATGGTTTCTTGGGTATTTTAGTGGAAGCTCTTTTAGAGAGTTTGCCTGAAATATTAGAAACTTCAAGCGATAATGAAGTGGTTTCGAGGGCAACTAAACTATTACTCTTACTCGTCGAGGGAGCCTACATCGATGAGGAGAGCACTAGGCTTTTACTAATTGAGTCTCTAACTAAGGTGTTAGATAAGAGTAAGTACGCAGAGTCGGAAATCAAGATAGGCATCTTGAAATCTTTAGCTTCTCTTATTGAGCTGTCTACGTATTCTATCGAGAGTAACGAATCACTTTACAACACCTGTTCCAAATTATTAAAATTTGAAAATAATAGACGTGTTCGGGAGGTATTGGTTACTGTCTTCCATAGATTGGGCGACAGATCTGACGAGGTATATCTTGTTTCCGGTTTATTATCTGGATTAAATGCCTATTCGGATAAACGAATTAATGAGCCAGACTTCGAAGCGAGGTTGGATTCGTTCAAGAAAATTAATGAAGAGCTATATTCGGATTTTTCTCCGCAACAGTGGTTACCGATTCTCTACTGCGCGTTACATTTCATCGAAGATGAAGACGAGCTAGTCATACGGTCAAATTCGTCTTATATCTTGAGACGATTTGTTGACTGTTTCTCCAGGAAAGAAAATGAAGATTTAGCACAGAAGTATATCGTTTTGTTCAAGGATGTTGTTTTGCCAAATTTGAGGATTGGAATAAAACATCCCAATGAGACAATACAGAATGAATATATCGAGGTTCTAGCATACACTGTTGAATATTCAAAGTATTTCACCGACTTTGATGATATGAAAATCTTATTATTTAATAATGACGATGAAGCAAATTTTTTCAAAAATATTAATCACATACAGTTGCACCGTCGTCAAAGAGCCATCAAACGTGTCGGTGAATATGGAAATGAATTAAAACAAAATAACATCTCACATTATATTTTGCCAATGATAGAGCATTATGCAATTTGTACAGATGAAAAGTTCAGAAATATCGCTAATGAAGCATTACAAACTGTGAGTCTTTTGGCGAAATGCATATCGTGGAATCAATATAAAGCATTGTTAAAAAGGTATGTTGCAAATTTGAGAAATAAACAAGACCAATTGAAAGATAGAGTGCAGTTGATAGTCGTAACTTCACATGCATTAATGTCAGTTGTTCGATCGAAGAGATCAGGCGCTGAGATTGCGACACTGTTTAGTTTGCCTGAACAGGACATTTTAGACACGTTTGTTATTGATGAAATATTTCCTCCCATCGTAAAATGCTTAAGCCATAGGAATGATGAGACTGTAGTTTCTAGGACGCCTTTATCAGAAGCTTTGGCTTGTTTGACTATGTGTGTTTCAGAAAATTTGATTGAATCACAACTTCCAGGTGTGTTAACTAACACTTGTCAGGTCTTAAGATCGAGGTCAGAAGAGTTGAGAGATGCAGTCAGAAAGACATTATGTAAAATAGTGACACTTCTCGGAGCAAGGTATTTTAGATTCTTATTGAAGGAATTGAAAACTGCTTTGTCTAGGGGTTCTCAGATTCACGTTTTGAGTTTCACGGTACACTCTCTATTGACATCGATCCAAGGTTCGTTGAAGCACGGAGATTTGGACGAATCGTCTGAGTTTTTAGTTAACATTATTATGGAAGACATCTTTGGGGCTGCAGGTCAAGAGAAGGACGCTGAAGGATATCACAGTAAGATGAAGGAAGTGAAGTTTAAAAAAAGTTTTGATTCAGGTGAAATTCTTTCTTCGAATATATCACTTTTAAATTTTCACGTATTAATTGATCCGATTAAGCTTTTATTACTGGAAAATATATCATTAAAGATACAAAATAAGCTTGACGAATTACTTAGAAAATATGCATTAGGTTTGAATCATAATTCAGAGTCGTCGAGCAAAGACATATTATTTTTGAGTTATGAAATGCATCAACAATCATCTGATTTTTTTAATCAGAAGAACAAGAGGACACCCAAACATAATGAGGCTGAAGAACATTTCATGGTCAAGTTGAGTGCGAAGCCTTCAAAAACAGAGGTTGAATTCTCTCGATATGCTTCTATATTGCAGAAGTTCTCATTAGAATTACTAAGAACGGCTATCACCAGACATGAGACTCTACTTTCAGTGTCATATCTCGAAGGTTTTTTACCGCTATTAGATGGTGACTTAAATTCCGATAGCGAAGCTGTCGTAATCTCTACGTTGCGTATATTGTCCCATATAATCAAATTGCCTTTTTCAGAGGACTCATTAGCAACATTTAAGACATGTGCTAGAAGATGTCTCAGTTTAGTGAAGGATAGTCCTTCTACAAACTCCGAGATTTGTCAAGCAAGTTTGCGTTTTCTTTCAGTCGTTATAAGACACAGACCAGAGATTAATTTGAAAGATTCTCTCGTGAGCTATATATTGGAGCGAGTCCAGCCAGATTTAGAAGAACCTAGTAAGCAAGGTGTTGCATTCAAGTTTGTCAAAGCTGTTTTATCCCAACATATTTTGATTCCTGAGGTCTACGATGTCATGAATCTGATATCACAAATCATGGTTGTTAATCATTCTAAAGAGATAAGGGATATGGCAAGAAGCTTATATTTCACCTTCTTGATGGAGTACGATCAGAGCAGGGGAAGGTTGGAGAAACAGTTCAAGTTCCTAGTCCACAATCTTGAGTACCCTACTCCTGACGGTAGACAATCTGTAATGGAATTGATTAATTCAATTGTAGTGAAGTCAAGTGCTGACTTATTAAGAAGATTGTCTTCTTCATTCTTCATAGGTCTAGCTGGTGTTTTAGTCAACGATGATTCAGCCAGGTGCCGTGAGATGGCTGCGGCTTTGATAGCCAGCATATTTCAAAAGTTGGACTATAGCGACATGAAAGATATTGAGACGTATTGCTATAAATGGATAGCTCAGTCTTCGAACTCACTTTTAAAAAGATGTGGATTTTCCGTTTATAAAATCTACATTTCAGAATATGGAGTTAACAAAAACAAAAACTTGGATCAATCTGCTTTGAAGGCAATTGAAAGTATCTTACGTATGTCGGTCAAGGATGAAAACGTTGATGTTGAATGGGAATTGATATACTCGTCTCTTAGTACGTTTTCATCTCTTCTGAATATATTGAAAACGACGATATTTGATAGATTATACGAGAATATCTGGAAGCTTATTGTTGAAAACTTACTCTTCCCCCACCCTTGGGTTCGCTTGATATCCTGCAGGCTAATTGGGATACTTTTGACTAACTCTGAGGCTATTGATTTTTATCTTAACGAATACGAAATCCAAACAATTGCTTATAGATTATTACGTCAGCTAGGAGCATCAACAGTTTCACAGGAATTGGGTACTCAAATTGTCAAGAACTTGGTCTTAGTAACCAAAATGTGGGAGTCAAATGAAACTTTATACTATTATAAGGCCTCAAATAATGACGAAAGCGACGAGCTGACAAAGTACAAATATGCAGTTGATTATCTTGTTGCAAGAATATGCTCAATAATGAGACATGAATCGAAATCAATGGATTCTTTTATTTCAAAGAAATCGTCAATTCAGTTTTGCGCTATCTTTATTCAATTATTGTCAATGGATAGATTACTTTCTTATGCTGAATTTATATTATTGGCATTATATAATTTTTCGGAATTAGATGCAAAAAAGAGCGAAAAAGAAGCAGAACTTATTGACTTATCATTAGAGTGCACTCAAATACTAGAAGGGAAAGTAGGAGTTACGCGCTACACAGATATCTATAATAGAGTGAAGCAGTCAATTGCTCTTCGAAGACAGGAAAGAAAATCTAAGAGGGCTCAATTGGCTTTGAATGCTCCAGATATTGCTGCTAAGAAAAAATTAAGAAAGCACACGAACTCGCGAGAAAAAAGAAAGCATGAAAGAGATGCGAATGGCTTTTATCGAAACAAAAGGAGTAAATACTCGTGAATTTACATAGAAAATATATGACTTACTATTAATCTATTTTTCAAAAGTTTCGCTTCAGTGATCCTTAGAGTCTTCCGAGTTTAAATCGGGTTCGTTACTTTTATCTAGTGTTTGAGTTTCATTCATTACAGTATTCAAATTAGGATTTACAGCGTTAGCCTCAGCTCCATCATCTTCGCCCGTAGTATGACGATCCCTATTAGCCACATCATTTCCAAGCGCATCAATCTTCGAGTCCGTTTTCAAATTAGAATCATCTAATGTAGCAGTGCCATCAAGCTTTTGTCTTTTATTTAATCTCTTCTCATCTGTTTCAATTTGCTTCTTTTGGTTATATACAACCATCTCTCTTTGATAACGCTCCCTATCATCCTCATACAACTTATAATATGGTTTACGTTCTTCGTCATTCAAATTTTTCCAATTCTCTGTTAAGGTTTTAGAAAGATCAGTGACCGCACCTGGGCTTTTCTCCTCTAGTTCTTTCTTTATGCGTTCCTTTTCCATTTCACAAAATATTAAATAAGCGTTAGTGGGCCTCTTGGGCAAATCAGGATCCCTAATCTTCTGAACACGGTTTGGACCGCCTCCTGTTCCAGCCAGATTTGCTCCCGTTTTACCTCTTTTACCCTTCTTTGATAACCCATTTCTTGTAAGCTTAGTATTTGAACTATTCAAGGATTCATCAAGTATTGTCGGTGATGGTGGAGGAGTCATATCTTCCTCATCATAATTTCCATTAGGTATCATAACAACGCGATCCTCTAGTCTTTCCAAAAGAATCGAATACTCAAGTCTTAAACGACGGATAGCAGCTTTTGTTCTAGATAACGCTATCGTTGATATTTCATTGCTCTCTTCGACCTCGATTATTCTTTTCTTTAATTCTTTGCATTTCTGTTTAAATTTTTGTTCTAAATATTGTTAGTAATTACTGCGCAAAAAGCGTTACAAAGTACTTACCTTCGCTTTCAGGAGCCGAGTCCTTATTCATTGCAACCTTTATATTTTGGGATTTCATAGTTCTATTTCATATGAACCGAGCTTGTTCTTTTAGGATTCGATGCTCAATTGGGGATCTCAATTATGAGTTCGTTCAAAATTACACGACTTTGCAAAATATCGTATATCATTGCAACCTACGATGATTAAAACAAGAAAAAGAGAAAGCTGTGAAACAGAGCTGCTGACATTATAAAGCATATAAAAAATAAAAAGAGACAAACTACCATCGTTGAAAGAAAAAAAAAATGAACAAGAAGAACCACAACCATTTACCATTTATCCTTGACTATTAGAATTAACAGGCGACAAAACCTCGAAATCAGAATCAATAGTTTCTTTGTCTTCAGCATCACCCTCTGCACTGATTATATCATAATCATCTTCAATTTCATCCTCCAAGTTATTTCCATGAATAGATGTTGTAGCATCAATATACTCAGAAGTTGAAAGCCTCGAGTTTGTGACCGATTCTCTGGGTAAAGCAGGCAAAACCATCGAATGCAAAGACCCTGCGCCTGAAGCTACATCGGACGTCCGTGTAGTTGATGAAAATAAGTTATTCATAGAACTTTGTTGACCTGGTGCATCACACTCACCTAGCTGTTCATCATCATCATCATCGACACCTTCAGTAGATGATGACGTCTCATTGGTTAGCATGTATTCAGATGGGCGAAATTCGAGATTGTATTCATCATTAGTTCCATTTGAACCTTGATTTGAGAATTTAAATCTACCACTTAATTCATTCATGCTTAATTTGCATCTACCCTCTGTAGAACCATTCTTCATCACGATCTTGAACGGATATTTTAAATGGTAATTACTTAAAGAAATGTTAAATTTAGAAACCTTACCAGGTAAGATGCCATGCTTCTTATGAACAAGTACACTCAGAACACTATCTTCAAAGCAGTTTAAGACCTCCAAAGTCAAGTCCGAACAATCGATCTTTTTACTCGACCTATTAGAAATCATAATCTGGGCCAAAGAAGGTGACTTTGGAACTAAAGTAACAATCACTTTATCATCATCAGTGAATACTTGTTCAGTCTCTTCTTTCGGACTCGTCATGAGTGGTTCCTCAGTTGTATCTAAAACCTTATAAAGCTCCAAATAAGAGGGAGCTTCTGCAGAATAAAGCCCAACCAAACTAACATCCGAATCCACATTCGATACTCTCAAAGTCTTTGGAAGGCTTGATTGTTGGAGTTTGGGTTTCATAGAAGTGATATCATAAGTATTCTGCTTTCCAGGGTAGATCGGCTCTGAATTCTTTACAATAAAGACATCATTCTGATCACCATCCACAAATTCAAATTTTAAGTTATTCCCTTCAATAACATTTGGAGACATATTTTTTATAGTGAGTGCAAAGGTGTTTTCGCTGGAAAGTGGTGTTGCATCATCACAAGAGTTTAAACTTTGCACACTATCCTTCTTCGAAATACCATTGATCACAAAAGATTTCAAAAGATCAAAAGCCTCATCTTCATTTAAGTTGCTATCTTTCAACAAAGAAGTCAATGTGACATATCTTTCTGAAGTCTTTAAATAATGTTGGACATTTTCAGCAAAAGACTTAAATCCAGAATTATTGATTAATTGTTCAATTAAAACTTTATTTTCAGGGTTGTAGTCTCTGAGAGGTATATCCGCCAAGATAATGTCATCTGAAGAATGATAGCAAGGGGGTGCAGTTGGAGTAGATCCCTGAAATCTTTCAAACTTTGATCTATTAAAGCTTGGACTTTCTCTTATGATTTTGGCTAGAGGATGATTTAAAGAATGACTGTGGAAATCTTGGCCAGTTTTGTGAAGTTCACGTTCACAAGACTCACATAAATCAAAATCAGGACAAACCAAACAACTATACCTAACTCCACGAATTGGGACGAAATCATTGGGATGACATCTATCACAACAAACATTTACATGAACAGTATCATCAGTAGAGTCCTGGTGACCAATAGAGTGCTCTTCTTGCAGGGTTCCTTCCTCTTTGATATCTGGTCTCTTGAAATCGAATATAATGTCCTTGAAATGATCGATGGCTACTTCAATTAAAGCATCACCTAAACTTGAAAAATCAATAGCCTTCTTCCGTATTGTACTATTCAGAAAATTAGGTTTCGATTCATTTAAAGTCTTATCAACGATTATTAGTTTAATATGATTCTTCACCTTTAAACTTCTAGCTAACGATTTGAAATCCTTTTCGGACTCTAAGGGAATATAGTTTTTGTTCTTCTTTGATTTTCTAATGAGTTTAATCATAGATATGTCTTCCGGGAACTTCATATCATAGTGCTTAAGTAACCTGATAAACGTATCCTTATCTTTCACATCCCTAAATTGGTCATGATCAATTGCAATAGTTTTTTCTTGCAACTCTTTGGAGCTTGAATTGTCGTTCTTGTAAGAGGCCCTAATAGTGATGATCCTAGTCTTAGAATCCATTATGAGTGAAACTAATCAATTTAATAATAAGTTCTTATTTGCCTTCGAAAACCACTCCTTAATTTATTGTAAAATGAGATCGCTGCAGGAAAGCGTGCCGTCATTTTATAACTTAGCAATATTTTATACGCAGCAAGAAAGAAAAATCCGAACGGTTTACAAGGACGAATGCATCAACCAATCCAGTTTCCAACGGCCGTTGTTTTTGATCTAGATTACACCTTATGGCCCTTATGGTGCGACACGCATATTGCAATGCCTCTTAAACCAGTGTCGCGATCCAAAGTCATCGATTCAGAAGGCATGGAAATCTCTTTCTACAAGGATGTAGAGCATATATTGTTGGATTTGAAAGAAAAAAGCATACCAATTGTTGGAGCTAGTAGAACAGCGACTCCAAAAATTGCTCAAAAATTGTTATCTTTACTACAGATAGGAGATAAACCGGCGATAACTTACTTCGACTCGCTTCAATGGGGCCAAGGATCTAAGGTGAATCATATTAAAAGAGCGGCTAAAGACTTAGGATTATCAAAGGATATGGAGAAGGGTGGATTTATATTATTTGATGATGAATGGAGGAATAGAGATGTGGAATCTATAGGGTGCTATTTTGCCTACGTCAGCGATGAAAGAAAAGGTTTGACACACACAATATATACTAAAGAATTAGATAAATGGAGAAAAAGTCATAACAAAGATTACTTACATATAGGTAATTCCTAAATATAGAGTCTAGATATAAATTAAAACGATTTAAATACGCGACCATGTAGCGATAGCAACATATAAATTAGATAAATTCTTCAAAGGCTCTGATCATACACATTATCTTTTAAATATCAACTCTTGAACAGCTAAGAGAACCCTAATCAAAAACTGAGTTACGTTGAAGTTCAAGATTATTTCATAATTATTCATTAGAAGTTTCCTGAATTGACTTAACAAGGGATACAAGGTTATGATGAGAAGCATTCGGTGGAGGACTAATTTCTTTCTACATCGTTAGTATCATCCGTTCATTTCATTTTATAAGATGCAAGTTTCATTAGACCAAGATTGTCAAGTGATGCATGCTAGTAGATAAAAATCCACAAAATATACTTACTTCGCTTAACCAACTTTTTAAATTATCGTCGGACCATTGAGTGATATCCACTACGCTACTATCACTAAAAGAACCTTCTGACAGTGCTTGATCAGATTCTCTCAACTCAATAGGCTCATTATCGTCTTCGAACTCTGGCTTCTTCCCAGTCACATAATCATAAATCGATGTCCTTAAATGAGGGAATGTTCTGAAGACGAGATATGTGGCCCCGATCACGAAAGCACTAGAGGCAACTGTGAGCTTTATTGATGTGCGATTCTTTTTCAATTGTAACGCCATCCCTCTCTATCCAAGTCTTCTTTCTCTACTTACGCTGATTTCATCGGTTAAACTCTACAATTAAATCGCACGTGAAAAGAAATATTAGCCTTTCTTCAAAAAAGCACACAAAACCTATCATTTGATATAATACAAACAGAAGTAAATTTATAATTCTTGAGAAGCCTTAGTCTTTCCAGACTTCTTAGGCAATAAATTCAGATGAATATTTGGTAACACACCACCTTGAGCAATGGTAACATGCCCTAACAACTTATTCAATTCCTCATCATTTCTGATCGCTAATTGTAAATGTCTAGGAATAATTCTTGACTTTTTGTTATCCCTTGCAGCATTACCTGCCAACTCCAAGATTTCAGCTGTCAAATACTCTAAAACCGATGTCAAGTAAACCGGAGCACCAGACCCAATTCTTTGGGCGTAATTTCCTTTTCTTAACAATCTATGAACTCTTCCAACAGGGAATGTTAAACCAGCCTTGGCTGATCTAGAAGTAGACGCTTTTTCTGTGGTATCAGCTTTTCCTTTTCCTCCAGACATTTTAATGAATTTTTTTGATGAAGACCTAGCAAAAGTAATACGTGATGAAATAGATCTTGTTTTATACTCTTGCCTTTCTTTATTGATCCCTTCTATGACAAGAGAGCAGAAGGATTCCCCATATTACACAGCTCGATGCGTAACTTTCTGAACACCCCTCACCGCGTTATTTCATGACCGGCCGCGTAACTTTTATACTACATAGGATTTTTATTTATCTCGCGTAGCACCCTTAATCACTAAAACAAACAAACATTTGGATGTATATTTAAAGGAGATTCCTCATAAATTTGAAATACGAAAATTGTACTTACAAGTCAGATCAGTTTTTAATCATAATAGCAGATAAAAATGGCACCTAAGGCAGAAAAAAAACCAGCTTCCAAAGCTCCCGCAGAGAAGAAGCCAGCAGCAAAAAAGACATCGTCGTCTGAACCAAAGAAGAAGACCAAAACCAGAAAGGAAACATATTCATCCTATATCTACAAGGTGTTGAAACAAACACATCCAGATACAGGTATCTCTCAAAAGGCTATGTCAATTATGAATTCTTTTGTTAACGATATCTTCGAAAGGATTGCCAGCGAAGCATCTAAATTGGCTGCATACAACAAGAAGTCTACTA
The DNA here is from genome assembly GCF_900007245.1 of Priceomyces carsonii. NCBI lineage: Eukaryota > Fungi > Ascomycota > Pichiomycetes > Serinales > Debaryomycetaceae > Priceomyces > Priceomyces carsonii. The sequence goes on along the minus strand of NW_026946676.1, from coordinate 816,268 downwards.
TTTCAGCAAGAGAGATTCAGACAGCCGTTAGATTAATCTTGCCAGGTGAATTAGCAAAGCACGCCGTTTCAGAAGGAACCAGGTCTGTTACCAAGTACTCATCTGCTGCTAATTAAATTCAAATAAACTTCTTGGTGTATTATTTAGTTTTTTTATAGTCTACACTTCTACAACTGTATATTAGGAATTAATACGATTGATATTGGAGTATCTTGATATGACGACTAAAATGTAGACAAAAATATCACAACACTTTTCAAAACTACGTTCGCAATATTATTAACAGTTATTGGCACTTCTCAAAGCTCTAAGCTATTAATTCGTTTCACAACGTTATTCAGTGTATTAAATAGTCATATTTAGGTATATTTGGTTTCAAAAACTAAGATCTTATTAGAGAACAGCAGTCAAAATTAAAAGACCATATCTTGTGAAATAGAGATTATAGAGTAAGCAATAGTGATAGAGCAAACTGAAACCTAGGAGAAATCTAGAGATTCAAATTTGTAAAAACAAGAGAACACTCATTTAATTCTTAATACGGTTACCATAAAAGCAAGCTAAATATTTAATATATGAACTAGGCGTGGCTTATGAGTTCTTTACATCAAATAAATATTATCGTTAAAGACTATATAATGTCACATCAAATAATTAAAAAAAAACATTATAAGCACTAGTCACTGAGGGATGATATGCTGAAGAGTACAGATGATTACAACTTTTGATTTTGATCCTCGCAAGATAAGCAAACCAATATATATATACGATATACATACATATTCAAAGCCCACAAACTCGAAATCAAAATAAAGGAAACTAAATGCCAAGGATATCTATAACTTCAATCTTTAGCTTAAAATTAGGAGACTTGTAAACTTGATGCAATACTTCAGGATAAACACCTTTGAGGGCCAATATATTAGAACTTTAGAACCTATTTGATTTTTGAACCACCTAAGGAACATAGTTAGGATTGAACCATTTTTGTCTTGAAAATAAATTTTTGGCCATTAAAATTACCTTCGGTTTAGCAATAACGTGTGAATGTTTGGAAGCTGCTTAACTTAAGATATCTTCCAAACTCTACGTAAAGCTTCTACAATCTTATACACTTACACAGCCATCCCTCTCCTCATAAGCCTTATGTGTTCAAATTTATAGGATCTTAAATGATAATTAATGATTAAAAGATTTCACAACCATTTGGAGTTCGATGTCCATTCTAAGGTAATAATAATTCAATTGAGACATATGTATAAATGGAGCATCTGTGCGTCGAAAAGATTCGATCAGCTAGCGTTTAAACGTCCATCTCAATTCTTAACTGTAATATATAAACCTCCATGTCAATTATTAACTGAATGTATAGAGGTAAGTATTAACAAGGTGCTAGAATCTATAATTTTTAAGTAGTTTATTTGTAACCTTTGTCAATACTAACGTGAATATGTCCATTATCCATTGCTATCTGTCACGCCAATATATCGCATATCCTTTCCGTTACATCGTTATCGACCGTTCTCCTTAGCGCATTTATCTTTTTGAGAAATCAATTTAGATGTTTAGATATCCCAATCGTTAAACAAACAAACATACAGAACAAGGTGTTAGGTGATAGACTTCCAAATGCTCAGATAAACAAATGATTATTAAACTAGCTCTTGACTACGTGAATACATGTGCTCTTGAATAAGATCAGAGATAATCAATATATCCTCTTTTATATAAAGGAGGATTGAAGTGTTTGATAATAGTTAGGATAACAAGGCTCTGTCTCTTACAATTAGTCTGTAAAATAGGTCCCCTTCTTTATTTTATTGTAATATTAGCTGATTCCAATTTGCTACAATACTACGTAATTCAGTTGCTTTTTTATTTGCAGTTAGTAGAATTACATTTTTCATAGAGGAATAATATGACAGGAAAAATTGAGTTTCCTTTATAATTTTGATTCTTTGGCTGCTTTATGGACTGTCTAGTGGAATTGCAACGTAATAAGATTTCTTCTTATCGTTATAGAAATGTAGAGGTTAATTTTTTTTTTTTAGTTTAATATTTCCTGAAAAACTTGACAATTTTATAATCTTACTACGAAAATTAGTTTTTTCTACTGCTATTGCGTAGTATTATTTTAGTAGTGTAATACGTTTCATATATATGTATATACAAGATACAAGAGTTTACTCACTATTGTCTATGTATGACAAGATTCTGTCCCATTGCCCTCTTTTATGTAGCATCGCTAATATTAAAACTGCAGGAAGTTGCCATACGGAACACCAAAATAGCTTCTTTGCGGAGACACTCGCTGCCAATATGCCTTCTTTCGTCGGCTTTGATCCATTGTAATAGTTCTTTCTTTGCTGATTCCAAAATGTAAAAGCTAGATAGGTTAACCAACCGTTAGCAATCGCTGAGTCAAACGGAAAAATCCAGTCAGTTACGCCAAAATAACTTAGACCGAAGCATAATGGGAACATTAATATTGAATATCGTAAGGCAACTCTGGCATTTAACTTCGGGTTCTCTGCTGCAGTCATCACATATCCAGCATTCTTGTATTGGTCAGCTATGTTGTGTGACAAGGAATTGAAATGCGGAAATTGCCAAGCGTACAATAAGCCTGCGAGACACCAAGCACCGGGGAGACTTAACGGAGAGGAAGCAACCCACCCCATCAATGGAGGTATTGCCCCTACTATGGCACCAATCCATGTATTAATTATTGATATTCTTTTCAAAGATGTATAGATCCATGAATATAGAACAATATTCAATAAACCCAAAAATGCAACAGTAGGATTAACACCGATATAAAGCATAGCAATTCCTAAAGTACCCGTTAAAGCGGCAAATGCGTAGGCCTGATGTGGAGCGACTAATCCCCTTACTACTGGACGGCCCGTGGTCCTAGGCATTCTTCTGTCAAATTCAGGCTCTCTCCCCATGTTTATAGCATTGGCCGCCCCAGATGAGAGAGCAGTCCCTAAGGTAAGTAACATAAGTTCTGGTAACGATACGGCATATGGTGAAATGGCATACGAACAAATTGAACTTAAAGTTACAAGGATAGTCAAGTTTGGTTTCGTTAATTTGATGTAGGGTCTGACAATATCCTTTAAATTCTCTTGGGCATTATTCCTACTTTTCGGTCTTGGATCCTTATGATTTACTTTGAAGGGAATATGCAAATTCTGGTTTGTGCTATGCAATTTCTGAGACAGCTTTGCTTCAGGTTCCTGGCAGTTGAGAACTTTTGAGGCAACATCTTCCAACACTGATTTCGAGCTCGTGTTATTCCTTTCATGAGAGGACTTCAAATTGGACTCGTATGAAGTGCCGTGATCTTTCTTTGCTGGGCTTGCGATATAGCTTCGATTTATTCCCCATAAGAACTGATTTCCTATGAAATTTTGATCACTTAGAAAACTCTTCTTGGTGTTTGCAAAAAAAAAGTTAAAAGTAGAAGCCTGGGTTAGCCTCGGTATTTTCAACATTATGCTAACGCCCCTCTCCCAAAGTGCTATAATCGTATTATTTACAAAAGGTGCTAAACTATAGAGCGAATGCTTAGTGGTTCAGATCCAATTGACATTGCGAGATATTGAGCAGTACACTAAAATTATAACAATTAATTTCTATTACAGCATATTGATTATCTATACGCGAAGTAACTACTCTTTAGCAGTTGGATCTGCAATATCTTCATTCAAGGTCTCGTCTGTGATCTCTTTAGTCTCATTCTGGGAAGATTCATCATTCTTCTTTTCGTTACTCCTTTTGTTTTCTAGCTTATTCTCAATCAAGTCATGGAATGCAATAATAGCTCTGACTAATGTGCTGATGTAAACCACCATTAACTCATCATTCGTTTTGACTGTAAAGGCGGTGGACAACAGATTGCTTTTCTGTGAGCCACTTTTATCACTAAGATTCTCTAAGCTTATCGGACTATTGGATTCCGCTAAGTTTGGTAACAAGTTGAATACATTTTGAAGTTTACCTAGAATGGTATGATTGATAGGTAATTTCCTCAGATATACCTTATCCAAGTAGCTTGCAATCTCTCGCAATTTCTGATGCAAGCCCAAAAGTGACTTATAAGTTTCACTGACCCTTAACGATAAGCTTCCAGCTGCTTGGTCTCTTATATCTCTGAGAAGGTGTTCAACACCGATTTCTTCCGCCTCCTCTGCCTCGATTAGTGAAGGAACATGAACAAATGTTCTTTCAGCAGCAGATCCATCATTTTTAATATCATCCACAGCATAGTAGGCATCTGTTGGTATGCCTACCTCGCGTGGTTCTACGTCAACAATTAGTAGCAATGGGTTGGTAGTATACTTTTTAAATACATCATTAATCTTGAGATCGGATGGCCTCAATTTAGGACCAGAATGATACCATCCAATTAGCTTCTCCTTAGCATTAATCTTCTTAAACATTTCGCCCATTGATTCTATAAAGTTATGATCCAAAAACCAAACACTAGAATTTTTTTCGTCTTCTTCAAAGGGGATGGCATAACAGTTGGTTGCTTTAATTTCATCAGAGGAGTTGTCACCCAATAGTACTCCTACGACTCTCTTCTTAGAGTCCTTAGCAATTCTGTTATAGTGGTCTACCACCGACAAAAGCACTAATGGTGAAACTGTTACAGTTTTGTCCAAGAAAGTAGATTCACTCGTGGCGGTAGGCATACTGATGTTTTCTTTTTAACGTTTGAGAATTGTCAGCCTTCGGTGACCTTAAAATACTTTCGAATAGCAAATGTTTAGATGTGAAATATAATTTCGTTCAATTAACTTCTGGCAGCAAGACGAATCTTGAGTATTTTGCCTCCATGAAGGTCTCTCATTTTCAATCCTGTATGCTACGTCTTTGCTTAAGAATTGGAAAAAGAATAGGAACATCGGTGAGCTTACTTCTATAATGTTTGGGCAAGTGGTTATAGGTCCCCCTGGCTCGGGGAAGTCTACCTATTGCCATGGAATGTACCAATTTCTATCAGCTATTGGGAGAAAAGTCTCTATCATTAACTTAGATCCTGCGAATGACAGAGTTCCATATCCATGTGATTTGGATATAAGAGATTTTATCAGCCTTGAAGAAATTATGGAAGAACTTGGCTTGGGGCCAAACGGTAGCCTCATGTATGCTATGGAAACTTTAGGTGAAGAAGGTACTGAATTTTTTTTGCAAAAGGTTGAAAACTTAGTGAAGGAACAAAATTATGTAATATTTGATTGCCCCGGTCAAGTTGAGCTCTTTACCCATCATAACTCTTTGCATGGCATTTTAAAGGATCTAGCTACACTGCAAAAGCTAAGATTATGCGTTGTGTCACTTGTTGATTCTATTTACTTGACAAGCCCCTCACAGTATATATCAATATTACTTTTAAGCTTGAGGTCGATGCTTCAACTAGACTTGCCCCATGTGAATGTTATTTCAAAGATTGATATGCTTAGCAACTACGGTAGCTTACCTTTTCGCTTAGAATATTATACAGAAGTTCAAGACTTGAAGTACTTAACACCAGAACTTGAAAAAGAATCTAACTCTGTTTTGGGCAAAAAGTACGTAAGATTAAGCGAAATAATAGCTGAAATCATCGAGGATTTCAACCTTGTGTCTTTTGAAGTCTTATCAGTAGAAGATAAGCAATCAATGATCAATTTGTTAAGTGTTATAGACAAAGCTAATGGTTACAGCTTTGGTTCAAGTGAAATTGGTGCAGACTCCATTTGGAGCGAAGCTACTAGACAGGGTCCAACCCCAGGGTATACTAATATAGATTTGCATGAAAGATGGATAGATCATAAAGGAAAATATGAAGAAGAAGAGAGAAAAATGAGAGAAAGGATGATTTCGGACGCTTCTAAATTAGAAGAGGATGAAGAATGGGCATGAAAGTCTTCGTGAGAAGAAGAAGTAGAATAAGATAAATGGTAATTATCATCACGAGGTAGAACTTTTACAAAAAAATCGGCGATTAAATGATATATGAGTAGTGTAAATAGTATCATATTTGATATAGACCTATTGATGCACGATTATTTGCTTCGGTATTAGGCTATTAGTTCATTAGCCTCCTTGAGATCTTCCTCACCCTTGTAGCTTGTCAAGAATTTTTCCAAAGCTTTTCTATGCTCATGTATCTTCTTATTGATTTCTGGAATCATTCTTTTGGATTCTTCTAAAACTTGTATTTGTTTTTTTAATTCATATTCATCTGCTCCATTTGATTTTAATTTGTTGACATATTGCTCATGTTCACCAACTTCTTGATCGTAAAACTTTTTTTCTTTTATGAGTCTCTTCAAAGCGTTAACCTTGATCTGCAATTGTGTCGGTGCCATTCTTCTTTAATATCAGTCCCTTTTCTATGTGATTTTCAGTTTACGAAGAAACTTAAAGGTGCCTTATTATGCAGGAGACCAATACATACATATTTTTTTGCCTCATCCTCATCTACTTATTAATTTGAGGAATAGCTAGGACAAAAAAGGGACTCTGAGAGTATGGATATGTCATTCTACGATGACGACTCAAAAAATATTAATGCGCTTTTCGAAGCAAAATGCAATTATGAGTCGAAAAAGAACTCATTAGGTTTCCAGAAAGAATCGCTTCAAAGGTTGCACAGCCAAATCAAAGACCAAGAAACGATAATCACCCTGCTAGGTCAAGGATATTTTGTAGAATTTAGCAATGAAAAAGCTTCTGAGTTCTTTCGGAGAAAATTATCGTCAATAAATAGTATTATTAATGATTTGGAAGAGAAAATCAGGAACATAGATCAAGTCATGAGGACAGAATTAAATTTCAAAAGTACAGAAGATATAACTTCAAAGGATATCCCTTTAGACCATTCACAGATTGTTGAAATCGAAGAAGAATTGGACGACAATGGTAATGTAGTAAGTGCAAAACTCAATGACCAGCTTGTTAAGGTAAACTCTAAACTTCCTCAAGAAAGAGAACAATCAATCGTGATGAAAGAACAAAATTCGCTGATTGGGAGAACATCTGATCAGGGCTTGAACACACAACAGCAAAATCTTCAGGCCTCCAATCCGAAAGACAATGAGGAATTGCTCTTGCTTATGAATGATATGGAATTATTAAGTAAGAAAGGAACGATTGAGGATCTGAAGTTGGACAACTTAATGGATAAGATTGATGAACTTAAAATTTCAGCAGAACATAAATTTATATTAAAAAGTTCGCTTATTAATGATGAAGCTGATCATGATCAACAAGATAAAGGTAATTTGAATACTCATGGGCTGACAATCGATACTCACGACATATTAGAATTAGAGTTATTGGCCGATGAGCTTGCCGACTCTGAAGATAATGAAAACTTACAGGCCGAGAATGAAGATTTTGATCTTCAATATGAAGATGATGACTTCGATGATTCAGATGATTTTCTATATGGAGATAAAAAATCATCAATCTTCGGTTCTTCATCGAGCTCTAGAAAAAATGCGAACGATTTACTATGGAATCAGATAACCGACTTAAGAAGTCAGAGGAAGATTGAAAATACAAACTCGAAGAAAGCGATTCCTGTAACAGAACACAAGTCTATTTTAAAAACGAGAAATGATAAATCTAAAAATGATCACAAAGCAGTTTCTTTCTCAAATAGTTTAATTATTAATGAAATAGAAAATGTTGGTCAAAGTCTTAAAAATATTGAACATTTCCCACAAAATTTGTCTAAATACAAGCAATCAAGACTCTTAAGTAGGGGTTTTGGGGGGAATCTGGACGAATTTCAAGCTGAGAAACAATATTTTGATAACTGTCCTCTTCCGGCGACGTCAGATATGGATATCAACCCCCAAACCCAGGAAATCCAAGAACGTTTAACGGAAACCCCAGTTCATCAAGAAGATAGAGGTACACAGCTGACAGCATATAAGGACACTGATTCCCTAGCGATGGAGTATGTTTCCAGCTTGAATGATGGAAACCTCGATGGAGTCATAGTAGAAAAAGTAGGTGATTTCGAGGCTTTGAATAAAATAATTCGTTCTTTACAAGATCTGCATGGAGAATGGGAAGAGACTAATGAAAAGAACGACATCAAAGACGACGAGCTGGAGGAAGATAGCATTGTCCTCGGAGAGGTAATTGAGAATGAATATGACAGCACAGAAGATTCAGAAAATTCCGAATACCCGGGGGCTGAAGGAATTGATTCCAGCATATTACATCAAGAAGTATCGGCAAATTATCACAAGCTAAGACAAAAGCTTGTTTTTGATCACAATGTCTTTGGATATCGAAAATCAGATGAAGAAGCAGAACTAGAGCCAATTGATGAAAACGGAAATCCTAAAAAAATAAGTAGGTTTAAAGCTGCTAGGCTCAATTCATGACCGTATTAATGTATTGTACATACCGTATATAATTAATAAAACTATGCCTTATTTTCCTGGAGTCATTACCCCAGATTCCGGGAGACTAGAACTCCGGTGCTCAAATCATGAATTCAAATAATTACAATAAACGCGCTTTTCTGATTGGTGATTCAAAATGTGTTCCGTCACTTTCCGGCAACGAAACTCACCGACAGCTCGCTTTCAAATCAATTGTGTATATTTTCTCTTTAATTTCGGTGGCTTTGAGAGTGTCTCCGGGGTATTCGTCCGGCCTTAAGAGACTAAGGCATAGAGAAACTTTGTCAATTATTGTTAGACTTTCGGAATGGAACTCGCTAGTAATAATCCCCCACATTTTTTAGTACGGACCTTGCCCCTCGCACTTCTTACTATCTGTTCCAATTTTTAAAATAATAAACCATGTAAGCACAAGAACCAACGTCTCATGGACAATCGTCCTGTCCTAAATTCTTTTCATGTCCTCTTTTCTTCAGTTCAGAGCTTTTTAATTCCGGTACTAGCCTTTTAATCTTTTAAAAAAAAAAAACCGAAATAGAGACTTCGGTGTACAGCGTTGATAGTCTATATGCCAGCATGGTCGGTGGACGGTTCCGGAGTTTGCGTTGCGCTATTTACGATTTAATAGGTTGAATCTCGCTGATGAAAATTTAGTGGAGGAGCGTTTCGACTATAAATAAGGAACTATTCTGATTATATCTTTTCCCCCTCATAAATATTTGAGGTATAGTTACCGATCACAGTGGAGCTGATTTTGTTGAGAATATCTCTTTTTTTTTTTGAGTAATCACTAACCCAAACTTTCTATACAGAACAGGCGGTTAAAAGTTATATATAAGATACCAAAGTTTGGGGAAAACATCGATTGAATTTATAAATTTTAAATCGAACCAGGCTGCCATAAAAACTTTTGGATTTCTTATAAGTTATTCAATCAGTTAATCCTTTTGTACAAAGCACTAGATTGACGTATTAAAAATGTCATCAATTCTTAAGCAGAGAGTAAGATATGCTCCATATTTGCAAAAATTGAGAAAGCCTGAGGAATGCTTAGAGTTATTCAAGTCAGGACAATACCTTGGATGGTCTGGGTTTACTGGTGTTGGAGCTCCCAAAGCAATCCCAACAGCTTTAGCTGATCATGTCGAAAAAAACAAGTTGCAAGGACAGCTTGCGTTTAATTTGTTTGTTGGTGCTTCAGCAGGGCCTGAAGAAAGCAGATGGGCTGAAAACAATATGATCTTGAGGAGGGCCCCACATCAAGTTGGAAAGCCAATTGCCGCCGCTATTAATGACGGTAGAACTGAGTTTTTTGACAAGCACTTGTCTATGTTTCCTCAAGATTTAACTTACGGTTATTATACTAGGTTTAAAGATAATGACTTGTTAGATTACACAATTATTGAAGCAACAGCTATAACAGAAGATGGTTCAATTGTTCCTGGTCCTGCTGTGGGTGGTTCGCCAGAAATGTTATCAGTTTCTGACAAAGTCATTATTGAACTTAACACAGCAACCCCTTCCTTTGAAGGAATTCACGACATTGATATGCCGATAAACCCTCCTAATAGACCACCTCTTCCTCATACCTCTGTTGATTACAAGACCGGTTTAACAGCTATTCCAATTGATCCGTCTAAAGTTGTTGCTATTGTCGAATCGAAAACGAGGGATAAGGTGCCTCCTAACACTCCATCTGATGAATGTTCACAAAATATTGCTGGACATTTAATTGAATTTCTTGAGCATGAGGTCAAACTCGGAAGGATGCCTGAAAATTTACATCCATTGCAATCTGGTATTGGTAACATTGCTAATGCTGTTGTTGAAGGCTTGTCCGGCTCTAACTTTAAAGGTTTAAATGTTTGGACCGAAGTTTTACAGGATTCATTTTTAGATTTTTTCGAATCTGGTTCCTTGAACTATGCTACCGCTACCTCAATTAGGTTAACGGAAGCTGGATTTGAAAAATTTGACGAAAATTGGGATCTTTTCACCAAGAAACTTTGCTTAAGATCACAAGTAACTTCAAATTCTCCAGAAATTATTAGAAGATTGGGTGTTATTGCTATGAACACTCCGGTTGAGGTTGATATTTATGCACATGCTAATTCGACCAATGTGTTAGGATCTAGAATGTTGCATGGATTGGGTGGTTCAGGTGACTTCTTGAGAAACGCTAAATTATCAGTGATGCATACCCCGTCTGCTAGACCTACTAAAAAGGACCCGACGGGTCTTTCTTGTATTGTTCCGTTTGCATCTCACGTTGATCAAACGGAACATGATTTGGATGTAGTGGTGACTGAACAAGGTTTGGCTGACTTAAGAGGATTAGCACCAAAGGAGAGAGCTATAGAGATAATTAATAAGACAGCTCATCCTGATTATAAAGACCAATTGTTAGAATACTTTGATAGGGCAACATTTTTCTGTAAGAAAACCAAATCATTGCATGAGCCACACATTTTGAAGGATGCCTTCAAAATGCACATCAACTTCCAAGAAAATGGTACTATGAAATTGAAATCTTGGGATCAGAAATTTTAAACTGAACTACTATATAGTTAGATTCTGTTATTTATTATAGCCAATAAATTCGCAATGCTGTGTAATTTTTCAGTTTTTGTAACATTTTGCAGTTATTATGAGAAAGTATATTAACTAACTTGAGGTTAATTTTTGGGATGTTTTATTTAATGCAAGACTCAATTCGAAAACTTAGATGCTATTTAAATTTTACCGAACCATACTGCAAACTAGTACTATCGTAAGTTTATTCTAACTAAGACATGACAACTGAAAGTTAACCACTAATTGAAACATGAACTGATCAACAAAGCACGTGACATATGAAGTCAATTTTTTTTTTTTTTTTATTTCTAGAACCCAATAGAAATTTAGAGATCACTTTATAACTATCAAGAAAACTTCATTAGATTGAAAAGTGTATTTGACCTCAATATGGTAAGGATAAATTTGAGTTCTTCTGTTGGATATAATATAAAACGTTCTTTCTCATGTCTTCCGAAATCAAGATCGTCTTCGTTATACAATGTGGCAATCAAATATCGTTCATTTAATAAAGGGGAGCGAAAGACAAGGAGCTTTCACAGTTCAAGCAGGTCATTAATTGATTTCGATCCTTATAAGACTTTGGGAGTGGAAAAGAGTTCTTCAGCAAAGGATATAAAGAATGCCTATTACAAGTTAGTTAAAAAGTATCACCCTGATGTTAATAAGGAAAAAGATTCTGAAAAAAGGTTTCATAAGATCCAAGAATCATATGAATTATTGAGTGACAAAGAGAAGAGAGCACAATATGACCAATATGGGGCTAGTGCATTTGATGCAAACGGTAATTCAAACCCATACGCTGGTGGTAATCCATTTGGAGGGCCTAATGGTGGAAATCCTTTTGGTGGTCAAGGGAACCCCTTCGGAGGAATGGGCTTCGATTTTGAAGACCTATTCAAGCAGGCTTTTGCAGGTGGAGGCGGAGGAGCTGGTGGCAGAGGTGGACTGTTTGTTACCGAACATGTAGGTGACAACATTGAAGTGTTGAAGAGTATATCATTCAAGGAAGCCATATTTGGTAAGAAAGTTCTGATTAATTATAAAGCTGTGGATTCCTGCGGTACTTGTAGCGGCAGTGGGATGAAGAAGGGCAAAAAGAAAGCAACTTGCCCAACTTGTCATGGAACAGGTCAAAGTACACATATTATGGGTGGATTCCATATGTCTTCTACTTGTAACACATGCCATGGAAGCGGTGTTGTAATCCCTAAGAGTGATCAATGTGGAAGTTGCCATGGAACAGGTGTCGAAGAGGTGCCTAAATCTACTAACGTTGATTTACCTTGTGGGATAGCTGACGGTACCAGATTAAGAATTCCTGGCGGTGGTGATGCTCCATTTATCACAAAGGACCCTTATAACCAAACTAGAAATGGTGATTTGATCATAAGAGTACATGTTGCTAAAGATCCTGTGTTCTCGAGGCAAGATAATAAGATTGTTGTAAAACAAGACATCGAAATGACAACCGCGGCATTGGGAGGGGAGATTGTCGTACCAACGGTAGATGGTCAAAATGTGAAGCTCAAGATCAGGCAAGGTGTTCAAAACGGACGAAAATTAACTATTCCTGAAAAAGGTGTCCCGATTAATAGAAATGTAAACAACAGGGGTGATATGGAAGTCATTTTGAACGTAAAAACCCTTGTTCCAGAAACACCAGTACAGACGGCTTTATTGGAAGCTTTGGCAGATGCATTTAATGATAAGAATGCGAAGAGGACCGATGCCCATTGGAAATTAGACCTAGACGAAGATGAGACAAAAATAGATGAGACGTATGATGAGAAAGATTTACATCCTTCTAAATTGAAGAGAATTGGTAAGTTCTTGGGCAACTTTTTTAATATGAAAGATGACTCCAAACACTAATTTTCGTGTCTCTATTGCTACTGTATATAGATTTTCTTTCGAGCGATCTTCTCTTTTGTCTAACATTCACTGTATATAGTTTAGTCCGACATATAGTAGATAATGTTGATTTTTCATGAAATGCAAGGGTTGCGATTTTACAGTGCAGAATCGCGTATACAAAAAGTCGCTTTTTCTCTTATTATAGGCAAAATAGACGAAACTAGAGTGTGAAATGATTGAAATTTGATATTAGGAAACGAAATTATGCACAATTCGCGTATGAAATATTTGCAAAAATTATACATGATGATCTAGAATAGTAAACTATGGTGAAACTTCTATCTACGAGACTAATGAGAGCATGTATTTAATTTTTGAAAACCCCAAGAGCTTAATGTTCTTTCAAATAATTCAAAGTCATAGCTGAAGGCTAATCGGCTGATATTTCTTGCAGCAATTTAGTAGGGGTATTGGAAACTGCTTAATCTTTACATATTGTTGATGCAAGAATGTCTCTTTCTCACAATAGAAATAAGGAATTACCTCAAGTACCGATTGTTTTACGTAACGATGACCTTGAAGAAATTAATATCGCTGAACACAAAGAAGTTTATGGTAATCGTCAAACTCATCAAGGCTTCAAAACTTTGAAAAGTCAGGAAAGTCACGGATCAAGCCACGGACGTCAAAAAAATTCAAGCAAAAAAGTAACCAGGCAGCTTTCTGGAGATGTTGACAGCTCCCAGTTTGTTATAAGAATAGACAAGACACCCTCTAATTTAACGCCTTCACAAAGGTTGCACTTAAGAAGACTCCAATTAAGCAATAGCATATCCAAACTAAACACGTCCATACCGGAAGCACGAGCTGCAGTGACTTTCGACCAAGAAGATCAAGAGCTAGATGAAAATGAATACCTTTTTAATGTTCCTATGTCACATTTGTTTCAGTACTACGAGCTAGAAGGGTCAGGTAATAAGAATGGCACCGAATCCACTACAATGGTATCTACTAGAGCTTCTTCAATAATGAGTGAGAATAACCATAACAGATCCGCCTCTGTGAGCAGCTCAGATTGCGATGAAATGAATGAAGAGGGAACGGCCAGTAATTTCAAAAATAATTTAAATATAAATCCTTTGGGGTTGTCAGCCGACGCTTTCAAATTAAGCGAATTGTATAGCAGATGTGAGGTAAATCTTATTTACGATGAAGACAGGAAGCATAAAAAAATGTTATCTGAGTTTAAACGAGTGAATAAAGAATTGATCCGTCCTACACTGGATGCAACAAAATATCAGTCATCTCCAACAGTGAATCAATTGTATCAGGCGAAGTCTGAGATTAGCCACCGATCGATGCCATCTTTGCCGTTGCTGAGTTCATCCCTTCAAAAGACTTCAAATACAGAAAATTATCTTTCATTCACAAGACCTATATGGTTACCACCAAAATCTTCCCGTGATAAAGTGAGGCACCAAAGGGAAACTGAAAATATGTTGCATCGCGCCTTAGCCCAAGAATCGAAATCAAGAGCTTCCAAGGTACGAAAAGTGGAGCAAATTAGTCGAGCAAAAGAGAAGGATATTAAGAAGTGGAGACAATTGGTCGAGGCGGAATTCGAAGGTACAAGGGAGGATGAACACAGTATTGAGAAAATGTGTAGCAGAGGTATACCTGAAGAGTGCAGAGCCTCAGTCTGGTGGCTCAAAATTGGAAATGTTTTACGACTTGATGGAAACGATTGTGAAAACTATTTTGCACAGTCTGATGAAATTATTAAAGACCTTCAGAAGACGTATAGCACAGAACACTATTTTCCGCTAAAGAGACTTGATGGAGAACCTAGTCCGAACAAAAAGATGACTCCTGACTCGCAATGTTTTCTACATTTGGGAAAGCTTTACAATTCCATACGGAACGACACCTTAAATGTTTTTCCAGATTTGAATTTCTACCGGAGAAATGATGTATCATTGAGATTGTCGAAAACCGTTTTGAGTTTTTTAATCTATATGGGTGGAAGACAGACGAAAGAAGCACGATGCATCCAACCTGAGGACTTATATTTTGAGGGCTTGATTAATATCGCAGCCTTGTTATATTATCATTACAGAAGCACAAGTATGACTTTTATAAGTCTCTGCAACTTATTTGACCACAGGCATCTTCCAGGATTTCTTTTACTACTGAGTAGTAATTCAGAAACCACTGGACCTAATAATAAACTACTAGAAGAGTTTTATGAGCAATTCAATCGTCTCTTCCGAGCAAATCTTAATCGCCTTTTTACTCATTTTAGGGTTGTTGGCATATCACCTCAAGAATACATTCCCCAGATTTTCATGAATTTTTTTTCGTCTTTGCTTAATTTTGATATGAGTTGTCACGTTTTAGATCTCTATATCTTTGAAGGAGATCTGTTTTTGACAAAATGCTTGCTAGGAATTTTTAAACAAATTTCACATAAGCTATTTGGTTGTAAAGAAGAGATCTTGAAGATCATCTCGGGCAAAGCTGAGCACATATCAGATTATAGACTGAGTTTACATATTAATCAGAACTTTCAGAAACATCTTACTGTCGGTTACGAGCATGAACTTATTGAAAGTATCAAGAAGATACAGATGTAATATATATCCATATGTAACAATTACGAAGCATTAATAATGAAATATGTTATGTAAGTAAAAATAACCACGAGGCCAAAACTCTCATGGTTAATAGCGAGCATGAATGCGTATTAACTATATAGTACAGGAGAATCTTTATAAATCAACTCTCAACGTTATTTAACGTATTAAAAAGTTCCTCGCCATCACTGGGCGTTTTAACCTTAACAACATAAGTGTCAATAGCCTTCGTCTCTGGATTTACGGTTGGAACTCTAACCATAGAGCCATTGCCAATTTTTGCGTAAGTCATGTCCCTAGAAACTAAGGTATTTAAGATGATTCTTAAGCCACCGTCTGCTCGAATCAAGATCCTAGATTTATGTGTTTCATTTGATTTCAAAATTTTCAACTCGCCGACTCCTCTGTTGGAATAAGGTTGTTCCTTGTTCGAAGGATCAAAAAACATTAGTTTCGCGCGCTTGGAGAATAGTATAGACTCATTTTCTTCACCAGTTTCTACTGCCACATTGTTCTCTGGTAATTTGGCAACAGGCTCAAAGTCACCACCCATAGTCTCCAGGTCGTCTTTGGTGGGTGTATTGTCGTTTTCTGTTGGTTTATGTGAGCTCTCTGTATCTGTAGTACTTTGCGAATCGTTCAGCTTACCAAAAGAAAATTGAAAGACCGGCTTTTTTTCAGTTAACGAGTTAGAGCCAAATAGACCCTTTTTTTCGTTCGAAGGACCTTGAGAATCCGAAGTTTGAGATGATGACCCAAATGAGAAACTAGGTTTATCATTAACTGGGTTTTCTGCCAAAGAGTCTAATACAGCGGCCGGTTTTTCTGTCTTTTGGTTGGCAGAACCAGTGAACGAAAATCCGGAATTGAGATTTCCATCAGTTTTCAGGTTCGTCGTCGAAGCTTTCCCAAATGAGAATGCAGTTGTAGGTTGGTTTCCATCTTTAGCACCAAATGAAAAAGCGGGTTTCGAAGCGTCCTTATTTTCCTTATTTGATGTAAATGGAGAAGAAGTTTGCGATGCACTTCCAATTTCATTGTTTGAACCGAAGGAGAAAGCAGGCTTAGGCTTATCTTTATTCTCATTAATAGAACCGAAAGAGAAAGCAGGTTTCTGCATATTCTCACTCTTTTGAGCATCGCTCTGTGGATTATTCCCAAACGTAAATTTCGAAGAATCTTTAACATTCACAGCATCTGACTCAGTAAGATTGTTGTTCGAGTTTGGGCCAAATGAAAAAGAAGGCTCAGATCTCTCGTGCGTCTTTATTGAACCAAAAGAAAAAGCAGGTTTGTGGTTGTCGACTGTAGAGGGTTTAAAAGCCAGATCCTCCGCTTTCTTTGAAGAATTATCGCCAAACGAAAACCTTAAACTTGCTGTCTCACCTCTAGGCTTGTCCAACTTATCATCTTTATTTCCAGAAGGTTTAGTTTTTTCAGTAGAAGAAGGGGTAGCAGAATCAGCCTCCTTATTCGAAGTGAAAGAGAAAGCTGCCTTACTAGGTTGAGACGTCTCATGAAAACCAAATTTAGGTATCGAATTCTTATCCTTGCCCTCTCCAAATGAAAATGCTGACAGGCTCTTATTCTCAGTCACACTGTCGGTTGAGGGTTTCGAACTATTAGGATATGACAGACTTGGATTAGCGTTATTTGACGAATCAAATTTAAATATGCGGTCGCTTATTGGCTTATTAAATTGGAATATAGGACCCTTAATTTCAACCTCAGAATCAGAGTCAGAGGCCAGTTTCTCTTTTGTAGACTTAGGTCCAAATGTAAACGGAGAGTTTTTCGATACCGGCTTGCTAGTCAATTGAAACTTTGGCCCTTCAATTTTAATATCTTGCTCAGAATTAGAATCAGAATCAGAATCGGAGATGGACTTAGGGCCTCCCACAGGATTTGGTGCACCAGAATTACCTAGTATGTTACCATTCAGAGGCTGTTTTTCGTCAATAAGTGTCTTGATGTCTCCACTCTGTATTTTCTTATAATACTCGATGTATTTTGAAGCCACCGAAGAAAAATCAGCAATTGTGCCTTGTGCATTGAGTCTGTTGATAGTCTCCACAAATTTATCATTAAGTGCTCTTACCTTTTCATTTTTATCGCCATCCGAGAATGAATTCTTCGAATCAGTAGCAGAGGACACACTTGCAACTTGTTTGCCTACGTTGCTAAAGGTAGAACCTCCAAATCCATTCAGATGAGATTTGGGTCCATTACTTCTTCCCCTTGGTTTCAATATTTTCCTTTTAGACATCACATCAACACTAGCCCTAGAGTTATGGTTTGCTTCATCACTGCTTTCTTCGTCTCTTCCTAATGTTTCCCTTGTGATTTGTCCCGCAGCGGCTCTCTTAGACATCCCTACTAACAGTTATTAACAGTTGCTCGTTCAATCTCGGCTACCTTTATTATATTGATAAAGAGTATACTTTGAACTACTCCTCTTCGCCAATAGCCTTCAAATATGCAAATTTGATCTATTTTGTAGTCTTGTTTTGATATCGTGATGCTCAAAATATGTTTAGATGTACTCGACTCTCATACAAATTTAGGAGTGATTGGTAACTCAATTTGTTAGCCCTAGAAAAAACATTACACGTGATAATCATGTCAAAACGTGACCGAAATTTTTGATCTCAATTTTACGACGACAGTAGGTTACTCTCAGAATCGGTAGTGGGGCGTTCGTACTCTTCGAAAAAATTTATCTTTTCAGATTAAATTATCTTTTCATTTGAAACTAGTGAAGTATTCTTTTGAAGCATAAAACAATAAGCAAAGTATGTATTCGATTGTGTAGAATGGGTACATCTCATTCTAAAGGTATTGGACGGGAATAATTTTGAAACCTTTTTGGTGCATGGCATTAGAATATATCTTTTAGTGAACTGAAACTAAGTAACGTGGAATGAAATGAAGTGTGTAAAGACGCAAAGATGATCTTTGAAATCATCTATCGAGTTAAAAATGATGCATTTATTACCTCAATTGAAGAGCTCCATTGCTGACATACAGATCGTATTCAAATTAGTGGGTCACATTTGTTCTTTTGAGTACACTAGAAAATTGTATTTGTTGACGCAACAAAGAGGAGTAAAAGGTTCCTGGAATACCGAGTAGAAATTCAGAGTACTAACTTAAATAGAATGGCTCCAAAGATGCAACAAACTAAGGCCGCTAAGGCGGCCGCCGCTTTAGCCGGTGGTAAAAAGGGTAAGAAGAAGTGGAACAAGGGTAAGGTTAAGGACAAGGCTCAACATGTTGTTGTCTTAGATCAAGATAAGTATGACAGAATCATGAAGGATGTCCCAACCTACAAATACGTTTCTGTTTCAGTCTTGGTTGATAGATTAAAGATCGGTGGTTCTCTCGCCAGAATCGCTTTAAGACAGTTAGAAGCAGATGGTATCATCACTCCTGTCTCAAAGCATTCTAAGCAAGTTATTTACACTCGTGCTCATTAAGTTCGGCAAATGAAGCTTTTTCGTATATAATTGTAACTATAACGTGAAATGGAGTTTTATTAGTCAATTGCCATTTTTAAATACACAACATGAATGGTCTTTCGCAATAAATACGTGTAGTTAAAGTACCCTTATTATGTTAATGCAGTGGTGTCCAAGAATTCATTGATTTGCGATATTCGAAAAACGCATTTACTTAAGGAAGGCACTCATTGACGAAGGGATCTTATGAAATGCTAGCGCTGAGTATTTATAAGAGCCAGGTTAGGTGTCACAAGTATATCTTTAAGAAATCTTGTTGTATATCCTTTTCTAGGACATTTTTGGGTTTTCCTTCTCCATTTCATAATAATGCTCCAAATCTACAATCAAAAAAGATCAGTAAAAGAGTCAATGCTAGTCCTAAAGAAATGTTTGATATAGTCTCAGACGTATCAAGATATCATGAGTTTGTCCCTTTCGTTGAAAAATCAATTATACATTCTAGGGATCCGAAAACAAAACAACCTACTGTTGCTGAACTACGTATTGGTTGGAAGGAATATGATGAGAGCTTTACTTGTAAATTAAATTGTATTCCAAATAAAAAGGTGGTTGCGGAATCTTTGACTTTGGCTTTATTCGAGCAGTTGCAGACTGTGTGGGAATTTTCAGAGGTCAAGACATTGAGTGGTGTAGCTTGTAATGTTGACTTGGCTCTTAATTTTAGTTTCAAGAACCCGATTTATACAGCAATAAGCAGTCTCTTTTCAGACCAAGTGTCACAGATAATGATAAAGGCATTTGAAAATAGAGTTAAAGAGTTGAAGTCTGGTAGGCAACTTTCATAGATAGACTGTGCATTGAAAAATTAAACAAAGCATAAAATAAAATAAATTATATTATATATATATTTATAAGAAATGACTGTAATAAATACCAGGCTCAATTTGTAAAATGGTATCTAAAAGTACAGACCGAATGGCCATGAATTCATGCTCCGCTGAAGAATTGTTGAAAATGTTTTGATTTTCATATAATACATCAAGTGAGCCAAATGAAAGGAGCAATACCTCTCAAAAAATGCCCTTGGGAATTAACGAGTGCGAACCCACAATAAACTCCTTGACAAAATGATTGGGAACTCTTGATAAAGAAGTATCTGGTAAATTTAAACCACTGAGATCTTTTGAAGAATAGCTTCTTGTTTTTATGGAGGCATTATTTACACAGATGCTCATATGCTGCGAATAAATACTAGAAAGACTTGTTGAGCTACTTGACAACGAAGTAATATGATCAGATAAGCTTGCATACCTTGCTGACTTCAAAACTTGTGAATTAAAATATGAATATGACGTTGGCTTCACTAAAGTCTTGTTAAGCCAAGCATCATCGGAGGCCAACGGCTTAATACATCTGAGGCAATTCCTATAGAACTTCTTTTGAGTTGTTTTCGTGCTCAGTGGGGGCCATTTATATTCATCATCCGTTGTAAAAGAGGAGAAGGTATTACCTCTACTCCTGATTCGAGCCCTTTCTTCCCTTTCCACAAATTCGTCGTCGTATTCGTCGTCTTCGTCATCAGTTTGATTCATGTCGATCAAGTTATGTTCATCATCATCATCTTCGAAATTATTATTCTCTTGCCCTTCAGGGCATGTATGAGAAACAGTAGATTCTCTATCCTCTACATGTATTGAACGTTCGTCGTTATTCCTTGAGTTTCCTCTCATTTCACTATTAACATCATCATCACCGTCATCATCGTTATCATCAACAATAAAACCTGGCTCTGAATGGCTGCGAACTACGTTAAGTCGCCCTCCATGATGTCTCGCATCATTATGCGTACCATTCGACAGAGAAAATTTAGATCTCAATTTTGACAATTTTCCCCTGATTCTTCCTGTCTCAGGAATAGGATCGGAATGTGATCGAACGCGATTAATGCCGGGTGGACTAGTTCTCCTTCTTCTTCTTCTGGGTACAGTTCTGTACTTCGGGAACTCCCTTTCCGTAAGATCCAAAGATATGTCTTTCCCTATGTCTACAGCAGTATTCCAATCTATCAACTCTTTAGTGGAAAAAAAGTTCAAAAGAATTTGTTCGCTTTCGGCTCTGATTCTCAAAACATTTGATCTCTTTTTATAGTCCGATGCTAACCCAATTTTAGCATGTTGAAGTGAATAGGATCTGATAAGGCTTTTATTTTTGGACTTTATCAGCCTGTGATTGTCGTCTTCAGTAGCCAAAAAGTTACTCGAGAGCCCACATGCTGAGGAGTCAACTAAGTTTAACCTCTTACATAATTTAAAAAATTCCAAATCTTCAGCCTGCGTTACGTAGGAATCGATATTGCTCAACTCTTGTTCAAAATCGTTAAGTGTTTTCTCCTGCCCCTGCGTACAAGTTTTGAATGATAATACTTGGCTTTCAAGGTTACTAGGAATTCTGTAAAAATTCAACTGAGTAGAATTCAACTCCACTATTACATGTTTCCACGATCTATTCGGTGACGGTTCATAAGGAGATAACCACTCGACTTTTCTTGCAGCAACACCAACTTTATAGACAGATGGAGAATAGGGGGGAAGATCTTCAGAGGTAGTCACAGGGGCTATCGGATATTTAGGACACCCACCTGGAGGAAGCGAATCGTAACGGGGAGGATATACTGGATTCGGTTCCATTATCTTTAAAAATTCATCTTGGTTACTTCCGTAAAACGTTTTGGACCCGTTATCGAAACAACCCTTCCCTTTATCATATGAAAATTGCCCACCAACAAACAGGTTTGGAGTTGGAGGGGACTCCATCCTGTTCACCTTACCTGGACTCCCAGGTCTGCTTGATACTCCCGAATCGCTCGATGTACATGGCTCGGTTACTGCAAACGACTCAGAGTCCAAATTGTCAGATTCTGAACTATCTTCTGAGGAGCTTTTCATGGTTGTAAATGTTTTATAATTTCTAGAATGCACTTGGTGATTCAACGGGTCATTCAACTCGTTAGCAATCAGTAGCATGATGCTAACCGTGGTAAATTATACTGGTCAGGTAGCTTCCTGATTCTGAACTTAAAAGCACTTACCTCAGGAGTTGTTTCCCTCTAAATCCGCACACGATCTCCTCCAGAAGCTTTTGATGTATTGCGCTTCGATATTCTGCAAATGATATCTAGTTAGCTTATTAAATAAAGTTGCTCATGAATAGTAATAAAACGGATCAACTGCAACTACGTGTTTCCGGAAAAGCTTTAAGACGACTTAAGTGATCCAATCTTCAGCTTCAATAGTTACTGTTAGAAAGAAAGCTGCTGTTTAGCCGCTTAACGCCTAGTGATATAGGGGACGATTTGGAATTGCGGCCCACTTTTCTTTTTCCTCGATTCGTCCTTCATGTCGGCTTATCGGGACTTGCGCAAAAAAACTGAACGACAGCACAAGGAAGACAACAGTAATGGCAGGAACCTAACCCGGAGAAAGTAATTAAGCACAGGAAATACAAGCAATGTCAAGTTTCTTACAGCCGAAAGAGCTTATGATAAGGGAGGTTATCAATTTGAGAGTATGATGCTGATCTTACATGCGTGAGCTTTCATGGTTGCTAAAGATTAAGACTCGACGTAAGTCGACGTGATTTACAAGAGGAGGGGACATGTGGAGATAAATGAGAGTTCATGACAGTAGCATCATTGATCGTAAATTGTTATTTTCTTCGATGACAGGGGATCAGAAAAAGGGCTCAGTTTACTAATTAGTTGTGCATATGCTATTTATCGGATGACTGCAACAATCTATTGTTATCTACAGTCCCAAAGTATATATTATTGAGGTTAAGGTGCACAATTGAGCCGGGATCCGAAGCGAATCTGGCATTGGCTAACGGAGAAATCTGGTGGTGAAGAAAGGTTAGATATCTGGAGAATTCGGAACCATCGCAATCGCACATGATTTCAAAACTGTCGTTACTTGAGCTGAGCAAAGACTTGACGTATTTGTAGTTAATTAGTTCCTTATAGTCAGCATGCTTAAAGCAACCATGCAAGTCCAACGTTTGCTGATGCAAAGCAGACATTATTGGAGTGGCTGATGGAACGATGTTCGTAAGCAATTTTAGCTTATCGTTTTTCTGAGCTGAACTAAATGCAGACATAGAAGGGATCGATTCAGGAACGGTATTGGTCCTGCAGAACAGCAATATTAGCAGAAGCAAATCAAAGTAATATTCTGCGAAGTTTTTGGTTGTTATGGGACTCAAGTAAAACTGTATTTGTCTGTTTGTATCAATAAAGGCGATAATGTTTTTTTCTATGTCGTCACAAATGTGGCATTGGCACTCTTGGTTTAACTTCTGGGAAGAAAAGTCGATAGAATTTAAGTCCCAAAAGTGGAAAGACTCTATATAGTCCAATATTACTAAACGCTTTAAGTTTGTATGCTTCAAGCTTTTGACTAGTTTTTCATTTTGCAACAGAAATACCTCTTTTAGGATATTGACCTGGCTCCCATCTCTAATGCTATGAAATGGATATAATTGTGCATTGGTGTCAAGCTCTAAAGACAGAAGCTGTCTCATTGAAACCAAAAGGCTCTTCAAGTGAGCCTTGAAGTAAAACAAGCTAAAGGGGTTATTAATAGCAGACTGACCCAGCCTAGTGAGACTTAAATTTGACAACATTTGAAGCTTTGCACTCTTGAATTGGCAGAAGAAGCTTTCTAAACAGTTGCAATACTCAATATTATCTGACATAGTAAAATGCATATCTGAGCCCGAAATAGGGCAGTAGATGTGATTGCAATCGATTTTTAAAGTCAATGATTCTATTTTAGATACATCTATGGCATCTTGTATGATCTGGAAGTCCAATTCCATTTCTTTCTCTAAGGGGTACATTGAGCTGAAGTTGAACTGATTATTCATTTGGCCATGATTGTGGTTCATACTGAATCTTTTTAAGTTCTTGAATATAGCTTCTGTATTTAGCAATTTTGTTAAGAATTTAATGAAGCGTAAAGCTAAATCGTGAACAGATACAATGTTCAACTCATTGACATTTTCGAATATTTCTAAAAGTTTTTGTTTCTGCCTTTCCAGTAATGCTATGTTCTCATTTTCAACATCCTTTATATCTAGTAAATGAAAGTTGAGACTTTTAACAGTTATAACTTTCAGGCTCTCGGATATCGCCAACAAATCGCTTAAATTTTTTAATTGCAAGGTTGTAACGTTGATACCAGGTAATTTGTAAAAGTTGTATAAGTCCTCATATGCGATATTAAGTTGACTTAAAGGGATGTTACCAAAGTAAACTTTTTTCAAGTTATTCGTAGCAGAAAAATACTTCTTGTACCAAAATTTAAGTTTAAATAAAATAAAGCTCACGTCGTCAGTTATGATTTCTTGAATATAACTCGCTAGTTCACGATTGAAATTCAAACTTCCCTCAAATTTTTTCAAACTACTTCTGTCGGGAGATAAAGAGCTTTTTAATACGGTCCAGTTCCAAAGATAAGCATTTTTTTTCTCGTCTTTTCGTTCTCTTGTGGTCTTGTTTGTAATATAAATGTTGGCATACAATCTTTTGTTACAAATTGTATAGAAATCTCTGCACGTCAAGTTTAAGCTGATTAAGTCTTCTTGCCCTAAACGTATCAATATATAATCAAGCACGTCATTTGGAAGATCGGTAATTCCTTTCATAACTGCCTTTGACCCCCACTGTGACCAGCGATTCCCTTCGGCTTATCAATCGTTTAGATCCACATAGCATATATACAGGCACATTGAAAAAGTTAACACTCCTGGAATGAGTCTTCAATTCGGCTACGGGTGCTTTCACCAATAAGTGTATTCATGCTATGTATATCCCGTCTTTCTTAAAACATGGAGAAAGAGAAAAGATTGAATAGGAATTCAATATATCTAAAGCATTATAACGATGACGCTGCTATTGAAACTCATCATAAACTTCACTTTATTGCTGCAAACAATAATCGCCGTGTCAGTTAATCCAATGCCTGCTCCCCGAAATATTACTTGGGATAACCATGGTCCAATAGCAGTTTCTGCTTCAATGTTACTAAGAGCTAATGGGGGCGACCCAGTTCTAGATGCAGCTTATCAGAGAACTGTGTTGGCAATCAGAACATTAAAATGGATACCAGCTGCAATTGAAAGACCCATTAAGAGCTACGAGCCTTCGCTAGGTTTCAAACCTCAGGGAGTTAAATATACTGGGCCCAAATTACAATATGTTAGAGTGACAATTAGTGATTGGGATTCAGTATTAAAACTCGGGGTAAACGAGTCTTATTCCTTGAAAGTACAGAAGATGTCCAATATAATCGAAATTAGTGCTGCTACAATTTGGGGGGCATTGCATGCCTTCACAACCTTGCAACAAATTATAATTTATGATCGGAACTGGCATACGTTTATGATTGAAGGTCCCGTTGAAATTTGGGACGAACCCCTTTTTAAACACAGGGGCGTTCTTATTGATACAGCTCGTAATTTTATTACAAAAGCTAAAATGCTCGAGCAACTTGAGGTGATGTCAATTGCTAAAATGAATGTATTACATTGGCACATAGAAGACTCACAATCGTGGCCTTTAGAATTAAATATTTATCCTGAGATGACGAAAGATGCATACTCAGACCGAGATATTTATACTAGAGAAGACGTCAATGAAATCATACAGTTTGCCCGTCAAAGAGGCATTCGGATAGTACCCGAAATTGATCTTCCTGGGCACGCTAGAGCAGGTTGGAGGCAGATTGATGAAAAGATCGTTGTTTGTGGAAATAGTTGGTACTCAAATGACAACTTATCTAGCATAACCGCTTTTGAAGCACCTCCTGGCCAAATTGATATAATATATGATAAGACATACGAAGTTTTAAATAATGTGTTCAAGGAAATAAGCGAAATATTTATCGATGAGATGATTCACGTTGGACTTGATGAAGTTCAGGAAAACTGCTATAAATTCTCACCGTACATATCAGAGTGGTTAAAAGAAAACATCTCCAGATCTTATGATGATTTGGTTCAATATTGGGTCGATAACTCATTACCTATCTTCAAAAAGTACAAACAAAAAATCGTAATGTGGGAAGATGTGTTATTGGGAAAAGTGCGGGCACATAATGTTCTGAATAACGTTATACTACAATCTTGGCTGGAGGATACATCCAATATTAAAAAATTGACATCTTTGGGGTACGACGTTATTGTATCTTCTCTGTCGCATTTATATTTAGATTGCGGTCATGGTGGGTGGCTCACTAACGACGTAAGGTACGTGGATGCCCCACGAAATTCAAAATTTAACAAATACTTGGGTGGCTCATCATGTGGCCCTTACAAGACATGGCAGAGGATTTATGACTTCGATTTCCTAGCAAACTTATCACATACAGAAAAACTGCACGTTTTAGGAGGAGAGGTCGCATTATGGTCTGAGCAGCAAGATAGCCTGACCCTTATACAATCGATTTGGCCACGTACTGCTGCCTTTGCAGAATCACTTTGGAGCGGAAATAGAGATCCATCCACAGGGTTTTATCGAACTAATTTAGCTACTCAGAGAATTTTGAATTTCAGAGAGTATTTATTAGCATTGGGACATGACGCCTCTCCTTTGGTTCCAAAATTTTGCCTTCAAAACCCACATTCTTGCGATCTCTTTTATGATCAAGATATTTATCATCGGTACTGAAGTTGAATATATTAATTATCATAATTAGGCGGCCATATAGATCAGAGTATCAGAGTAACCAATACTGCACATAACACATACCAAATTTTGCAACGATGATCGCGATCTTACCCATTTGTAGCATTGTAAGTCTGTAAGATAATCCTTCTCCTACGAACTGAAATGACAAATGTGCTTTCATCAGATAATCTTTTGATCTTTGAAAGAATAGAGACAGCATTGACAGAAGTAGTGGAACACGAGGCTGTTATTAAGGATATTCTTTTAGATTTAGGTAATATTGTAAAGAAAGCAGGTGAATCGAAATCATATAGACATGAACTTGCTTCTCATAACGATATATGGGATATAATCGCGGAATCAGTTGCACGCTCATTCAATGTGACTTATACAGAACCGCTATTGACGTGGTATATCAGAGTCTTCCGGGGTGTCTTATTGTTAGCAAGGAATTGCACTCCAGAGAAGGCGCTAGGACCCAGCTTAATTTTACACAGCTTGAGAATATTCGATGAAAGCGTATCTAGAGAACATGACTTCTATGATAAAACTGTGGTCGTTTACTTTGAGCTACTTGCCAATATAAGTCAAGTACTGGACTATAAGAGGGATGTGAATGAACTAGCATCAATCATATTTGACTCTGGAAGCAATGCATTGAATACTGGACCTCTTATCATCCGCTTGACAGAAATAGATGAGCTAGTGTTCCCTTTTCTTGTATTTCTTGAAAGTTTTCTAGATTCTGAAGTTATCGGTGATATACTAACTTCAGAAAGATGCTTTGATATAGTGGGTATTTTATTCGAGAGATTCCAATTGTTGAACATTGAAAGCATAAGCGGCCCCGATAGAATCCTAATAAGGATACTTCAAAAAATAATATGTCACGAGAGTTTTCAGAAATATGTTAACAAGATAGGCCATGGCTCCAAAACTTTCAGAAAGATACTAAAGTCATGCCAACTAATTGTGACATCCAAAGAGGACTGGGATAATTACGAAATTGTTGCATTACTAACTTGGATCTATGACCTTTTCAAGGAATTTTCAGTCAAAGCAGAGGCGCTACTTTTAGGTACCAGCTTTGATGTGATCGAAATTTCAAATAACCACGCCGTAGTCCTTGCACTCTTAGATTGTTTAAGCCATTTGGGAAAGTATCACGCGGGAAAACAATATCTCACCCATTACGATGCGATTCCTTTTCTAACACGCTTACTAGGAGTAGTCCATAAAAGCATTGAAAGAAAGACACTCAAAAAAACACCACCTAATGATATGTCACTAGAGAAACCCCAAGAGAAAAAGCTTTATCCCGAAGTGAAATCAATCATAATTGAAATTCTTGCTTATTTGGCACATGATTCATTTGAAAACCAAGAAAAGATAAGAAAGAACCATGGCTTAGAATTAGTCTTGTCGAATTGTTCCATTGATGACAACGAGCCATTCATAAAAGAAAGAGCAATTGTTTGTCTTAAGTTCTTACTTGCAAATAATACGAAAAATCAGGAATTGGTTGCTTCTTTAGAAGCAAAAGGCGTATTTGATCAAGAGACAATTAAAGATATGGGTTATGAGGCAGAAATAGTTGATGGGAAGGTAAAACTAAAAGAAGCACGAGAACAAAATTAGGCTACACCAACTATGTAACCACTTGATACTCATTAGTTGACAGATTAAATTATATATTTACTTTTCACTCTATTTGCTAAGTTCTTCAATAATTGCAGTCTTGACACTCTTCAAGGAAGCATCATTAATGAATTTGATCCTCTTTTGCTTCAGACTCAAAGCTTTTAATTCAGAAGGTAAGACGTCTCTTTCAAATGAATAGTCTTTAATACCGTCCAATGCTTTATTAACAACTTCAGAAAATTTTGCTGGATGTGCCGTTGATAAAGAAATATATTTAACGTTTTTATCATTATCCTTTTCAATGTGCCTGTAGGATGCATTTACACCAACAGCTGTATGGGGATCTAAAATGTACTTCTCCGGATGACTCAAGTAGATCTTTTTGATAGTCTCGATTGTTTGTATGTCATCAACTCTTTCCGAGTCAAAATTCTTTCTAGCAGCTTTGACAACAGATTCAGGAGCAATTACAGAACCCGTATCCTTTAATTGTTGCATCCATTCATTTAAAATTTTACCAGCCTCTTTGTCATCATTCTGTGTTAATTGTGATCTTATTAAATACCAAAGCAATCTTTCGAAATTGGAGGAAATTAATATATCCATTGCTGGGGAATATGTAGCTTTGACTTCTGAGCCTTTAGTAGGATCAGCAGATTTCTCGTAACGTCCTGTTCTCATGAATCTGTCAAGAATATCATTTTCATTGGTTGCAATGACCAATTTTTCGACCGGTAATCCCATCTCTTTAGCATAATATCCAGCCAAGATATCACCGAAGTTACCAGAGGGAACAACAAACTTGCATTTTTTATCTATGCCCACCTCTTTAATGAGTTGAAAATAAGAATAAAAGTAATATGTTATTTGGGCTAGAATTCTTGCCCAGTTAATAGAATTTACAGCACCAACATGGTACTTTGAATTAAATTCTTTATCACCGAATATCTGTTTCACAATGTCCTGACAGTCATCAAAAGTACCCTTTACAGACAAAGTGTGGACGTTTTTATCTTCGACAGTTGTCATTTGTTCTTCTTGGATCGGTGATATTCTACCAGTTGGATATAAAATAAAGACAGAGACGTCTTTTTTTCCTCTCAAACCATAAATGGCGGCTGAGCCCGTATCACCAGAAGTGGCCCCAACGACTGTCATTATTTCTCTATCCTCCTCAGTCTTCGCATTTGCGTTCTTCCTTGTTAAAAAAAACTCAAAGAGATTTCCAAGAAATTGCAAAGCAACATCTTTGAAAGCATAAGTGGGCCCATGGAAAAGTTCTAACAAGTACAAGCCATTTTTTTGGTCGATAACCTTTATTGGTGTTACTTCCTTGGTTCTAAACGTCGAATATGACTTTTTAATCAATTCTTTAAGTTCAATATCAGAAATCTCCTTTTGCGATATGTATAATCTCATGATATTGAATGCCAAATCTTCAAAGGACAAGTCTTTCCAATCGTTGACAAATCCATCCTCCAACTTTGGAATATTCGATGGTAAGAACAATCCACCATCATTAGCTAATCCCGTAAGCACAACCTCCTCAAATGACAAATTCTGTTCGTCTGATGATCTTGTAGACCTATAAGTTTGAGTTTTAGACATCTTATACTATTATGGATAAGTGAGAAGTTTAGATATTCAACTAATGAAAATTTGAAAAATTCGGATGATTCATACTTCATCTTGAGGACTTTGTGTCACAAATTTATTTCGTGAAATTGTGTTTACAATAATCCTTTCGAGTATTCGTATGAGCCATATAGCGGACAATAAAAGGTATGATTCAAGGGATTGCTATACATATGAGGCAAGCGAGATCCTTGGTCTCAAAAATATATTCTGATAGGCCCTATCAACCGCTTATCAGTGAGGGATACAAAGGGATCCTGAAGATTGTAATCCCAAAGAACGTCGACTTGACCAATCAAGTGATCAATACAGAAAGAGAAAGTGACTTGAAGAGGATTGTCGACTGCTTTGATGCACCCATCTATTTTGCGTATGGCTATGGATCTGGTGTTTTTGAGCAGGCAGGTTATCAGAATAAGAGGTTGGCTCGGCCCCAAATTGATCTCATACATATAGTTGAAGATCCTCAAAAGTTTCACGAAGCAAATCTAAGGCAGTTTCTGGATCATTACTCTTTTCTTAAGTTTCTCAGCGCCGGATCGATTGCTGAAATACAGAATCTTGGCGTTGGTCTATACTTCAACCCCTTTGCTGTCATTGACAACTCCCTTATTAAGTATGGAGTAATAAGTGTCGATAAAACGTTACTAGATTTAAGCGAATGGTCATCATTATACCTCGCGGGTCGCTTGCAGAAACCTGTGAAGTATTTAGTGGATAAAGAAACTACGACTCACCCAATGATCAAATTTCTCAACCAATTTAATTTGAAAAACGCCATGACTTTGGCTATATTGTTACTCAAGAAAGATCATTTCAATGAGATTGAGTTATATGAGGCTATAGCTAATATATCATATGTTGGCGATTTCAGGAACTTAATTGGAGGAGAAAATCCAAATAAGGTCAAAAATATAGTCAATAAGCAATATGATAACTTCAAGATATTGTATGAGCCCATATTGGCATACTTTATCGATAAAGGGTTTATAGAAGTAATGAGAGACGAAGATGGGATTAAAAAGTTTAGAAAAATCTTGAATGCTGAGTCAAAGAGCTTTTTAATCAGTAAGATGCCGATCCAGTTCAGGAGGAATTTGTACCAATTGTACAAGGATAAATCAATTAGGGAAATAGCGAGAGATAACAATTTGAACATAAACTTGAACAGAGTTGTCAAGAAAATTGTAAGAGTCCCTTCATTAGTTCAATTGCTAAAGGGTATATTAACCGCTGGACCAGTGAAATCATTCAGATACGCATTAGAAAAGAATATGAAATTTAGAACAGCTCAATAATCTAAATGGATATTTATACTGTACACTAATAAAGCCCTAATTTCAAATAGTACATGAGACGTGGAATCGAAGCCAGCTATTATCGTTGATTTCTTTAAATTAATTAAATAGTTTATTACATACAGGATCAACAAACACTAGTTTCCTTTCTGCATATATTGTATCGAGTTCTTCTAATTTAATACTTAGGTCGACATTAGAAAGCTAAAGTTTCAAGCAAGGGCCAGAATAAGGGATAAAATGGCGCCGAGAAACTATAGGGATAATGCTTCTGAACCAGAAGTAAAACAAGCTGCGAGCTCAAGATCCTCTACAAAAGCAAAAAATGCAGCAGCACAACAAGCACAGCAGGAGTATTTATCAAAGCACATAAATTCGAATGGACCACAGGATGCACCAAAGGTAGATCCACTAGATTTCTATTCCTTTGATTGCAAAACGCTAGATAAGTACGTACGGACATACGGCTTGAATCTTCCCCCTACGATGACTATTGATGGTGATATTCTACAAAGTGATATTGGAAAGAAAACTTATAGCTACAAACACAGTAATAAAAATAGAGTCAGCAAGCTTGAACAATCAAACAATGTCAAGAAACATTTTATGAATTTACCTTGCAGAGAAAATGAGATAATAACGAATTTTCTTTATAAAGCCAATAATCAGGATACGGAATTTAAGTTGAAATTCAACTAAAGGTCTCCAGTAAGGAAGTTACGAAAGAATCTGCACTTTCATTGAAGGATACAAAAGGGTTTTCTTATAATCTAGTTATTCTGCTTGTATTAGTGTTTCTTCTATTTTGTGTAATAATAATATAAGATCTGACTCTAAAGGGCATTTTTGTAAGAACATATAGTGACAGCGAGGTAGATATGGATACTTCCACCCTTATATTTATAGCTACACTTGCGGTAGTCTTCATCTTCTTGAGATGGATAATCTCACCCATCCCTAATGCAAGCAGTGAGTGGAACGAACTTGAAAATGCAAGAGAAAATGACGCGAGGACCAATCGTGTAACCAGAGCAGGCACTCCAGGTAGGAGAAGAGAAGTGACTAATTCTATGATTGAGGTTGTTCAAGCAATCGCTCCTCATTTATCTACTGGACAAATTAGAATGGACTTGGAAAGATCAGGATCAGTGGAAGTTACTGTTGAGAGATACATGGAAGAAGGTGGTTTGCCATTTCCAGAAGGAGAGTCTGCTAGCGATCTGCATCCATTAGAGGAATCAGAAAAAACGAACAACCAATATGAATCAGACAACCTCATAGATAGATATGGATTAAATGAAAAGGTAGACAGTGCTAGCTTGGATGAATTAGAAGAAGCTACTTGGGGCACTGACAAAAGCGAGAGAAGAGATTTACTTCAAAAAAGAAGGGAAAATATGATTTTGAAAGCAAGGAAAAGATTAGCATCTCAATTACAAAATGAAATATCAATGCCTTAGATATCATTAAATAAGTTTATTTTGTGTCCTATGCAAAATATTATAAGCACTATTCAGTGACTAATGTAGGTACAATTCGTCTTTTTTTCAGCTGCAGAGTAGATTTAGATTTAGCATCTGGAATATAACCACCAGTTGTAGCATCGGAACGAACCTCCACTACACCAGATTCGGATGAAATGCTCGTATCGGGAGAATCAAGGCTCGCGGGTCCTCCTGTGTGCTTGCTGGTCTCAAAATGTGCTCCCAGAGCTGGCAGCATAATTTCTCTGCTTGAATCAGGTTTGACGTCAGCGGTGTCCTTGTCTGGGGCAGCGCTTTCTATTGACGAAAATGGTTCTGTGACAAAGTTGTTCACTAAATTAGGTTTTGAAGTATTCGACTTTAAAGGTTCGAAGTCATTTTTTTGCTTTCGATTGTCATCAACTGACTTGGGACTCACATCGTGAGCATTGCTTTGCATTTCGATGTCTGCTCCTTTCTTTGGCGAGTTCTTCAGTGCCACGTTTTTCCTTCCAATAAGCTCTGTGATCGAATTTGTAGTGCCTTTGGCATTGGCTTTTTCTTTAACATCATGTTTACTCATATGTGATTCGGCTATTTCTATAGATTCCGAGGTATTAAGCTCTGATCGAGGCTCTCTCTTCTCTCCCGAAGACACGTTCTCCCAAAAATTACCCACATCATTTGTATTAAATAAAATATCCCCAAATGCATCCCCTTCAAATACAATAGCGGAACAAAATCCGTCAGCGGAACTTATGATTATACTTTGTCCATCTCTATCCCAAACTAAGTCCGTTATGACAGAATAATGTAAATTTGAGACAAAGCCCAAAGGCTCCAAGTTTGACGTGCTATAAATTATGACAGAATCTTGGGTTGCAACGGCGAAAATCATATCATAAGGAAGATCGAAAACTCGTTTTTCTGTATTCGACAATTTATAAATTATGGGTGAAAACCTCACTGCAATTGCAGGCTTCAGTAATCCTGGCAAGTGACATACAGGAGGTTTGCCAAGTCCTGACCTTATATAAATGTAAACAGTATTTGTTACTTTATCACTTGAGCTTTCCTCATTGTCATCTTTTGAGGCTTCTTGTTCACTATTCTCTCCTTGTTTGGCACTTTCTTCCAGAGTACGGCCCATTTCCTCAGTTTCATTGACGGATCTGTAAATTCCCAGAGGGGTTAATAATAATGCACCGTCCGGTGAAAATGTTAGTCGCCTAAAAAAAGACTGTAATGTTTCGGAATGGTAGAGAAAGGTCGTTCTTTTGCTGATTGCAGCATCTGCACCCAAATTTTGCTTAAACTCCTTGACATTTCCCGTATTATGTGTAGATAATTTGGATGTTGGTAACTCGCATTTAGAGATCTTGAAATGCAAAGAAGGTACCACACTTTGATTTTCGTGCTCAATGGAATATATGTGAACCGTTCTATCAGCCGATTGAGTTGCCAAAAATTGATTCCTGGGATCCCATGCCACACCTTGAACGTAATGGTTGTGATCCGACGATTGAAAAATCTGTTGTCCCGATTCCACGGAATATATCCTAGTGATATTATCCATTGATCCAGTTGCTATGTATTTTGAATCAGGAGACCATGCTAAATCATATATTTCGGAGGTGGAGCTTCTGAGTACTTGCTTCGCTATCCAACTTTCTTTGATTTCTTCATCCTCTTCAGCACCGAAGTCTTTCACTATGTGATCGGATAGAGTCCATATGATCAAGGCACCGTCATCTCCCCCGCTTGCAAGCATATGACCTCTTGGGTCAAATCGCGTAACATTTACGGCCTGTGTATGTTTTCTTAATGTTGAAAGATGTTCTAGAGAGGCAACGCCAGTCCCATCTTCTTTGTAGTTTACTTTCCATATTCTAATATTATTGTCTCCCCCCGCAGTTGATAGTCTTTCTGATTTCTTTATCCCATCCTGAACAGACTGAAAGTCAACAGAATAAACAGGTTGGCTATCATCATGCCAATGAACCGTTATTGTTGCAGAGTTCATGGTATGTTTGATCATCCTTCAACGTTTATCGATTGAGGACGCGTTAACAGAGGAAAATATCAACAAGATGTCGTTATGTCGGTTTCGGGCGACATTTGGTATTTTGATATGGATATACTAGGATATTAAACTGACTTCTCCAGAATATTACTGCAGACATTATTAATCAAAAATGGAGAAAGAAAGGATTGGGTTTGATCGTGATGTCATCACAGTAGATCCTGATTGCAATTCGGAACTTGACGTATCAACTGAAGAAAGCGAAAGTAGTGAAGAAGAAACCTCTGATGAAGAGGAACAAGATATAGCCGAAGAGCACTGTGGATATACTTACACAAGAGAAGATTTCTTCGAAGAGTATGCGGACAAATATATAAAGTTTACAAACGAAAATCCGACAACGTACCATGTAATTGACTTTTTTAGAGGAATTCTCGAGGAAAATGGGTTTATCTACATTCCTGAAACCGAGCGCCTTGAAGACACTATCAAAAAGACTATCAAAGAAGAAGGTGGCCTATATTTTAGCATTCGCTCTGATTTAACTTTAGTGGCATTTATGGTGGGTGGCTCATGGAAAGAAAGTTCTGGAATAGGTGCCGTTGGAACTCATGCGGATGCCTTGACTGTTAAGCTAAAACCGTCTTCGTTGAAGCATACCATCGATGGCTACGAGATGCTAGGTGTGGCTCCATATGCGGGAACTTTGAATTATTTATGGACTGACCGAGACTTAGGAATTGGAGGTGCCATCTTGGTTAGAGAAGGTGGTGAAATTAAAAGAAAAAATGTGAGCTCGTCGCCAATCCCCATTGCTAAAATTCCATCACTTGCACCACACTTTGGTGAAGTGGCGAACAGAGTATATAATAAAGAAACTCAGGAGGTACCAGTGATAGGATATGGACTCCGTGAAGATCCTGCGACGAATGAGGAAAAGGAGAGTCCTGTTTATGGAAAACATTCCATTGATCTATTAAGGTATATTAGTCGATTGTCTCAGACTCCACTAAAAGATATAGTGTCACTAGATTTAGAGTTATTTGACGTTCAAGAAGCAACAAGAGGCGGCATTGCTAAGGAATTCATATTTGCACCAAGGATAGACGATCGGCTATGTTCCTTTAGTGCAATTTATGGGCTAATACAACATAGCAAAAATTACTTCTCGGGTTCTAATACTGGTTCTCTTAAGGAATATGACGGACTAGATCTTGTTTGGTTGTGCGACAATGAAGAGATTGGTTCCCAAACAAGGACGAGCGCTAGAGGAGGTTTTTTAAGGTCAGTATTAAATAAGGTATTAGAAGCTAAGAATTACGGAAACATAGAAACAACATTTGCTAATTCAATCATATTGTCTGCGGATGTGACACACGCGTTGAATCCTAATTTTAAAAATGTGTATCTTGATGACAATTATCCTTTGCCTAACACAGGATTGACTTTAAAAATTGATTCTAATCAACACGTAGTAACAGATTCAACTGGCATTGCACTAATGAACAATATTGCATCCAAAAACTCCCTCAAACTTCAACAGTTTCATATCAGGAATGGGTCACCTTCTGGAAGTACTAATGGTCCAATCTTTGCAACAGAGACTGGTGCGAGAGTCATTGATGTGGGATTGCCTCAGCTATCAATGCATTCCATCAGAGCAGCATGTGGATACAAAGAAGTTGGATTAGGCATCGAGACTTTCTCATCCTTTTTCAAGGATTGGAGGCAAGAGTATGCAAAATTTCATTATTCGTAGGTATTTATTAACATTACATGCAATTTGAAATTATGAATATACAATTATTTGGGAAGCTTAAATTTGGCCAGTATTAAGCATCATGATAATAATGATTGTAAGATGATTATGACAGCTTTGGTTTTTTTTTAAAAATTTTTTTTCGTTATCTACTCTAGAGCACGCCGAGAAGGCTTGATAATACCATAAACATGCTCATGGCCCATATCAATTTCCCATTATTTTGGTGAGTAGCACCACCCAGAGAAGAGCTTACTGCAGATGATTCCTCTGGAGCAGAGGATGTTGATTCAGCATCTGCAGTAGTCTCTGACGGAACATCAGAAAGAATGGAGTCCGATAATGAAAAAGACGCATTAGTATTATAGATAGCAGACTTAGCCTTATCAAGTTTCATGGTAGTCGTAACTTGTTCTAATCCACTAAGAAGTGAAGTTGATGAAATGGACCCCTGGGATATCTTCAGCGAATCGAGTAACAAGCCCATATTTTTTTAGTTTATTTTTCCACTAGTATGTAGCGTCCTTTAAATAATAAATTTTGAATGTACCAAAGCTATTCGAGCAGGTTCCAAAGGTATAAATATCCTTATTTTCTTCAATTATATTGCCTATGTTTTATAATGAGAGCAATCAGATAGCCTTTTCTCTATATATATGAAAACATAGTCTTATATAACAATTGAAACAATAATCGTGTTGGCATGCTAAATGTTTTTTGTTGTCGTGAACTCCGTTTGAAGGAAGATGAGCCTATGTGTCGGAAAAGCTATTGTTTCAGAAGTAAGGGGAACATTGCATGACGTCACGTTCAACACAAATATTAGTGCGAATAACAGAAGCCAATGTCTGACGGTGACAGACGGGCAATGCAGGACAATAAATAGTATGGGACAATAATAAAATAAAAACTCATAACAAAGGGACAATAAATTCTCTCCCACAATTTCGCGACGAAAATCCTGCGTATGGAGAATGTGTTAGATATTATTGGTTAGCCCTTTACCGCAGTGAAACAACTGGACGCTATACAATCTATGATTTTCTTGGTCCATATTGAAAAAAATGTACCCTTTACAGTTTGTTTTAACAAACCTAGATAGTGGTAAAGTTTCGGTAGATGCTTCTTGATTCTGTACAATAACCTCTGGTAAATTACTACAGGGAACATACATTAATTTTATTTTATGAAATTCATATATACATATATTTGTCAAAACTGGCAAGATTCATGCTCCGTGGCCAAATGGTTCTTTGGACTTTGGTCGGGAGTTCGATCCTGAGAGTAGTGCGCTCCAGTGGCGCAGAGGTTAGCGCTTCGTGCTTATAGCCGGATTACGACAATGTGGTTATACCATAAGTCACGGTCGTGTGAGGAACGCGACGGTCGTGGGTTCAAACCCCTCCTGGAGCATTACTTATTTTTTTGGACATGAATTTTGGCTCATATTCAGAGAATTTCTTTACTTGACCAAAGATCTTTAATCGTTGTGTTCAGGATTCACTAATTGTCTAAATGCTTCGGAATAATTTCAGTTCTGCCGTTGTAGTTAATAGCGCTTTCTACATTGTCATTTTTTTCATATTTTGAAAGATGAAAAATTATTAACTTTTATACAGTTGGATATAAGTGAATATTCTTAGATAAGAGATTGTAAATTAAGGAGAAAGAAACCAAATGAAAATGTTAGCGAGATTTTGCAGTCTATTTTAGTACGAAAAATCAATAGAATTGAAATATGATCGATTAATTTATTGAACTTTCTTTTTTCCTTTTGTGGTACCATCTTTTATGAAGCGTAAGAATCTATCTCCATATTCATCCGCCGGAACAGAGGAAATAGCGCTTCTAGAATGCCCTATCGACCTCCAAAGTGTTTCTAACTTCTTTTTCAAAGAATAGTTAGTCAAACAGTCAATTATTCCCATGTAATATATTTCCGAGCATGGGTCATTATCTTCCGTAGTTGCTCTGATACCACCATCATGCCCGTAAAAAACGTATTTCATCCTTCCAGGGTAAACGTCGCTTGGTAAATCAACAAACCGATCTATATCTCTTGGATTAGTCTTTATAAGCTCCGATTTACTATCAGATTTTGGATCAAAGACCGATAATTTTTGAGAAAGATCAAAAGTATTACCTTTTTTAACGTCATGTATCCCGAGAAGTAAAGAATAATCCATAACGTTTACACGCTTCAAGAAAGAGACATCCTTGTCTAGCTGCTTGAAAAATAGATCTCTTTTGCTGGGACCGAATTGTATCTTTTCTTTTCTAGCAAGAAAATTATTATCTTTGAGCGTTAAACCTGAAATATCCTGACCTGGAGCAATAGGGGTTGTTCTACCCCAGAGTGAACCTTTCAAATCATACTTAACATGCACATCTCTATGTGGAGGAAATAAATTATTCATCACTATGAAATGTACCTTGCGAGTACCCTCAGTCGTAAATGGCATTTTAAGTCTATGCAATCCATAAAATTGACATATGAGGGTATTTGGGTTTTCCTTGACATGGTTATAATAAACTTTTAAGATTTTTCGTAATTGTTTATGTTCTGAATGATGAATAGTTTTTATGATGAATCTATAATCTCTGGAAAAGTAAAAAAATGAGCCACTCTTTCCCGGTGATCCAAGCTCAGACAAAATGTATTTTCCCGTTATTGATACCAAATAATCAGCAGGATCTAAACCAAACCTAGACCTGAGTTCTCTAAACACCTCTGGTGCATAATCTTTGAATTTAAAATCATATTTCGAAGAAGGTGTCAAATCGCTCCCATCAAAGTTGAATGACAATTTTTTAGTCACCTTAAAATCTTCATCGTCAATCTTTTTCATAACTCCAGAACACCTAGAAACAGCCACTCTAATACCAGTAAGCATGTTATAAGCCATGACATAATTTTCATGACCTTCACTTATTTTGTTTCCGACTAATACTTTTTCTTCATCAATTGAATTCTTCTTAATTTTCTTGGTGGTTTTCTTACCTACAAGAGAGCTCCCCATTCGTATCAATTCTCCTCTTGATACATCTTGTTTTCTT
Source organism: Priceomyces carsonii (assembly GCF_900007245.1). NCBI lineage: Eukaryota > Fungi > Ascomycota > Pichiomycetes > Serinales > Debaryomycetaceae > Priceomyces > Priceomyces carsonii. Next base: position 776,724 of record NW_026946676.1, on the reverse strand, counting down.
GGAATAGGACCTGTACCCAGTTTCGAATTGTAACTTGGAAATGTGCTTCTCGCTATCGGTCGCTTTGCTGTAGGCAGCGATACATCAAGAGACCGTTTAGGAGATATGGGTTCCCTTGCTCCTACAGCTGTGGAAAGAGCAGGAGTAGGATGAGGACTGGTATGCCTTCTTCCAAAGGCAGATTCTGGACTAACAAGAGTGGCCGCGAGTCCTCCTCCGACCGCAGTTTTCGGCTCTTCATTCGCAGTCTCATTTATCACGCTAGAACCTACGGTAGTCTTTCCACTTGGAATCCTGCCAAGCACTAACTTTCCATGCAATGTTGTTTTGATAGTTGAATTTGACGATTCCGGAACATGCAAGGGATCTATATCGATGATATTATTCTTCGTCAACGTATGATTAGAGTGGACAGATCTTTCATCTTCCACTGATGATGGGGAAGTGTCACTAGCCATTTCAGAGCTATCGGATCTCGAACCTTTAAGCGAGCCCGGGGTTGATGGTGAATTATGGGCATTATTGCTTTCAAGTTTGTGACCATTTCCAGGGTCTTCTTCCAATTTCTCTATTACCATAAACTTGTGCTCTTTTTGTAGTATATCTATTGGTGTCTGCTCCATTTGAATCATGCCTTTTATACACCGTTCTTCTAGCCTTCAATCAGTGTTTCAGCAACGATGCTTGCTTTCGCTGTAACTAATATTCTTCTCCAAATGCTTTATAATTATTTTACTCTATGCTTTTTCTATATTTATATCTATGTGGATGATATCCAGTTTCAGATATCTTTTCTCCAAAGTATCAGTACCTCTAGTGCAAGCTTTACTTTCGTGTACTTAATTGTTATATTTGTGGTTTATTTTCTGTCAATTTTTCTCCCTTTAATTTCATAGCGTCGTTCCGAGGAGCGGCTCAAAAATCCGAACGAGTGGCACCAATACAAAACGACACTATATATGAAGACGAAAAGCCTCTTGCAGAAATAGGGATCAGGTTCTAGGACCAAGGTTTTTTCCTATAAAGTGTACTTATAAAAGGGTACGGCTTTCTGTATTTCAGTTTTCTCTGAGAAGGTAAAGGGCGTCGATAAACGTTAGATTGTGGCAAGACAAACAGCGCTTACATATCTACGGCTGTTAAAATGAGATTACCGAAGTTTTTTTCTCGAGAAGAGGATAATAAGGAGGAGCAGGTGAAGGAGAAAGGTTTTGAGGTAGCAGATTGTGACTTTGCCTGTGAAAGTTGCGAGTCTAAATTTCCAAAGTCGATGAAAGTGGATATGGAGATACCAATATGGAACAGCACTCAGCCTTATGATTTACACTTTGTGATCTCAAGTGGTAAGACTGACTGGATACGAGACCCCAGCGATGAAAAGGGGCAACTTCCACACGAATTTTCCAACTGGATTACAAAGTACTCAGAGGCATTGAATCTCAGTAATGTGAAGTTGTCAGTCAGTTCACTTCATCCCCCAGAAATGGAAACCGATGAAGAATACAGTCAGCTCAAAAAGGGAGATGTGCTTTTACTTCCATTTTTCGTTTGGATTAAAAACTTAAAGGTCACCGATGTTTCAGAAGTTCTCAACCGAGTCGTCCCCGACTTAATTGAAGCTCGTAATTCCCAGTCAGCACCAACATTAAGTTACGATCAGTTCCCAAGCTTAAAATTCGAAATAGACAATTTCCTGTCTTACATATTATTGTGCTCTCATAGAACAAGAGATAAGAGATGCGGCATCACAGCGCCGATTATGAAAAAGGAGATAGACATAAACTTGAGAGATTTTGGCTTATTGAGAGACATCGGCGATAATAGGCCTGACGGTGTACGAGTTGTCTTCATTAATCATGTTGGCGGTCATAAGTTTGTTGCGAATGTTATTATTTATTTAAAAAAATCTGGGAAGAACATTTGGCTAGCTAGATGTACTCCAAACAATGTCAAGCCGATTATTGAAGAGTGTATTTTGAAGGATGGCAAAGTTTGGCCCGATAATGTGAGACTTATTCAGAGATTCGAGCCCATCGACTGGTAAATTCTATTATTTTCTTATTTATTATAATATTTAGTTGACAAATTGATTTAATATATTTGCTCTTTTTTGCATCGAATCAATAGCTTTTGGGTGTAAATTTTGCCTCTGATCCTTGAGAAGTTTATTTAATCGACTGTATTCTTTAGAAAAGTGTCCGTCATCACCATTGATTATTTTATTAAGCAATTTTCTATAATAATGTTCCATTGAAAAGTCATTCGATTGGAATTGCTTTTCTTCGCTAACGACCTCATCCTTCATGCTTAGAATTTGGTTTAACTTATCCAAAATTCTTATAGCTTCCTTTTCCTTGCCTTTGGCTCTAAGTTTATCATTGATAAGTAAATCAACTTTATTAATACGTCCTGCTGATTCATCTAATTGGCCATCTGTCTTACGGTGTAAGAAACTTTTATCGTTCACAAACCTAACTAGAGCCTCAAGCGATCTTTCCCCATCATAATTATCTTGCGCTATGGTACCTTTATCATCAATAAAATTCTGTGGATCAATAAATATGATGGTTGGAAAAGATTCAATTCGAAATCTCTTTGTAAGCTCATCAGCATCAACCTCATTAGTCTGGACTCTACCGAATTGGATCTCCAGTTCATCATTCACGAAAACTTTATCCGCCAATTCATTCCATATAGGCTCCAATTCTTGACAATGTACGCACCACAGAGCAGTGAAGGAAATAAAACTTTTTTTCAGAGAGGCAAGGATAAGTTGCTCGAAGTTCAGATCAGATAATTCTAAAACGTGAGATTCTTCCATAACTGGTGATTTCGACCTGCTCCTATCCAATCTACGTCCACTCAATTGCTGAACGAAATTTGATATCGACTCAGCTTCCCTATTTCCTTCAAACTCTACAGGCTCTTTATTACCATGAAAGAATACGAGCATCGGAAACCCTGGAATATTATACTTTTTGACCATCTTTTTTCCATCCTTATCACCATTAATTTTAGCAATTTGAATATCTGGCTCACTAGCAAACTTTTCGGCAACCTTCTCATATTCGGGCATCAAATTTTGGCAATGGCGACACCAGTCAGCATAGAAATCGACCAACGTAAACTTTCCAGAATCGATTACGACTTCTTTAAAATTCTTGTCTGAGACTTGGATGACATCCGAACAAGTACATATCAGTATAAATAAACATAGGAACACTAATATGTGTTCTTTCATCTTTTGTATGTTGCCTAACTTTATTTCTTTGCAAAAGGTATTTGTAAGATTTCGAGTTTCCCATACCTGTCAATCTGTACGCAGTGCTTCAGATTGAATGCGAATTGTGCTTGCACATAAGACTTTTTTTTCACCAAATCGGACTTTTAATTGCACCTGAAAATTGTTGAATTCATTCAACTTCACCAATGATTTTGAAACACATCCAGAGGACACCCTTCAATGGGCTCGGTGTACGATTGCTAACCGCAAGCTCGCTGAATAAGAATCAAACGCTATCCTTTTTTACTAAAGACTCTTGTATGCTTTGCACAAATGCAAAAGATATTCTATTCGAAACTTTAAAAAGCGAGTCTTTAAAAGATAAAAGAATAAAATTGAAGATAATCGACATTATGAAATCTGAAAATCAAAAATGGTTTGACATATACTGTTACGATGTCCCGGTTTTGCATATAGAAACTACTGGCGAAGAGACTCCTATTAAGTTCATGCATTACTTTGATAAATCGAAGATTCTTGAACAATTGAATAAGTGAGTTTCAATTTTGATCTCACCGCTTCATGACAATTACACCTTCTTGGTAATAATTTTTCGTCTCTTGTTCAACGTACACTTATTGAGCTGTTCTGGACTATCATCTGTCAAAAGGACATCACTATTTATCGAATATTTATATGCATTTGAGTCTTCAAGTAAATCTTTTGACCCTCCCTTTATTTTTGACTTAGAGCAAAACCCAGGCTTATTATCTACGCTGGTGTTTGTAAGTCTATATATGTTATATTTTAACTCTCTGTTCTCATTTTCCAAGACCATGATAGTGTTTTTAAAATTTGCTTCCTTGCAACTTATAGTCTTTTTGAATTCTTTGAGCTTGTGATATAGTCCCTTATTTTCATATAGTAGCTTGTTCGAGAGAGATGTTCGAAGCTCGTCAATTTCGTTCGCCACAGTGGCATTACTTTCCTTATATTGGGAAGTTGGATACAACTGTGTATAAAGGGAGGATTCTAACTCACCCAGGAGTTCTAAAATTCTTTTGTCCTTTTGGTTCGTTGATTCAAATCTGGCTCTGGCCATGCTTGAAAGCTGGTTTTTAATATGCACCATCTTCTTTTGAAAGTCGATTACTTTTAGATTTGCTGAATCAAAATTAACTTTCAATGCTTCGAACTTGTCCTCAGTTTGCTCAAGTGACTTAATTCTTGATTGAAGTTTAGTTATTTCCTCTTTCATTCCTACTTTCTCGGAGTTTGCAAGTGACATCAATTGTCTATGATAGACTAATTTAATTTCAAATTCTTCCTTAAACTTCAACTTCTCGTTGTCGATAACTTTTTTGACATCGCTGATTTCCATCTTTGTGGTTTTTAGTTCCTTTTTCAAATGACGATTGTCTTTCAGAAGATTTTTTAGCTGGATTCTACTTGTATCTTCTTTTTCTCTAATGGCGACAAGGAGTTTTTCGAGCAGTCTTAGCTGTTTTTGACATTTTTCCGCTTTCTCTGAAAGACTCTTATTTTGGGAGCGCAAGCTTTGTAGCTCATTATTGATCAACCCTTGTGACCCGTTACTTGTTGATTGTTCATCTTGAGATGTATTTCGATGAGCATGGTTGCCAGGAGACACATTTATATCATTTCGAAAGGTTGCAAATTTTTTCAAAATCTCGGTAATTTGCATCCCAAAAATATTAATGAACTGGGGAAGATCGAGATCAGAGTACGAAAGCACAGTTTTTGAAACACACAGCTTTCTAAGCTCAGACCAGCATACGTTGCTATCCATTCTTCCACAGAGAAGAATAGATATTAATACAGATATAATGTTTTCATTGAGTTTTTTCAATTTGCATAAAAACGGACTGATTTCACTCCTTAAGGCGCCTTGAAATCTAGAAGAAAAGGGAGACAAGGAATCAGGAGGAGAGGAATCTGAGCTTGAAGGTGGATGTGAGAAACTATTTTTGGCATCTGAAAGTAGCTCATAGGAACGAGGTGAATCAATTTTTTTTTGAATCTTAACAATCTTAAGATCGTCTTCTTTTGTTTCATCAGGTTCAGACTTTTGAACTATACTGGCATTTGAAATCTCTGCCAAGGCATCTCCACGTATTTGATCATTAATTACACCACTATGAGCATGCTTTCTCAGCAATAGATGATCTTTCTCAACATTGTAGATGTTGGAATCCTCAAAGTCAATATTTATATCATCATAATTCTTCGAAACAGCTCCTTCAAAAACCGAGAGAACGTTAACTAAGCTCCTTGATAACAGATCAATCAGTTTCTCCTTGAAATCAGATTTTGGTTCATAGAAAACACTATTTTCGCAATGACGACCGTGTTTGGTTGGCGTTGAAGAGCCTTGAGGTATATTTAGATGGTCATCAGAGAAGGAAACAAGGAAAGTCGTATCATTGGTCTCCTCACCGATAAAAGAGCTTTCAGAAGTTTCGTTCATTTCTTGATTGAGATATTTGGGCTTCATAATTCGTCAAACAAAGTTTAAAGAAATAACTTTGCAACAAATATCAATATCTCGACCAATACTTTTGGCGGTCAAAAGTAAAAGACAAAAGGAGTTAACACAGAAGAAAAATACTTTATAAAAAACGCACAGGAGACAGTTGCAACTTTAGACAAAGAGAGAGCATTGATTCTTCAAAAGCATTAGCGCTTGAATATCAACCTACTAATTGTGTTAATTATCTCCCAGCTACCTTAAACAAATAAAATACCCCCTTTAGTAAATACTTCAGTCTAATATAATCCTTACTTGTAGCTAAATTGCAATGACCCAACCAAATTGGTTGAGTCGAGCATAGAGATATTCTACTATTCAAAGCCATACTACTGAGTGCTTTGAAGACAACTACAAAATCCTATCCAAAGCCGCATCCATATACTGTTCCATTGTCGTAAATTTAGACTGAAGCTTTTTTTGTCTTCTGTGGTTCCGATAAATGTCATTTATTTTAAATTGCTTTCAGTGTTTTTCATTATTTATTCATTATTTACTTCTCTTTATTGAAGTCTTATCGGAGCTCGGTTGAGTAATATTAGTGTGCACGTAATTAGAGTGGGGATAATTCTACTATCTGATGATATTTAAGAACACAGATATACTGTCCTTTCAGAGAATAGATAGAGAGTATTGATAATAATGACCAGTGAACGCCAAAAAACTGCTTTAGTAACGGGTGCATCTTCTGGAATAGGATTTGCAACGGCGATTGAATTCTCTAAAAGAGGCTATAAAGTCTTTGCAGGTGCCAGAAGATTGAGCGCTATGGAAAAGCTCAAGGACTATGGCATAATAATTTTTAAATTAGATGTCACTTCTCTAGAAAGCATCAAAGAATCTAGAAAGCTTATCGAAGAGGAAACCAATGGATATTTGGACGTCTTATATAACAATGCAGGTCAGTCTTGTACTTTTCCTGCTTTGGACGTTCAAGATGAGTGGTTCAAAATGTGCTACGATGTGAATGTGTTCGGGCCTATGAGAATGGTAAGGGAGTTCATTCCCTTGCTTATAAAGGCTCATGGAACTATAGGATTTACGGGATCCGTGTCTGGCCTTCTACCATTCCCGTTTTCAAGTATCTATAGTTCGTCCAAAGCGGCAATTCACCTGTACGCAGCCACATTGAGATTAGAGTTGAAACCATTAGGAGTAAAGGTGATCAATATAGTGACGGGAGGTGTGAAGACTGATATAGAGGAGAAACGGTCTTTGCCATCGACTTCTATATATAATGTAGAGGGGATCGATGTCGCTATGATCGAACGCAAACAAATGGCTAAGAGAAATAATCCAATGGAGCCAGGTGCATATGCGTATAAGGTAGTCAATGATTTTGAAGCGGCATCCCCATCGGGAAAATTAAACATATACAGAGGTAAAATGGCAACTTACTTAAGCTGGATATCTATACTCGTACCAAGGTTTATTCTTGAAGCGATGTTTATTAGGAAATTCAAGTTAAGTCACGTCTTCAAAATTTTAGAATTGAAATACAAAAAGAAGAGGAAAGGAGAATAAATATAATATTTAATTTTTATGAGTTCAACTCAAAATGAAGAATTTTATATCATAAGTTTTTTAGCAACTCTTCGTTGGAATATATGTTTTCGATTTCTTCAACATATTGCGGGCTTCCAGTTTTGATGGATTTTAAGACCGCTTCAATACATAATAAAGCTCTAAGTGCATCTTCTCCAGGACATTTAACAACGTTTTCAGACATGTTGATTAAATTGATAAAGTGGTCCAATTGCAAATCGAAAGGCTTAGGTTTTTCACCTTTTGAGATATGATATATTGGGCTGTCTTTGAAATTAGGCGAAGGAGAAGGAGATAGCATACCAAAGTCATCCTGCAATGAGTCATCCTCCATGAGCTCATGCTGCATTTTGATTTTGTTACAAGAAATTGGCTGTAACCAAGATCTGTCCTCTACCTGTAAGTTGGATTGATGATAAAGATTTAAATCTGGCACAGAGAGAGTACCACGGGTACCAAATATTCTATAGAAACCAGCAATGGTATCATTGAAGGGAATAGTAGGGTTTTCTCCGGTTCCAGATTCGAACAGAAATGGTGAAGTAACATTATCTGAACAAATGAAAGTCCCACAACAACCGCTAGCAAACCTTATTGTCAAAGCAGCACCCTCATCAACTAATTCATCATAAGATTTGCCCGGAATGCTCCTTTGCTTCGACAATAATTCGGCGTACACTTTCTCAATCGGTCCAAGTAAGTATTGCAATAAATCCAAGTCATGAATTAAATTTATGAGAAGCGTACCACCACCAAGTTCGACCGAAGTCCTCCAAGGCTTTTCCGTAAAATAAGAAGCGTTTTTAGACAAAGCCCAAGTTCCCTGAATCGCTATCGGGTTTCCCACTTGATGTAAGTTTTCTTTAGTTGCAACAATATATGGATTGAACCTTCTATGATGACCAACCAACAAATTAACATTTTTCTTGGAGCAGAAATCTATCAAAGTCTTACAATCAGAGGCACTGGGAGCCAATGGCTTTTCGACCAATAAGTGGATACCTTTGTCTGCTAATTGGAGACCCAACGGCACATGTGTGGCATTAGGGGTCGCAATGATAGCAGCATCGGGGAATACCATGTTATTGTTCAATTCGCAATATCTGAAAAGTTCGTCTAAGTTTTTGAACAAAAGGGTATTGAACTCTTTTGCTACAGAAGGTCCCTTCGAAGAATGGTCAACAATTGCAAAGATTTCGCAATCTGGACGCTGTCTGATATGATTAGCATGCCTGGGCCCAATTAAACCGGCACCAATAACGATAAACGAAAGTCTTCTTTTATGTGTCACATTTCCAATATCTGCGTCTGGGTACATTACAATATCTCTAGTGATAAGTTAATGAATAAATGTTCCAATTTAAGATGTGATAGTTTTGTTGTTATTAAAGAATTCCTGATTAAAAAGAAGCGTTCCTCAAAGTTTAGAATCTTCCGATTTTAAATACACTATACTCGTTTACCCGTTGATATATAAAGGTTCCTGACTCTTTATTCTAGTAGTAGCGTTTTCTTACCTCGCAAAAGTAAAATTGTGCTATATATGTATTCTTTGGGCGCGTGTGGTATGTTTCATAACAAGGTCTATATCTAAAGTATTATGAAAGTGACTACAGCCCACGACCCCTATTCAAGGGGGGGGCAAACCACGTTACCATTATTTTGGAGGCTTTAATATACAAGTAGCCCAGAATGGGAGGTATGCCAAACAAATTTAACAATAACCGATAAGATAAGAAGAGTGCACAAAAGAATCTGATGTATACGGCTAAACCGCTGGCTATACGGCTATGAAGCGTAGATACGATAGAGGTAAGAGAAAAGAAGGAAGCAAGAGCATAATGTATACAAAGAAAGAGGACTCGAAATGATTGAAGTCAACTCTTTCAATGTTCGTACTCTTCATAGCTGAAAAAGTTATTTTACAACGGCCTTTATTGCGGAATCTCTGTATAGCCTGTTTTGATAAAGTAAAGATAAGAAATATGCACGTGGGGAAATGGTGGCAAACGCGTATAAAGAAGACGTCACGCGGTGCTGAGGCACATAAAATAGAGACAGCTCCTACTCTGAGAATGAAAGCTTACACTTGTAATTAAATTGTATTCAGTTTCGATCGTTTAAGCACTTCAAATCGGTTTCTGGAATTTTCATTTTTCGTGCCTTGATATGCTTTATATAGTACATAATAGAGTCAAATTTTTGCTTTAATCTGGCGATTAGTATCGTGTGATGAAAACAATTCCGTACATAAATGGTCTATAACACCCCATCCATACCCATTCGAAAATCTTCTTCGTACTATAATGTTGTTGTGAGCATCAGGAGGTAAATTGACTAGCACTTTTCTCCAGTTCAATTGTGGGGTGTGGTATTTTCTGACTATTTTGAGTTGTTTGTTCAATTTCCAGTCGCTGTAGTTGAACAAAGCATTTCCTGCCTTCTTTTTCTTGCTCGCTTCTAGGTCTTCATGTATAGGTAAATTTTTGAAGTGGTAATACTTATCGTGAAAGATGACAGGATCACGAGTAGCTGGATTGAATATATATCTCGAAGATGGAATTGGACAAATCAAAGTACTAATCGCAGACTCGACAGCCGAGGCCTTAGTAGGAACAGACATTGGGCCTTGGTAACCTCCATTTGATACATCATCGTTGTTACCTTTATCCAGAGGCAGCTTTTCCAGTTCGCCTGTAGTAGACCCACTATCCGAATCTAGGGAGTCTGATCCTTTTGCATTGATTAGCATAAACCGCCGCTTTCTATTTTGGCTGAGTTTTGTAAACTTTGGGTAGTTTCGACGGATGCGATGTCGCTTGTTGGAGTTATCATTGTTGAAATTTAACGACAAAAAGTTTTCGAGCCTTCTTCCAATTTTATTATTACTATCCTTTTCAGCTTCATCCATCGGTATTTCGCCAACCGTATTACTGCTACTATTAGTCTCAATCAGATGAGGGTGGTCACTATTCAGTTCTTGATTAGGCATATTCCGCAATTTATGATCTTTGCTCTCTTTGATCTGATACACTTCCTCTAAAGCTTCATAATCTAAATATAACAATGCACTAGTTCTGAGAGGAACAATACCATCATTTATTGCATTCGCATATAGAGTTAACTTTTCGAATTGAGCTAAGAAAGATTGCAATGGTTCATCAGGAAGCAGCTCGAGTACGGGTTTGAAGGAGTCCAGTTTGTGGGACGCGGAATCCTTCCAATCTTTAATATTTGGAACTTTTTTCAGCAATGTCAAGTCTCTTCCAGTGCGACCTAAAGTCCCTAAATCCAAGAACCAAGATATCCAGAAACTCATTTCACTTAAAACACCTAATAATGGGCTAGTCATCGTGACCAAGTTTATGGGCTGGATATTGTGTCTTTTGAAGTAGTCTGTACCCTCTGTCATCAAGATGTATTTCATTGCGTACAACTGTGTCACACCTCCCAATGAATGACCAATGAACGAGATTTTGTCTACCGTGTACTTATTGCTAAGTTCTTCGATAAGACTTATCAAATAGTTACCCAAATTTGTCCCGAGCTTCTTAATACCTTTTTCTGACTTTCCTACATTTCCTTCGTACCCTTTTACCAAAATATTTTCATCAACTGTTTGCTCCAATTGATCCTTCATGTATAACATATCTGCTGTAACATTCGAAAAAATTCCGTGAGTTAAGATAATTAAATGAACAGGTTTATCAGGATCTCTTGGAGTCAGATCCCATAGATCCTCCTTAGTCTTTCTTTTCACCATCATATTTGGATTAGTTGATTCACCGTATATCATATTTATATCAATATTTAAGTTCTCCAAAGCTGAGACATTTATAGTCAGAAACAAACCGTGATTTATTTTTTTCATTCTTTTAAAATCACAACCTATCATCAAATCATATATAATTTTTCCTCTTCTGTTGAGCACTATCTGAGAAATTATATCTATTTCCCACGAATGAATGTTTATGCCGCCATCCGTTGTTTCTTTAAGTGAATTTTCGTTTAAGAGTAATTTGACATTAAAAGTCTGGCCCGGTTGAATTTGATTCTCAAAGACAACTTCTTTGTTCGTAGCTGGATCATCAGCTCTGAATCTCTGTTTGTAGTTAAACCCATGAGGAACAACATGGCAATATAAAGTAAAAGGGCCATTGAGGAACTGAATTGCTCTGATACTTGACCGCTCTATGTTCTTCAATCTTAAGTAAATTTCTTTTACCGGCGAATCAATATTAGCATATGTTACAATATATCGATTAACATCGCCAATTTTCAAAGCACTCTTTTCTCTATACCATAAGAATGAAAAGTCAGTTACCTCTCCCTTGTCATCCGTCATGCTCTTTGACTATAATCTTTTAAGAATATAGTCGTGAATTCTATGCTGCCCGCTCAATTTGGTCATTAAGACCCTTTCCGGCATATACAAATTAGGCTTACATTCTAATATACTCTAATAGACAAAAACGTTGATATATATAAATAGTTGAAAAAAAGGACAAGGAAAATTCAGTAGCTTAAACACGAATAACAATGCTTGATAGGTATAAAGCTCTGCTCTAAATTAAAGAATCTGCTTAGATTATGCTTCTTGGTAAACTTCCTTAAGGAAAGCTTCCTCTTCACTGTTATGCATAGCCTTTGTACCAGCAGCAACAGATGCTGATGGATCACGACCAGCATAACGTATGGTCTTGTCCTTGTGCTTTTCAGTTTCAGCTAAGGTTGTAGCTATACGTGGATTGACGAAAGCATATGGACCCATGTTCAAAGGTTCTTCTTGACACCAAACTAAGTCTTCGATATTAGGGTATGAGTCAAAAGCATCACGCAATTGGGCATATGGGAATGGATGCAACTGCTCAATTCTCAAGAAAGCTGTACTCTTATCTTCAAGAGTAGCACGCTTCTTATGCAATGCTGCATAGACTTGACCAGTACATAAGACAAGACGCTTGATTTCTTCCTTTGGAGCAATTCCGTTACCTAATTCAGGATCTTCTATGATCCACTGGAAGTGGGAATCACCAGTGAATTCAGAAATATTGGATCTTGCCAATGGATGACGTAACAAAGACTTCGAAAAGAAGAGAGCCAATGGTTTTCTGAATTGTCTGTGCATTTGACGACGTAACAAGTGGAAAAGGTTGGCTGGAGTAGTTGGGTAAGCAACTTGCATGTTACAATCTTGATGCTGACGTTCTAACTTTTCAGGAGGTGGAAAGACACGGAAATCTTCATTCGATAATTGTAAATATCTCTCAAGACGTCCAGAGGAATGCTCTGGCCCTTGACCATCATAACCATGTGGTAAAGATAATACTAATCCAGAACGTTGCTTCCACTTAGATTCCGCAGAGGCAACAAACTGATCTATAATGACTTGAGCAGTGTTAGCAAAATCACCGAATTGAGCTTCCCACATTACAAATGCATCAGGAGAAGTCAAAGAGTAACCATATTCAAAACCCATAACACCATACTCAGATAATGATGAATTAGAAATGTCAAATGCACCTTGCTCACCAGATAAGTGGTCTAATGGTGTGTAGGTTTTCTCTGATTTCTGGTCATGTAAGACAGCATGACGTTGAGAAAATGTACCTCTTTCAACGTCTTGACCAGATACTCTTACGTGATAACCTTCCAATACTAAAGAACCAAAGGCCAAGGCTTCACCAGTAGACCAATCAATACCTTCACCAGACTCGATAGCCTTTTTTCTAGTGTTCAAGATACGCTTCAAGTTTCTGTGTACCTCAAAACCTTCTGGGGTTTCCGTGGACTTGATTCCAATATCTTTAAGAGCTTTCTCCTCTACTGCTGTTGGCAAGTGTGGCAAGACCTCAGTGGCCAATTCTTTTGGTGACTTGAAGCCTTCCCATGGTGTTGTCAACCATTCTCTTGATGTTGGTTGATAATCCTTAGATTTCTTGAAAGATTCGTCCAAGATATTCCAGACCCATTGCTTGTGCTCATCAATATCTTCTTTTGTGAAATCACCTTCTTTAAGCAATTGTTGAATATAGTATTCAATAACTTGCTTCTTTTGAGAGATTCTTTGGTACATAAGAGGTTGAGTGAAAGCTGGTTGATCGGTTTCGTTGTGTCCATGCTTACGGTAACCAACAACATCTATAAGGACATCTGAATGGAATGTAGCTCTCCATTCTGCAGCCAAATTGAAAACAAAAACAATTGCTTCAACATCATCTGCGTTGACATGGAAAATAGGTGCGTTAATCGACTTAGCGATATCCGATGGATATAAGGTAGATCTAGCAAACCTTGGATCAGTGGTGAAACCAATTTGGTTATCAAATATTATATGAATAGTACCACCAGTAGAGTAAGCAGGTAAGTGGCCAAATCCCATTGTTTCGTAAACAACACCTTGAGCTGAGAAAGCGGCATCTCCGTGCATCAAAATAGGCATTGCTTTCTTGAAGTCACCAATATCATTCTTGTAATGTTGAATTGCTCTCGTTTTACCCAAAACGACACCATCTTCCGATTCCAAGTGTGATGGATTAGCTACAAGAGATAAGTTGACGTGTTTACCTGAAGTTGTCGGTCTAGCATAATTCATACCCAAGTGGTACTTCACATCACCAGAACCTTCATCAAATTCCTTCGATCCTGTGAATTCTGAAAAGATTGATTCATTTGGCTTACGAACGACATTCGATAAAACGTTCAAACGACCTCTGTGTGCCATACCGAGAACAATATCCTCAATTCCGTATTCTACAGAAGTATCAATCATGGCCTTTAAACCTGGAACGACAGATTCTAAACCTTCCAAACCGAATCTCTTATCATTAGGGAACTTTGAAGCCAAAAAATTCTCGAAAGAAGTAGACCAGATCAAACGATCCAAAATTTGTCTCTTTTGATCAATTGAAAATTTGAATGGTTGAGGAATCTCAATTCTTTCTCTCAACCAGTCACATTGCTCTTTAGAAGGAATGTGAATATACTCTACACCATAAGACAGACAGTACAATCTTTCGCAGTTTGCAATGATTTCCTTTAATGACATTGTCTTCTTACCAGCGTCAGCAAATCTTGGTAAGATACCTGGACCTAAGGTAATTTCTTTGTTTAAATCACTGTCAGTGAAACCATAATAATCTAAAGTCAACTCCTTAGGAGTATCAGCATTATCACCATAAGAAATACCTAAGGGGTCGATTTTAGCCTTCTGATGACCTCTAACTTGATAGGCACGAACCAAAAGTTGAACCTTTAAGTGAGTCACGACATCTTCACTTGTAGACGAAGAGCCTGGAATGAAACCAGCAGCGCCGCCAGCTGGAGAGGGAACGATAGTAGGTGGCGCTTTGAATGCTTGAGAAATAGGCACATTATTCGACTCGACGTTCTTGAAATATGCATCCCAGGAAACATGAACGCTCTTGGGATCTTTTCTCCATGCAGCATACATTTCGTCAATATAGTTACCATTATTAGTTTGTAAAAACGAATCAGTGCTGGTAGCCAACGACCTGGCCACCAACGGCTTGACTTGAGCTCTTAATATGTGTGCTCGAGGAACTGCACTTTTAAAAGCTCTAAGCATTTTGAATGAGTTTTAAGTTAGGTTTCTACTGTTATAGCGAGCACCTTCCAATTGAGCAATCACTGTTAAAATATTAGAACTTATTGTGATTTTAAAGGAAATGCCCCATGAATCGGGTGTCCAGTCAAAGGCATTTTATTTGCCAACCAAATTCCGGGACACCCGGAGATTTCTGTGCCCGCTCGAAAGTCTCCTTTCGGTTCAAACTATATTAAAGAGCTTAAAATTAGATGATCTGAAAGTAGACAACAATATGATAGCATGTACTAGACTTAGGAAGAGAAAGCATAGTACACGGACTGTCTGTATATATATATCTTAAATAACATCAAAAATGTATATCCTAACTTAAACTTTCCGGAGGTCGAAAGTTTCCTCGGAAGTTAGAGGCAATTTTGCAAGAACCCTCTCAGCGCATCAGCTCCGAAGTCCATGATGCTACGACCTGGGAAAGACACCAAAGTATTAAATGATCTCTTTGAAAACAAGAACTCATTGCTGATACCAAACGAGTTAACGTATAATTGCTGTCGTAACGCTGCATGTAAGATCTATCGATTATGTCTTGTAAATGGCGGAGAAGCAACTTACTGCCCTGGGGAAGATACTTGGAGTAAATGGAACCCCAGATGGAGGGACGTTAGCGGTTGCAATCATGCTCTGAATATTTTGGCTTTCTTATTACTCCTCGTGCATTTTGCCGTTAACAGGTATTCTTTCAATAATTATTTACCCGATACTATGAATGGTCGGAGATCGGACTAACAAAATTGTGATAATGATCTCTATTATAAGAACAAAGAACTGTGTCGAATAGAACGAATACGAAAAATTTAATTATGTATTATGCTCAAGAAAATTTGTTGTAGAATTTCACGGAATTCAGATTCTCTAAGAAATTCTAACATAAAATAAACCACTTTCGGTGTATTTAGGATACCATCCGCAGGATGGATTACTATCATATCCACAAACTATACATTAGCATACTATATACGGTGCTTGTTCAAAGAAATTCCTTTGCTTTTCTTCTGAACGCATTACAGTCACGTAACCATTGCTTGTAATCTTTTAAAGAATATATTCTTTCGCCATAATAATCAGGAACGGGATTTGAAAATGACTGCGATGATGGATCAACTCTCTTAGCTTGAATCTTTTGGAGAAATTTCAGGTCTTTTGCTTTAAACAGCTTTAAAATTGCCTTGTGTCTCAAATTAAATATGGGGTTACCAAGCGAGGGTCCAAATTGATATCCAAGACCACCACCCACAACAACAAGCACTCCGAATACCATAATAGCATCGAATCCCATTATTTTCTGATCTGCTTCAATCTCAACATTTCCCAAATACGTCAATGTTAAGAGCGCACCTCCAAGTCCAGTGATAGATGATGCCACAATGTTAATTCTTCTGTTCTCTTTCTTCAATTTCAAAAACTCCACCCAGTTAAGCTCTTTTCCAACTGAAGATTTAGAATTGAATCTGCATGCTCTTATAGCCTGTATACCGATCCGCTTACTGATACCTATACTGTTAAGGATCATCATATTATCAACTCAAAACTTACTAAATGAAGTCTCCTTTAAATAACTAGTTGTTTTAGTCTATCGTTTTTCTTAAACAGTTATTAAGAGGTCTTAGTAGCTTGAGTGCTATTCTTCTCACTTTTTATCAGCTTGTTTGTAGCTCTATTACTAAGAAACTATAGGTCTATTCGAAGCTGAACTTTGAAGAGTAAAATGTGAAAAAAAAAAAAACTATTTTGTGTCACTGAATGATTCTTTCCCATAATTGCCAGGCTCTATTACACTACCATAAAAACATTGAAACATAAAGAATATTGTAAGATAACCTAATGAAGTGGCTATTAGGGTGGCACTGACACTGCTGGCCTTTTGTAGGCTCCCATTTCTTACTTCTCTACTAAGTTCCTTATACTATAATAGTCGTGCAAACACCGTTAGAGATTTAGGACGCGGATTTTGAAATGTTCAAGGACTGAGTCGAAGTGTTAGTGTTGTTTTACCCACAAAAGATCATCAGATATATTGGCAGTAAGATCCCAATCTATCAAGTGAAAGTTAAAATTTTATAGCTAGTGAGAAGTTGAGATAGCTAAGACATTATAAAGAAAGCTTATTAAGTATAAGCCAGGTCTAATAACGGAGTTGTTATTGCAGATATAAAAGGGCATTCGACATAATCACTGAGTATTGATAGATCGAAATGAATGGCGCATCTCTTACAACAAATTACAACACCAACGGTACAAACGAGGTACATGGTGACCAATACGGTGACGTGCTGAGTAATTCTTTTCACGAAGAATTCACTGAGGTGTCTTTTCCTGGAACTAAGGAACAGTTGAATAATTTAATTTCTCGTTATCAACACTTAATGAAGATTTCGAAGGAGTATCGGGAAAAGCAAGACCAAAGAACGAACTACATCGACGGAAGGGATGGTAAAAATACGGATTCTATACGCTCTCCCCAATACGATGCAGTCAAGAGTATCACTAAAGACCCAACTGAGACGGAAAGACGGGCCATAGAAGAAGTGTTTTATAAAATTACTCAATCACATCAAAGTTTTTTGAAGGAAGAGGAAGACTTCTATAAAACTTTACACTTGCTGTCACCAGAAAATCAAGAGTCATTTGACTGTGATCTTTTGGCTAAACAGGTTGTCGGATTACAACTATTATCGAAAGATATAGATTTACCAGAATACTTGCAGACACAGTATGAATCGTTAGAAAGTAATGCAATGAGTGATCCAGAGACTGACAAAGAAGAATTGAGAACTCTTTTGTTTTCTAAATGTGATAAGTACGATTTTATGGAGAGAGCGAAATCTTTAGGAGTAAAGTTGTCACCTTCTGTGGGCTCTACAGATCCAATGCATGCTTTACTAGGAAATTACTATACTGAGCAAATGATATCATCAAAAATAGCGAACCGCTTAAAAGAGTTAGAGAGCTTACCCGTTAACATAGGGTCGCTTGATACTGATCAATTATTGAAAGCACCCACTGACCTTGATGGACTTAAAATTAATTCATTAATAGAGCTTAAGTCATTGCGTTTGTTAGCTAAACAGAAGCAATTAAAGAAGACATTAGTTGTCAGTGATGCTAATAGCCCTCCTGTCTCTATTGATGTTAATGGCATTGCCCTTTCCTCACAATCAAGGAGATCTACGTATGTGAGACCAAAAATTTCCCAGCCAAATCCTCAGCTATTAGCCCTACAGCTTGAGGAGAAAAGGAAATTGGAAGCGAAAAGAAAAGAACATGCACTTCACGTTGAAAAAGTCCGCCAAATCTTGGAGAGTTCCATTTCTATCTTCAATGACAAGATAAATCGACAAAACAAGAGGAATGCTATTGTGAAATCAATCAATAATTTCCACGCAGTTACCGAAAAAGACGAATCTAAGAAATATGAGAAGACAGCCAGACAACGTTTGCAAGCATTAAAAGCAAATGATGAAGAAGCATATATTAAGTTATTAGATGAAACAAAAGATTATAGAATTACGCACTTGTTAAGACAGACAAACCAATTTTTGGATTCCTTGGCTCAACAGGTTAAAGCTCAACAGGTAGAACAAGGTGCGGAGGTTGAGGAGAACGTGAAAGAAGATAACGTCGACGAGTTGAGAGAAAAGATTGACTACTACCAGGTCGCACATCGTGTCCAAGAAGAAGTTAAAGAGCAACCGAAGATTTTAGTAGGTGGCCAATTGAAAGAATATCAAATAAAGGGATTACAGTGGATGGTGTCCTTATATAATAACAAGTTAAATGGTATTTTGGCTGATGAAATGGGACTTGGTAAAACCATTCAATCAATTTCCTTAGTCACTTATTTGATTGAAAAGAAACACGAGGACAAGTTTTTGATTATTGTGCCTTTATCCACAATAACTAATTGGACATTAGAATTCGAAAAATGGGCACCTTCTGTGAGAACGATAGTTTACAAGGGCTCTCCCCAGCAACGTAAGTCGTTACAATACGACATCAGGGCTGGAAACTTTCAAGTGGTTTTGACGACGTACGAATATGTGATCAGAGAAAGAAACTTGCTCGCAAAGTTCAGTTATTCACATTTGATTATTGACGAAGGTCATAGGTTAAAAAATGCAAATTCTAAGCTATCAATTACTTTAAAAAGCTATTACAGAGCAAAGAATAGATTAATTTTAACAGGTACCCCATTACAGAATAATTTGCCTGAGTTATGGGCCTTGTTAAATTTTGTATTACCTAGAATTTTCAATTCCGTTAAATCGTTCGACGAATGGTTTAATACGCCTTTTGCAAATACTGGGTCGCAAGAAAAAATAGAATTAACAGAAGAAGAGTCACTTTTGGTTATCAGAAGACTACACAAGGTGTTACGTCCGTTTTTGCTTCGAAGATTGAAGAAAGATGTCGAGAAAGATTTGCCTGATAAAGTTGAAAAAGTTCTTAAATGTAACTTGTCAGGCTTGCAGTATATATTATATCAGCAAATGTTGAAACACAACGCACTTTTTGTTGGTGCCGAAGTAGGGAGTACTAAGTCTGGTATTAAAGGATTAAATAATAAGATAATGCAATTAAGAAAAATTTGCAACCATCCTTTCGTGTTTGAGGAAGTAGAAGACGTTCTCAATCCATCAAGACTTACTAATGACTATATCTGGCGTGTGAGTGGTAAGTTTGAGTTATTAGATAGGGTTTTACCGAAATTTAAGGCAAGTGGACATAGGGTATTAATGTTCTTCCAGATGACTCAAGTCATGGATATAATGGAAGATTTTTTGAGATGGCGAGATATGAAATACATGAGATTAGATGGTAGTACGAAAGCCGAAGACAGGCAAGACATGTTGAAGGATTTCAATGCACCCAATTCTGATTATTTTTGTTTCCTTTTATCTACAAGAGCAGGAGGTTTGGGATTGAATTTACAAACTGCAGATACGGTAATTATTTTTGACACTGATTGGAATCCACATCAAGATTTACAAGCCCAAGACAGAGCCCACAGAATTGGACAAAAGAACGAGGTTAGAATTTTGAGATTAATTTCAAATGATTCGGTTGAAGAAGTAATTTTGGAGAGAGCACACCAGAAGTTAGATATAGATGGCAAAGTTATACAAGCTGGTAAGTTTGACAATAAGTCAACTGCTGAGGAGCAAGAAGAATTCTTGAAAAGATTGTTAGAAGCAGAAGCTGGAAGAGACGACAATGAAGAGAACTCCAATTTAGATGATGAGGAGTTGAATGATATTCTTGCTAGGTCTGAAGAGGAAAGAAAATTATTTACAGAGATCGACAACGAAAGAATCTTACATGACAAAATGGTAGCGAGAAAAGGAGGATACAAGACAAGATTGATCGAGGAAAACGAATTGCCAAGCGTTTTCACAGAAGATATTTCTCATCATTTTGAGAAGGATGTCAAAGAGCTAGCACGCAAGAGGGAAAAGAAAAAAGTGAAGTATGATGATGGTTTGACTGAAGAGCAGTGGTTAGCAGCCATGGACGACGATGAAGATACTGTCGAAGATGCTATCAGACGAAAGGAGGATCGATCAGCTAAGAGAAGAAAGCGGCTCTTCAAAGAGGATACCGAAGAGGCTGAGGATAGTTCAGAGAAAGAGGTCCTGCGCCCAAAAAGAGCCCGTCGATCTCAGACTCCACAGTTAGACGGTTACAACGAAGATGAAGAGGTGTACAATGGTGGGGACAGCCTCACTGACAAATGCGAATCTCTTATCGACGACATTTGCAGCTTGACCGCCGAGTCTGATGGCCACAATGTAGCAGAAATTTTCATGACACTACCTTCGAGGAAATTATACCCCGACTACTATCAAGTTATAAAGCAACCAGTTTCGATTAATCAGGCGAAAAAAAATATTAAACAAGAGAAGTTTGATTCTTTTGAAGCTTTCGTTGATGAGCTTAAATTAATGTGCTCAAATGCCAAGGCATACAATGAAGAGGGATCGTGGGTTTACGAAGATGCTGAAACTATTGAAAAATTTCTCAATAACAAACTTGAAAAGTAAATCAATCGTATGTACATAACTTACAATTAACATAATAACATCTTTGTATTCCATGGTAGTACAATCTTGAATAATCTCGGCCCCGTCACGTTTAGTAATATCCTGTATATTGATTAATTGTCAATTTTGACTCTTAAAAGGCTGGCCAATAAAATTCGTATTAATTTAATCTCGACATAAATGTACGCCCTTATAGGGAGCCTCAGAGATGCTGCAAATTACGAGACTAGATTAGAAAATTTAGTAAGCAAGAGGATTTATAGAGACGAAATTCTGTAGATTGATATACAAAGCCTTAGCTTATTACTAATACCACTTATCGTCTCTCTGTATCAATAGTAATAACACCTCGCATTGAAACTACACCGTAGTGTCCGTTTAACTTAATGTTCCATGATTATTGCTACTTGCAAATCAGTCTCACATTCTTTCCTAATTCGGAATGGAGATTTCAAGTTGTACACTAAAGTATATAAGAAGAGAGAGGACACAACTGTTAGGCTTAATAAAATTGAGAGAATTGAATTACCAGCACGATGTCTACCGCAAATTTGAGAAATTCAAGTCAATCATTAGCTAACTTGTTCAGAAGTCACCGTAGTAGGTTCAATGCTTCTTTCCTTTCTGGAACCCTTGGCGGGGCAATTGGCTCCGTAGCGTTGTTGGCATTCTATGAAAACGAAAAGAACAAACGTTACAACTCACCAAAAGGTTGGAAGGGCCCCTTACTAGCAGGTACGGCGATTGTGAACATTGCTGAAGTTCCAAAAGATAAAGGTTTCAAGGAATTTCAGCAGGTTTACAATGACATCGCAGAGAAGATACACTCCGAAGAAGATGCAGACGAAGGAGATGGTCGCTATGGTTTATTGACTAGACTCTCATGGCACACGTCTGGTACCTACGATAAGAAATCGAATACGGGAGGTTCTTTTGGTGGTACAATGATCTATGCTCCAGAACAGATCGATGGTGAAAACAACGGTTTAGAAGTGGGTCGTGACTTTTTATATGAGTTCTTAGTAAAGTACCCTTGGCTTTCAAGAGGTGACTTATGGACCTTGGGCGGTGTTTGTGCCGTTCAAGAATCCGGAGGACCAAAAATCCCTTGGAGACCAGGTAGAAAAGACCTTACGGACAGAAAAAGAGTTCCTGAAAACGGTAGATTACCAGACGCATCGAAAGATGGTAATTATGTTCACAGCATTTTCTCAAGAATGGGGTTTTCTGACCAAGAAGCCGTAGCATTGATAGGAGCACACTGTTTAGGTCAATGCCATAAACACAACACAGGCTATGACGGTCCATGGGGTCCAACTCCTAATATGTTCACCAATGATTTCTTTGTTAGATTATTAGGAAAATGGCACGTTAAAAAATGGGATGGTAAGAAACAGTATGAAGATGACGAGACCAATCAATTCATGATGTTGCCAACGGACATGGCATTGAAAGAAGAACCTTTTTTTATCAAATATGTTAAACAATATGCGGACGATCAAGACTTATTCTTCAAGGACTTTAGAAATGCTTATAGCACTTTGCTCGAGTTAGGAGTTACATATCCTAAGGATCAGGAAAAATGGGAGTTTCAGACATTGGAAGATCAAGAAGACGATGAATAGAGCAGTAGACTGGCAACGTGTTCTTAAAATTGAAATAAATTTATGAAATGTAGTATGATTTTGCTTCGAAATATGATGTCTTGTGCGCACAATTAGTACCGCTTGTAAACTTATGTCAATGTATATAATGAGCCTACGCTTATTACTAATAACACTTCTCTCTGTATCAGTAGTAGCGAAATCTCGCATTGAAACTACATACTAGGGTCCGCATAACGTGATGTTCCATGATTATTGCTACTTGCAAATCAATCTCACGTTCTTATCTAATTCGGAATGGAGATTTCAAGTTGAACCCTAAAACATATAAGAAGAGAGAGGAGACAACTGTTAGGCTTAATAAAATTGAGAGAATTGAATTATAAGCACGATGTCTACCGCAAATTTGAGGAATCCGGTTCAATCATTAGCTAACTTGTTGAGAATTCACCGTAGTAGGTATGGTGCTACTTTCTTTTCCGGGACCCTTGGTGGGGCAATTGGCTCCGTAGGTTTGTTAGCGTTCTATGATAACGAAAAGAACAAGCGCTACAACTCATCAAAAAGTCGAAAAGGACCTTTATTAGCAGGTACGGCGATTGTGAACATTGCTGAAGTTCCAAAAGATAAAGGTTTCAAGGAATTTCAGCAGGTTTACAATGACATCGCAGAGAAGATACACTCCGAAGAAGATGCAGACGAAGGAGATGGTCGCTATGGTTTATTGACTAGACTTGCATGGCACTCATCAGGTACCTATGATAAGTTTTCGAATACGGGAGGTTCTTATGGTGGTACAATGATCTACCCTCCAGAACAGACCGATCCTGAGAGCAATGGTTTAGAAGTGGGTCGTGACTTTTTATATGAGTTCCTAGCAAAGTATCCTTGGCTTTCAAGAGGTGACTTATGGACCTTGGGCGGTGTCTGTGCCGTTCAAGAAGCCGGAGGACCAAAAATCCCTTGGAGACCAGGTAGAAAAAATATCTCAGACAGTGAAAGGGTTCCTGAAAACGGTAGATTGCCGAACCCATCAAAAGACGGTAATTATGTTCACAGTATTTTCTCAAGATTGGGTTTTACTGACCAAGAAGCCGTAGCATTGATAGGAGCACACTGTTTAGGTCAATGCCATAAACACAACACAGGCTACGATGGTGAATGGGTTACAACTCCTACTATGTTTACAAATGAGTTTTTTGTTAGGTTATTAGGAAAGTGGCACGTTAAAAAATGGGATGGTAGGAAGCAATACGAAGATGACGAAACCAATCAATTAATGATGTTGCCAACCGACATGGCATTGAAAGAAGAGCCTTTTTTTGCCAAATATGTTAAGCAATATGCAGACGATCAAGACTTATTCTTCAAGGACTTTAGAAATGCTTTTAGCACTTTGCTCGAGTTAGGAATCACATATCCTAAGGATCAGGAAAAATGGGAGTTTCAGACGTTAGGAGATCAAGAAGACGATGAATAGAGCAGTAGACTGACAACGTATTCTCATAATTGAAATAAATTTATGAAATGTAGTATGTTTAAGATAAGTAACCACATTTTACTTTGACATATGATATCTTGTGCGTACAATTAGTACCGCTTGTAAACTTTTATCACCATAGGCTTTTTTACACAAAATTGGAATTTCGCACGACTGAAAAATTTTTCAGATTTTGGGTGTAGAGTCGTCTCACACTATTGATATATATATTTCAGCGAACTTTCTGAATAAAAATTTTTCATACATTTTAACTTCAGCATTTAGCATCAACTAAGAATGAGATCCGTTCAAACAGACCAAATCTTGGAGATTCCAGAAGGCGTTACCGTCTCCATTAAGGCTAGAATTGTCAAGGTCACTGGACCAAGAGGTGAATTGAGCAAAAACTTGAGACACATTGATGTTACTTTCCAAAAAATTAACAACAAAGCCATCAAAATAACTGTTCAAAGTGGTGACAGAAAACAAATTGCTGCTTTGAGAACTGTCAAGTCTTTGATTTCTAACTTGATCACTGGTGTCACTAAGGGATACAAGTACAAAATGAGATATGTGTATGCGCATTTCCCAATCAACGTTAACATTATTGAGGTTGATGGTCAAAAATACGTTGAAATTAGAAACTTCTTGGGTGAGAAGAGAGTTAGACAAATCAAGATCTTTGACGGTGTTACTGTTGAACAATCTGCTAACCAAAAGGATGAATTGGTCTTGTCTGGTAACTCATTGGATGATGTTTCCCAAAACGCTGCTGATATTCAACAAATTTGCCGTGTTAGAAACAAGGATATCCGTAAGTTTTTGGACGGTATCTATGTTTCTGAACGTGGTGTCGTTGAAGAAGATATTTAAGGGAATTGAATATTTTGAATGTTAGGTCATTGAGAATAAAACGTTAAATTTTCTTGTATTAATACAACATAGCTTTGTTTATAAGTCACCTTCGGTTTTATAGTCAAAGTGGTTACTAATGGTTTACACCTCCCTAGGAACGTGGATTTGTTATAGTGCTCCAACAATAAAGAGCCACCAACGATCCACTCGTAGTATCGACGTAGAGGCTTTTGTACTATGACATGCTATCTTTTGGTATTTGTGTTAAATAATGCATTAGCTATGAGCCGGATTAAAATAAGATTCAAAGGTATTGTCCACTGAATGGATTTAGTGTTCGAGACCATTGAATTCTTACTCATATTTATTTCAGTCACAAAGTCGTTTCTTGCTGTTAAAGGAGCCTTCTCTATCGCTTCTGAAAGCGGGCCGTTCGTTTTCAAGCGTTAGTTAGCCATTATTCAATTCATAGTTTAGAGTGTATGAACAAGGGTTCAGCGATGTTATACTGCATATAACATAACATTTCTCGAGAGTCATATACTCCAGTGAGAATGTAATTAACATCATGGAGGCTTCTTTCATTAGCTTCTTAGCTTGCAATGACTATTAAAGTAGCATTCTTAGGGCCCAAGGGAACCTTCACTCACCAAGTAAGTAAACTTCACTCAGAAGTTTGGATATCGAAACTAACGAACTTAGGCACTAATACAACAATTTGGAAGTGAGCCAGATAGTGTTCATATTTATCCTCAGGATGGAATTTCAGATTGCTTTAAAGCCTTAGATAGTGGTGCTGTCGATTACGCAGTAGTTCCATACGAGAATTCTACTAATGGACAAGTTGTGTTCACCTATGACCTACTCAGGGACTGGTTTATTCCTCCAGGTCATCGCCAGAAGTCACAATTGGTGCCAAGTTCCACCAAATCTGGTTCTATTCAACCACCATTCAGGATAGTTGCTGAGCAGTTTGTATCGGTACATCATAACTTGTTGACAAAAGCTAAATCAATTTCTGAGGTCAAAACAATATACTCGCATCCTCAAGTATGGACTCAGGTCTCTTCATTCTTATCAAAGAAATTCCCCCTGGGTGTGCAGAAAATTGACACATCATCAACGGCAAAGGCTGCTGAAATCGTCCACGAAACTGAATCGGACACTATTGCATGTATTTCTTCTAAGACGAGTGCCTCTTTATTCAATTTGCCAACTCTATATGAGAATATAGAGGATAGCTCGAAAAACACAACTCGATTTCTAGTGCTAGGAAATAAGGAATTACCTGAGCCGGAAGATTTAAGAACCATTCCTGAAACTTCTGATCTGTTGAATATTACTTCAATAATATTTTCTTTACCTCATGATAAACCTGGTGCATTAAGGGAAGCACTATACGTCTTCCATAAAAATGAGGTCAATATGACATCAATCAATTCCAGGCCTTCGCATTCAAATCAATGGCACTACGTTTTCTTCGTTGAAGTAATCGGTGACTTAGCACACGATGCGAGGATTAAGCAGAGCATTAGTGATCTTGGATTGCACTGTGAAGACGTCGTTGCATTGGGTTCATTCAAGAGATACTGGCCCTATTTGGAAAACTCCTAACTTCCATTACTTGTAACTATTGTAATATATACATATATATTAGTGAGATCGTTCGTATCTCTAAAGGAATAAAAATGCAATCTTTATATCAAAAATCGTAGATCATGCTACTTTAATCGGTAACCGAATTATCATTTAATCTCAGTTGCCAAACTTCTGGAAAGTCCACTCTCTATTATCCAAAGGACATACGTTTCTTGACTTAAGCCACCTCTGAATACAATGCATATGGAACGCGTGATTGCAAGCGCCCCAGGCTGCTATACAATCCTCTTGTGTATTGTTTATGGTGTTTGGTTGGCACTCGATACATGGCTCCATCAAATGATTTCTACAGATTGCACAGTTTTCAACCTGAATGTCTAATGTAGTGTTAGTAAGTCATCCTCATATTGCGTTACAACTAGAAAAATATACGTACCCCAAGACCAAAACGCCACCGCAGTCCACTTCTTAACTTCGAACTTCTGCTTGGTTGGCTTTGTTTTCGATGTTTGTTCTTTATGCTCTATTGATGATTCCAATACGTGTTCTGTTTTCTGTTCTGATGCCTCATCAGTGCCTGGTTCTATTAGTTTGTTAGTAATCACTATTATACGATATAACATTCTCTTAAATAAAACTTACGGATATCAATCTCCATATGATCTTGATCTTCACTCATATTGTAAAGTCTTGTGGTTCCTAGTGACTGTTTTTATCGCGCTATGATTAGAAATTATTGATATTCTTTATAATCTTCGATATTAACAAAATAGATTAGCTCGAATCGAATCCGACTTGAATTTTATCATCATTTTCTTTACTTTTAACTGCGATATTTAGCCATAGAGGCAAACTTCAGCTACAAAATGTCAGAGAATAATAATGAAGATATAATATCTTCATTGTATCCTCCTCCACCGCCCTTTGTTAAATTTTTCACCACGGAGAACGTGAAGAAGTTGGAAGAATGGAAGCAAAACCATAACAATACTGAAGACATAGCAGAAAATGAAGAGTCCCCTCCTGGAGAATTAAAGCTCTTAATTCCACCAAAAGCTCCTGAGCAAGAGCATTACAGAGGTTACGGAAACCTCTGGTCCTTTGAAGACAAGCTTCCAAACCTTGAGGAGTCTGGATGGAAACAGCTTTACAAGGAAAACGACGAAAACATAACTTCTAAAACTAAAATCGAAGAATTGCATAAACTAATGGACTCCTTATTACTCAACTTTCTTGAGGTGGTTGGCATTGCATCAATTGAGCCACAGCAGTATCATGGCAAAATCGAAGACATAAAGTTAATTTTAATAAATATAAGTCACATCTTAAACACATACAGGCCCCATCAATCAAGAGAGAGTTTGATTACATTATTAAAAAAACAGATCGAAACCAAGAAGAATGAGATTAACGACATAGACCGAGCGATGCTGGACATCAAGAAAAGAATTTTGAAGTCGATCAGCACAGAAGAACCACCATCGCAATCCGAAGAATCTTTAATCCATGAAAAAGTTTCAGAAATGGACAATACAAGAAAGGAAGTGATAGATGCTCTTTTAAAGGGTTTGTAATAATAAAAGCATGAAGAAAAAAGAGTGAATTAGGGTAGAGCGTGGATATGAAAAGCGTTACATAATAATGGATATAAAATTTATAAATATTCTACTTATGTTAAGTATATATTTTGTTTAGCCAATATGCTTTAAAAGAGGTCTAATAAATCATTATTAACCTTATTATTTGCCGAAGCATTCTTCTTATCTGACACGGAGTTATCATTAAAATTCAAATTAGACAAGCCACTAGAAATAGAGTTCCTAGATTCCTGTTTCTTGGGAGAGTCAAAAAGACTCAATATGTCATTGTTTGATGCATGAGAAGGAACTGTATCATTATTCTTGATAGGAGGAGCAGGTGCAGAGAATATATCATCTAATTCATCGAGCAAGGAGGGCTCACCAGCTTTATTATTTGCGGCATTGTCTTCGTCTTCGTCATCGAAGTCTAACAAGTTTTCATTTTTAGCATTATTGATTATTTCTTGTTTAGCCAATTTGGTCAAGTCATCTATATTTTCATTTTTATGATTGTGAGTAGTCTCTTTACCTGTAGAAATGCCTTGGTGAACATCCAGATTTATGAAAGTGGAAGCAGGCTTATGATAGACAGATGACAAGGTTGATAATTCCTCGATTAAAGCATTTAAAACAGTAGGGTTGAACGACGAGATCGTCGTCTTTATCGGAGGTAATTTTGCTAAGATTACTTTCTTTTGCGCCTCTTTTGAGGACGTTGATAATAACCTCCAATAAATAAATGCCTGATCTCTAACATCGGCATTTTCACAATCCTTGTTTATCATCTCTAAAACTTGCTGAAGTAAGGAGGAATAGTTAGATTCACCTTGTGACAAATTGATTTTGACAATAGTAGTTAAAATGTTCAACTGTAAAATTGATTCACTTTCCAAAAATTTATCAACAAGAACGTTTAACTTGTCGTGTAGACCAGAGAAGTACTTTGGATACTCTCCTAGCAACCAGATGTAACCCGACAAAGCATCACTATTGTCAAGTTCCTTTGCATGCTCTGAAATCACAGGAATGATCAAAGTTAGCAAGTCATTTTTACCGGGATAGCGTCTTAAAATGTTAATCAAAACAATAATAGATTCATTGATAGTCAACTCTCCACCTCTTTGATCTATCAAACTGTTTAAAAGATTGACTGCCTTAATCACACTACCTGCAAGCTTTATCGCTACAGAACCGATTGATTTAATTGCTTTAGACACAAGAGCTGGCTCAAATTCTAATGCGTATTCCTTAAGCTCCCCTAATAAAAGAGCACTGTTGTTATCCGTTGCGAGTCTCACCATAATCTCAAGTTTTTCTAATTTTAAATATAAGGGATCTGAGTATTTGATAAAGAATACACGCAATTCTTTCGACAAAATCTGAGGATATTTTTCTAAGATAATTCGAATATTCTTTAAGCCAACATATTGTGCTTCCGGAATAGACGTACTCACCAATGACACTAAAGGGGCGGACAATTTTTTAAGAATCGCAGTTCTCTGTGCCGTGGGCGAGATAGAACTTATGTGATGTATGATCACTTTTATTGAACTCAAGACAACCGACGGGTTTACGTGCTGAAGTTGCGGAATTACCCTTTCAACAATGTGATTAGCCTCCTCATGACTAGCAGAATTATACTCGGCTAGCTCAGATAAAATTGTAATTCTACCCCACTCTGTGCATTCGTTTAAGCAGGTCAACAAACTTTTAACAATATCGGCCGTCATGGTGAAAACCTGCAAATTCGGGTCATCATTCATTTCTTTGATTTCGAACAAGGCGCTCAACGAATTTGCAACTACCATTGGGTTTGAATCATGAATCAACTTTTTCAACTCGTCCAAAAATCCGAATTCAATACACATTTCGGGGTCAAGATCGAACAACTTAGCAACGCAAATCGCAGCGGTCTTTCTGACATAAGGATTATCATCCTTCAAGGTCCTCAGTAACGGAATCTCCATATAATCTATCATCTTCGACACTCTTATGCAGCCCATAGTTCTGATCGCAAGAGCTCTAATCAAAGGATTAGGGTCCTCAGTGTCTTGAACGAAGGTATTTACAGCTAGAATGCAAAGCTCTGGATGAGTCTTCGCATAGTTCATCAAATATAAATAGACTAATTTCTTCTGTTCTATGTCATAGGTCGCTATGTTCTTCAAAACGTCCGGAAATAATGATGATACGTCCTTCCCAACTGTCATCGCTTGAATCACCCTTTGAATGGCGTCTTTTCGTTCATGTTTATATTGAGAAACTAGACCGTTTCTCAATTCAAAAGTTTCTCCCTTTTTAGGGCCCTTCAAGAATTTTCGAATCTTAGCTTCTAGTGACATGTTGGGTCCTGATTGTGTATCGTAAAATTCACCAAGTGTAAGTTGATTGTTTCGAATCTTCATTTTGACGTCTGCATTCACGTTTATATTTCAACATACACTTATATGCAGTATAACAAGAATACAGTTTCCAAGTACTAGCTAAAAAGAGATACAGAGAATCGTAGTCAATTGGGATAAAGGAAATGATGTATTACAAAAAAGGGAAGCCTAGGGGAAGAACTGGTATAGCTAATTCTGATACAGTTGTCTTTTCGAGCGATGAAGAAGATGTAACAGAACAGACAGATTGTTCAGCTAATGCAGGTAATCTGGTAACTGACATCGTCAAAGATAAACAAGCTATGGGAGGATTAGCAGAACGAAATTCTCCTTATACTACACTCCATGATAATTATTGGGATTTTTTAGACTATACAGATGATAGCTTACTGTGTTCAAGGTTCAAAAATGACCCACTTACTACGTCTCCTAAGAGATACACGCGCCTTATGAGTAACATCACTACGAATGATGGCTTTACTAGTCCTGATTCCAGTCCAATAAAGCGCATTAAAAAACGCAAGACAAGAATATCTAATTCCACTTCGAGCTCACAGCAGCCATCTTCTCCTAGTCCAACTTCCCGTTCGTTGCAAAATTCAACACCGGGAGCCAAGACTCAAAAACACTCTGCTCCAAAGACCGCAACTCCGAAAGAAAGAGAAGCTTGGAGTAGTTTGTTTGAAAACATAGAGAAAGAATCTGTATTTGAACGGCCATCAATGATTTTGCCGTTCGACAAAAGAGTCAGAAAAGAAACTAACGCAAGTAATGAATCTAAGCTAGGAGATTCTGTGTTTCATACACTTCCAACTGCTGTAAATTTAGAAGCTGTCTTTAATGCAATTGAAAGTAATAAATCTGATGTATCTACTGAGGCTCCTCAACAATCAAAGCACACATATCAAGATAAAAAATCTAAAGTGAAAATGTATGGCGTCGAGAGAAGTTTTTTGACGGAAAATCAGATGGAAGAAAATGAAGGTAAGGAAGATGACAACAAAGCTCGCGAAATAGATGAATTTAATCATACTGATGACGAGGACAGAATTACGAATATTAACGACTTAAGGTGCTTAGGAAAAAGGAGCCTTGAAAATGATGAAATTATTTATTTATTGGAGGGCCTAATTTACAAAAACAGTAGTCGAATACAATCAAGCAACTCATTATTAATTTTATCATTAATTGATTTAGCTAATAAGCTTATCGCTAAAGATGATGTGGGTGCCTTTACCCGAACCATAGCTGCGAGACTAAGGAAGATTTTCAAAAAAGTGAAAAGTATGGATCATAAAAATACGGGTGTTATAAAGTGGTTGGTGGCAGCTAACTATTATCTTTTAGCGCAATTACTGGATTTTAAGTTAGAAAGTTCCGCTCTTGAAGATAACGACGAAGAATTTGAAAATTGCGTTTTATCAATGATCGGAGATGACTTCAAGGTATTTGGATTGCTGGCTTTAACCAAATCTAATCTTTTTGATATGAGAGAAAAGCTTCCTCCAGTCCATAAAATGCAACTTAATTTACTAAGGAATATCAGAGGTGTGAAAAATGGGGATTTAGTTGAATCAGCTCTTCGTATCTATGATACCTTGCATGAAAGAAAAGATAAGTTAGTTTTACTTTCTTATTTAGTGCTGTATTTTGAACAATTTGATAATGTCGAAAATTATGAGACATTATTACCAATATTCGAGACTACCATTGATAACATACATCATGGGAAATATGATGAGATAGATCTAAATGTAATGAAATTAATGGTTATCATTTCTACAAATTGCAATACTACCGAGGGCCAAACTATCTACAGAAGGCATTATGTATCCATATTGTTGCATTTAATTAACGAATTTTACGAATCTAATACCACATGTCAGGTTACTAATAATATGATACTCTTATCGCTAGGGTATTTGATAAACTTTGTTGAATATGAGGATGTGATAACTGAACTTTCCATCTTAAATCACAATATAAAACTAATCAAGAAGATTGATATGTGTAAAACTGGTGAGCTATTTCAACATATAGTTGGTTACAACTTTATCTTACTTAGCCATTTCAAATTGTTTTTGGATCTTCAAGTCCCTAAAAGTTTTCTTTTACAAGGGCTAGGCCATTTTCGAGATCAAATTTTGAACATAGGTATTATCGATAAAATTGATAATTTAATTTTGAAGTTAGGTTAAACATGGAATAGAATAGCATAGCAATAATAAAATTTAGCATTTAATTCTCTAAATTCGAGTGTCTAGTATGTTTTTGTCATTTTATTTTTACTGATCCAACCAAACTCGTACTTGAAATTTAAGATATGCTGAGAGTTGCGAAAGTTGCAAATTTGTGGAAATGACCAACGCTTCACTATAGCATTTTATAAAAGACAGATTTATATATAGTTAAACTCAGAACTACTTTATCATCTCATTTCAATCAGAAATATACTCCACTAAAAAGTAACTATATCTAAGAAATGAAGCTGCTCAGAATATTCCTTTTTTTTTATGTTGGTCTTCTAATATCAGCAGCACCGCTGAAGCTCACAAATGAAACTTATACAGCTGATGTCCTTTCATTTGATGATTTTACTCCAGAGGCAAAAATATTTTCGAACAAGCAAGAGCTTTTCCTGTCAGCATTTTGGAAACAACTTCTGCAGGGTAAAATGCCTCACGTAGCAGCATCAACGGTAATCGTTGTTAAGGACACCCAGTCTGTTTACCATTTCGACAAAACAGAGTTAGAGATAAAAGATCTGAAGGGAAGATTCCTTCAATGGCCCCTGAAGAGAAAGATCAGATTACTCGAGGTTCAGTATGGTGAGCAGAAAAACATTCACTGGAATAGAGTTCCTGTCTCTAGTTGTATCTCATCAAAGCTTGGCTCAGGTGGCGCAAGTTACACCCAAAGTTATTCATGGTCCAAGAGCATTACGAAATCATTGAGCCCATCTATTGATTTCACGCTAATGCAATTAGGAGCAACTCTTTCATTGGAGGCAGATTTCTTATCACTGTCTATTACTAACACGGGAAGTATCACTTGCAATGCTGCTGCGGGTAAAAAGGTCCAAGTTTTCGGTTCTTTTATTTTGGCAACATTTCCTCTGGCACAGAAGAGAGAAGCAACATTTTCGAAGGGTTATGAAGATTTCAAAACTGGTGAATGGATCAAGCTATCGAGTGATGATTCCGAATCTCTGAAATTCGGGCCGATGTTTTTTGACTTAGAAGATATCCCCGACTACGTCTGTATTGATAATGAAGATGATTTAAGGTGTGATGATGAGAGCCTTTTCTCCCTGGATGGATTTGAAATGGCGAACTCCATGGAATACATCTCTAATGTTAAGGATGCAAATCGGATGTCTCTGGAACTCATCATGTGATGCAATATTTTTCAAGAAGTCATTACTCGACTTTAGTTCTTTCTAGCAGAAAAACAATAAAACAAATATGTCTGCCGATGAGCTTGACTTGGGGCTGAATGGGCTTTTTGATGAACCAGATGACTTTTTACCCCCACCACCAGAACCCCATTTTGCCACGTATAAAAGAAAACAAGATAAAGATCCAAAAGACATTACTCTTCGGTTAGTTGGAAAGTCACCACTATGGGGACATTTATTGTGGAACGCTGGTATTTTCACAGCCGATTATTTAGACAGGCATGCAGAAACATTGGTTAAGGGCAAAAGAGTTCTTGAATTAGGAGCTGCAGCTGCTTTGCCATCCGTTCTTTGTGCGTTGAACGAAGCAGAACTAGTTGTGGCTACAGACTATCCAGACCCTGATTTAATTCAAAATATAGAGTATAACTTTGCAGAGCATAAAGAATTGAATAATTATGAAGTCAAAGGTTTGATTTGGGGCAACAATGTTCAGGAACTATTCATTGATGAGTTAAGCGAAGAAAACAAATTTGACTTGATTATATTGTCAGACTTAATTTTCAATCACACAGAGCACTTGAAGCTTTTGAAAAATTGCAGAGAGTTGCTCAAGAAAGATGGAAAATGCTTAGTCGTATTTTCACCGCATAGACCACTGTTGTTGCATAAGGATTTAGAATTTTTTAAGACATGTGAACAATTTGAGTTTAAAGGTGAGCCTATCGATTTAGTGGTCTGGAATCCTATGTTTGAAGAAGACGACGAGACAATAGAGATAAGATCAAGAGTGTACTCTTTTTTCTTAATCCCTCAATGGAAATGAAAACTACATGTCAATCAAAACTTCATTCCTTATTGAATGTACATAAAATGTGTATTTCAATTGTTTAAAATTAATACGTTCTTAGAACTATGTAACAAACCCCATACTAACATCAACTGTAATGCAGAACAAACTCATTATTTAGGCTGAGTTAGGGTTCATCTTTCTCTTACCATTAGTCAAAGTGACATTGACGAATCTTCTGGTGTATAATAAACGCTTGTAAGCTCTACCCTTTGGAAGCTTGGGCTTTTCTTGCTTTTCAACCTTTGGAGTTTGAGATTTAACCTTACCGGCACGAGCCAAGGAACCGTGAACTTTACCCTGTGAAATAGTTAGTAAACAAGTCTAATGAACATACAGTGCAATCAAAGATTCGCCTCTTCTATTCATCACATATCACTGATATTCACCTCTTAACGAATAACGAAAGTTTTTATAGCTCAAAGATGTGTGAATGTTATCTTGTTCATTCTTTGGCTTTCATCCTCCTTTTTCTCTTTAGTCTTTTCATTTTTGCCATCCACCATTTTTATTGCCATCTTCCTTTTCATTTCGTTTTTCTCATCAACAGCTCTCTAAGATCTAAACACTGTTCGAAAATCTATGATATTCCCATCTAAACGTACCATTTTTATCTATAATTCGATATATGAAAGTAATATTCAGAAGTAGAACAACGTAAACTTAAGGTCTTTTTCTTCTTTTTTTTTGCTCACAAACGGGAGGAAATTTTTCGTCCAAAATTTCATAGAAACACGACTATTATTCTGCATGTGACTTGCTCGTGACTTTTATTTAGGGTTCGACTCCAGTGACGCAGTATTGAAGAGTACGAAGGTATTGATATCGGTATACAGAGAGTGGTAGCTTTAAAAGTGCTGAGGCTGTTGGATGATCTAAATTTTTGCAAGTTTTAATAATTAAATCCAGGCACGGAACAGTATGATAGATAGTATGGTAGAAATTTACAAAATAGAATTAAATTAATCCAGAAACGGAACAGTAGTGTAAAAAGTACTCTCTTCTGATATTACAAAGAGGTATATTCTACTGTATTTTTGGCTATATGTATCACACTGATCATGAATATGTATTTATTTTATAACAGTTGAGCTTCATAGCTCACTTGCTTCTTCGTAAATCTAAATGCTAGTCTTAAGAACCATTACGAAGGTGACCAGCACAACAGCAAGGATCATTAGAATAAGTAACACCATGGACAACCTCGCGACAGGATAGTAGCTTTTCGTCAACATGGATTGAACTTGGATAAATCTACCTAATCCATAGAGTAATGTTATAATCCCAAGTACAACAAATGTAGATCCTAATGCCTTTCCATATTTTCTAATAGCGATATTTCCGTTGTCCTGATCATCTGATAATGGTATCCAGCTATATGGTGTTTCTACTTTAGAGGTCTTTTGTTCCAATCTGAAAAGCTGAGTAACGCCGATTCCAAGAGTGATGAAAGATAGTGAAGTTCGCAACCACGCAAGAAATGTTCTCTCATTTGCTAGCTACAATTGTTAGTATCTCGTGTAAATTTTGACCTCTAATATTCACTTACGTGATCCCTTGCCACAGATCCCTTATTTTCAAGAGATACTGACTTGTATTCGAAGATTTTGAGAAATTGAATAAAAGACAATCGCGATGGCTCAGCAAGCTCTGTAGTCTCTACAGATGGAGAATCTGAATCTGGCGTTGTTTCACGTCGCTGTATATCCATTGTGCTGCCTCTGCTATTTTGTCTCCTATTCATTCAGAGAATATGAGTGTTGCATGCATTTCTATAGAACATTTGTTTTTCGAGCCACGGTTTGGGCTCGCATTATACACCTTCTCGTGACTTCGGTAAAGACATACAATTTTTTGCAGTCTATTATTCTAAAGTCTTTGACTAATATGGAGACAGACGGGAAGAAGAGAGAATTCACTACAAACATACCGTTTGTTACTTTTTCATGACAATTTTAATGGGTTTGTATTAAAGATTTATTTAAATAAAAATAGTCTATTTGCACCCCTTAAATAAGCAAACTAAACATTAAATATTATTTGGCCATGATGTGAAGGCCCCAGTTGGATGCTATGAATGTTTTTTTAAAACAAATATTAAGAAAGTCTGTGGGATGAAAAGTTGTGTTTAAGAAGATATTCTTCATGAATGCAATGCTTAAAGGAAAAACACAAGAAAAAAAATAGCCAATGGGAAGAGTGCAAGTGAAGCAGTAAAAGTCTCCAAAGTCTTATGCTCACCAAGACCTATGTGGAACAATGATTGGGCCCCATTCTCGGTTGATGATACCGTTACCATATCGTAGGTTCTGATACTAGCAAGTGTACCACTGATAGACCCCAAGCCAACAGAACCCTCCGGAACAGATGCAGCAGTCGTAGGATAACTCAGAAATGACTGATAGTATTCTGATAATGTAGTTCTCGTGATCCCGTTTGAATCAGTTCCCGTAACCCAAACTGAAGTAGGGGTTGCTGAAGTCGTTGTCGCTGCTGATGCTATGCTTAGCATCATTATCAACGCAAGATGAAAGATGCCAGAAATCATATTGAAGTTCTAAAAGTTTGCTTTCAACCAGATGCTATGACTCAGACGAAGAAGACCAAAAGTGAAAAATTGATGTGTACTAACTAAGCTAGATAGGGAGTGAATTAAATATATTATGCTATCTTATACAACGAGTATCAAGAAGCTCCCAATTTCCTTGCTAGCTCTAATCCTTCGGCAACTGCCCGTATCTATATGCTCAGTTTAGTCCAAGCCTTTTCAAGATTTATGTTCTGCTTTGAACTAATTTAATGGTCCTTTTTGTCTATACTCTGGGCCTTGGCACAGACCAAAATTCTTATATGTTCTGTTGAGAGAATTTCTGCAAGGCTCATCGCAGTGAGCCACTGCGTATTTCAATTCGGCCTACTCTGGAACGCCATGTAGGAAGCCACGCGTAATTCCCGAAGCCATGTTCGAAAAACATGTCCTACGGTCTTTGTTCTAAATATATCATTGCAGTTTTATCTGTTTACAAGAAGCAAGGAGTGTCATTATGCATAATTCTAATTAGAAATCGGTGCGATGGACGGTATACGACGGCATGTTGTGAGACAATCTCGGAAACTGCGATAGAACAGCTAGTAAACACTAGAAATTCTACGCATTAGGTCGGAGCAAAAAGGGATATGTGTCACACTACACGAATTCTTGGAGGTATTTAATAAGCCAATAATAAATTATTCCTCGAGATGAAAGCGACGACGCACTTTTTTTTTGCCTCGCTTCTAGGTTGATGACTGCATGCCGTGCCCCTCCGTTGCATATTACTGATAGCAGCTTGAAAAATTGACCCCGAGACCAGAAAGGAGATCACCGGAAACAATCCGTATTAACTGTTACGTAATGCTATGTTCGAAAACCTAAATACGACATTTGTCTTTCGACTAGTGGTCGAAGTGTCAGAAAAGCCGACGCATTGTCAGGAGCTGTAGATAACCCTAGATTCCGCGCAATCAAATAATTACCAGAGCCCGGTGATAGGACCCTCTTGCCAATGCGTCGCTTAAATGCCTGACAATTGATTAGACGCGCTGGCACTCGTAGAACCTGAACGTGAATTTCAAAACCATTGCAGAACACGCTGGCAACAATTGTAAACAAAGGAAAATTCCTAAGAAAAAGAGTAGCAATGTGTCAGATCTTGCAGAGTGTACTAAAAAGAGACGTGTCGTATTCCTTTTTTGTTAAGCAAGTGAGCTCGGCTGAAACTTAAACCGATCGGGTTGCGATCTTACTTATTAGGGAGGATTACAACGTGTCAAATGAAGTATTCCACAGCCGGTTTTTTGGAAGGAATGGTATTAAGATCCTGATTAGCAGCCTCAAAGACTTTGTAGTCTCTACCAAGATCGTCATCTATGGCAAGCACGGAGGCTATGTTACCACAACGATAACAGTAATTGGGGGCGGACCACACCGTGACTAGCTCCAGATTAAACATCTCTTTGTAGCCTTCCATTACTAATTGATGCGCTCTAGCTATAAGAGAGATGTTGTTTACTTGAAGAAACTTGTGCACCTCGTTCTCGCCGAACAAGAATCCCGCGCCACGAGGAGAAATGGACCAACCTGGAACCTCTTCTGGATCTGACCATAATAAGTCGCACATTCCTCCCTCATGTGGGACTTCTTGCTTTCTATCTAATGTTCTTATTTGATCAATTGTATCAATATCGGGACTTAATCCGCCGTGAATGCAGAAGACGCCACCTTCGCCTCCAACAATAGCTCCGAGCGAGAGATAATCGAATACTTCACAGCAATATCTCCAAACATTAACAGACCCATATTTTCGGATACACTCATCGTAAAACCCATATACTGTCGTGATTTGTCGAGACTCGTGATTTCCTCGTATTAAGGTGATTCTATCAGGATATCTCACTTTTAGTGCTAACAAGAATAAGAAGCTCTCCACCGAATAGAATCCTCTGTCAACAAAATCGCCCAAAAATAAATATTGTGTGTAGGGACATTCTCCACCCGTTCTGAATAACGTTATCAAGTCATGAAGCTGGCCATGTATATCACCACATATTGTTACGGGTGTATCGACATGCTGAATATTGGCTTCTTGCACTAATAGCTCAATCGCCTTTGTACATAACTCCTCTACATCTGGCTCAGGAATGTGTCTGCAAGCCTTTATGGCTTCTATCATTCTTTTAAACGTGTCAGTATATCAGCGAAATATTATAGATGATATATTTCGTCCACTTCATTCGTAAAGGGTTCTTTAAAAACAATCGCGACTTACTGATCTAGGTTCAACATTCTAAGATGAATGTATGAACAAAGAAATATAACAATTATCTATTCCTTAAAATCTATACTCTACAAGTTAACGGCATCTTCATTGATAGCCAACGCGTTGAAACTGACCCCAGTGAAGTTGTATGCACACCCAAACTCTATTTTGCATCAAATGATAGACAAGGATTGCAACTCTAGCTTTAAATTTCTATTTCATCTACCGTTTAGATGCAGCTGGCAGCATGTGTTGTATCTTTCCTCTCTGAGCTCTAACGTATTCAGTATCCGGTTTTTGCTTACGTTGAGACTCCTGGTTCTTTAATACAAGTGCCATACAAAGAAGAACCAAAGTGTCCTCATAACTATTATTCAAAGGCATTTGTCTCACTTCAAAGAGTGAATCCTTTCTTATAGTTGAGAAGAAATCAAGTGCCCCTTGTTTCACATAATTATACTTGTGGTATATAGCAAACGGGTGTTCGAAACGTTTGGGATGTGCGGGATTCCCAGTTGACCTACCAGTGAAGAAACCTTTACACTTTATTAGCTCATTGTTAGGGAGCAATTTTTCCTCTGAGTCCGCGAGACAGAGCTCATCGTCTTCAAGTATAATTAGCTTGAAGTCACGAGAGCCTCTATTCGCATGCATCAGAGTGGTCCCACACCATCGCAATTTGGTACCCTTATACATTGTGTCTGCAAAAGTGTCATAATTGTTGACAAACATCACTAAAGTGAATTTTTTAGAAGAATCTTTTGGATCTGGCCTGAATTGAAACAAGAAACGTCTTACTCCATAACCCAATAGCCATTTAGACTTAACCTTGCAATAACAGTATCTTTTTTTGCGTCCATTCGGTGCTAGGACTTTCCTGTAAATCGCCATTGCCTGATTATTTTGGTATTTAGTGAAAAAACCAGTCCGATCCAGTGACTTCAACTTCAAGATATCATTACATGTGCGTTGTTCTTTGAAATCAAAATAATCCTTGACGTCTTTGAATACCTTTATAGTTGGATTAAACAGCCAATCATTTGAGTACTCAGAAATAATATATTTGTTGCGCTCGCAATATAATGACTCTAAATTTTTACCAAAAACATAAGAATACGAGGGAATACGACCATCAGGTAAAACGTGCCTCCTATCCTCCTCTTCTGCTTTAGCTTGATAAGACTTGAATATGGCTTCCCTCATTATTAGTCTTAGCTATTCATGCAATCTAAGTACATTATCAGTTTTTGCGTCCATTTTGTTTGTGTCGCAATTATCTACAAAAATTTATAATTGTATATCACTCTGAAGAATTCAAGTAAAATGAATGAATACACAAATATATATAGATAGACTTTAGAACTGTGTCAAAAAAGTTTTTATGATTCTCCATGTCTTTCTTTATGCAATTTTCTAATTTCTTTTGCCCATTTCTTTACATCTTTGTCATAAGCGCCCTGTTCTACTCCGTATAAGAATGGTGTTTTCAATCCAAGTAATTCGGAAGGACTCTTTCTCTCCTTTTCCTCCTTCACTAGGCACAAGTCTATAAACTCACACAACAGCGGGTCATAATTTGTATGGCTAATAGGGTTAATCTTTTTCGTTAACGTTGGCGGGGTTTCATTGACAATTCTTTGCAATAAATCTAATATCCCTTCCGGTTGAGCTGCACTCTCAGTATCATCAGCCCAAATAGATAGTCCACTAGAAAGCTCTATTAGCATCAAACCCATTGACCAAATATCAGATTTGACTCCATAATGTAATCCCTGGATTCTTTCTGGAGACATGTATGTTGAAGTCCCTACGAAAGTATCCGCCATTGCGAGAGAATTTGTCAATTCTCGGGAAACACCAAAGTCACATAGCTTAAACTCGCCTTTATGTGTCATCAACACATTGCTCGGTTTTATGTCTCTATGAATTATTTTATGAGTTTTATAAAGATAATCCAATCCACTCAAAATTGAATATACAACCTTCTTCAATACAAATAATGGGAATATTTTTGGCGAACATAATGTTAAGATCTTGTCCAAAGATCCACAGTTACAATACTCCATGCAGATTACAATAGTATTATTGTTGTTGATAAAGGCACCATAAAATTCAATGATGTAAGGTGATCGACATTCATGCAATATTTTTAACTCTCTAATAATGTGGGTTTGAATAACACTCTTTGATTCGATATGTATTACCTTCTTGGCCATAGTCTTTTGAGATGGTATATGCAATATTTTTGAAACAGTCCCAGAGTTTCCCGAACCCAAATTTTTCAATGTTAATAAATCATTATTGTTTAATTTTATAGATGACGTTGTTGATATAGGAGAAGACTGATCAGATAAGGTCAAATCTACTGAGTGGTTGAGAACCTCTGCCGGTGAATTTGATTTGGACTTTGTGGGAGATATTGACGATATTACAGTCTGTCTCTTTCTATTGGCTCCAAAAATCTTGCTGTTTTCGTTATTCTTCAGATTTGATAATTCTAACTTAGAAAATTGATCCAACAAGTCTTGGTTACCCTTACTCAAAACAGCATCCTGATTGTTCTTTGAAAAGCTTTCTCTATTTAAGTTTAGTAAAGGTGCCGGCCGCACTTTATTCTTGCTCAGTCTAGGAATCTCAAGTCTTATACTCGATTTCTCTTCCATTTTCTTTGCAGGTGATGACTCTAAAGAAAGCTTCTTGAAATTCTTTCTCCTGAGCGATTTAGCTTCTAAAATTTCTCCATTGTCTTTCGTTTCAGTCATCTTAGGAAACATCCTCGATTCTGGAGACGCTGCTGGCGATGGAATAGGAGGTAAATCCTTATCCTTTATGGAACCAAGGGAAGACAGAGACAAGTTATTCAAGGGCATCATGTTGTGCCTCGTATGATCAGATCCCTAAGACGCCTGCTAAATTGATAGGCGTATTTAATAACTCAAATGACGTTTGCGAGATATGTCTTTGTTTTGAAGTCAAAATATTTATTTTCACACTTAAGTGAGATCTTTCAGTACGATAAGTGTCAAATCTATCAAATCTATTACTTGGAAGTGTCTAACGAAATCAAATTGTTCTGTACACTTTATAATACAATTGCCATACTACTGCCGGAAGCTAGACAAGAGAAAGGTCAAGAATTTAGGACCGA
The DNA here is from genome assembly GCF_900007245.1 of Priceomyces carsonii. Lineage (NCBI taxonomy): Eukaryota > Fungi > Ascomycota > Pichiomycetes > Serinales > Debaryomycetaceae > Priceomyces > Priceomyces carsonii. The sequence goes on along the minus strand of NW_026946676.1, from coordinate 734,047 downwards.
GTATCTATCATACAGGCTAAAGCGGAGGTTTCGTATATAGAGGAACAAAAACAACAAATAGAAACCTTAAGATAGCATAAGTTCCGTCATGCGAGTCAGCACATTAACATTTTAATCTACTCAGTATTTCAAGAAAGAAGTACCATGTAAATGATTCATTAATTAGTTATTATGAGAGTTGAAGTATTGATTTTCGTTATCAGAAAACCCTTATTATAAAAGCTTATCCAAAACTTATTATTCTATTCTTAATAAAATCCCCTTATATAAAATACATAACATCAACCGAACTACTATACATCAGAATGTCAATTCTTAATACCGTTTTTTTTTTGTTAATGTGATTTGTGAGCATCAATTACGGCCAGTACCTGGCGCCAAATTCCTTTGTTGTGCGGCAGCAACAGCCATTGCATTTTGGAAATCAGTAACAACCGGGTTAGAACCAGGTTGTTGCTGTGGAACATAATGCTGCTGCCTAGCCTGAAACTGGGCCTGAGCTTTAGCTTGAGCCTGAACCTGAGCTTGAGCCTGAGCCTGAGCCTGAACTTGAGCTTGAGCCTGGGCCTGAGCTTGAGCTTGGGCCATAGCCTGGTTGAAAGCATGCTGTTGAGCCACTGCTTGATTATATTGCTGCTGTGTTTGAACATATTGAGGCTGGCCATACAGCTGTGGAATCAGTACGGGGCCGAATGCACCTGGATTTGACAACATTGCCAACGATTGATCCAGAGGCATCATGCCCATTGAATGTGGAATTGGATGGGGAACAGTAGATGAAGATGGCACTGAATTAGAATTTGAAGACGGTGTTGTGTTTCCATTCTGATTCAAATTCTTTTTTCTATTACGACAGCTGGAACAAACCTTGTGCTTACCAATATCAGCTGCATCCAACGACTTTGCGCATCGATTACAATTTCCCATTCTCTCCAAATTTGTCCTTCTTATTTTATCATTTTCCCTACATCTTTGGCACACTTTATACTTACCAGTCTTGTGCCTATCCTTTTCTTTACCATTTTTCTCGTCACCTGTTATAATTGAAGCATCTAACGGACCAGAACAGTGTACACACTTCCCTTGAGCAGCTCTATTTGCCTTCCTTGTCCTCAAGTTTTGTCTACAGCCTGGACAGAGTACGAACTTTTGCTGATCGGGAGGTATCTCTGAACCGCAACGTCTACATGCCCCATGTTTATCCTTCGTTTTCTTCTGCCATCTTCTGGAACGCTGCCTCTGTAAGTCACGACAATGTTGACATAGTTTATAAATCTTCGGCTCGGCCAAAGGCTTAGGTCCTTGTAAATTGTCTGTCGATTGAGGAATAATTATAGGCTGATCAAATTCCTTTTTACACCTTGAACACGAAGATCTTAAAATCTGATTAATAGTACCATCAATACCTTGCTCCTTTATGATTTCTTCTCCTTCACCGCCTTGATTATTGACTATCTGTTGCTGAATATGAAGTGGAGGAATAGGGGCCACCAAACCTTTTTCTGGTATATCAAACTTTGACTCTTCACCTCCAAACGTAGAATGAGAAGGATGAACAGATGCATGTTGTTGTTGTTGTTGTTGTTGCTGCTGCTGCTGCTGCTGTTGTTGTTGTTGTTGTTGTTGGTGTTGTTGCGGCAGCTGCTGATGATGTGCCTGAGAATGTTGATCTGCCAGAACTCTCATCTGATGCTGAGCATGTTGTTGTTGTTGCTGTTGTAAATCCTGGTGTAACACTTGATGGTGCATGGGCTGTATTTGGTGTAAATGATTCTGTTGCAACTGGTCCTGCGACAACTGGTTTTGATGAAGTTGATTTTGCTGTAACTGGTAGGCATTTTGTTGATTATATCTCAGATCCTGTCCCAGCAACAATGCCTGAGCAGTTGCAATACTGGGGTTCGAGGGGTTCGTCAAGTCAAAATCCTTGTGTCCACTTGCAGGGAGTACTCTACCAGTACTATCCGTATGCAACTGCGGGTCGAGGGACGAATCCACACTCAAAAACGGCTGCTCCATGTCTTTCTTGGTCAGCTAGATTCTTTCTTGGTATCACCTGCAACTTTTCCACAAATCGCTACTTCTATGTACCTCCTTATAAACAGGAAAAGATTTCTGTTTATTTAACCTCTGATCTCTTCTTCCTAGAGTTGAGTCGGGATTCTATACAATTTTGTATTGCTTTCTATTTTGCTGGTGTTCTTTTAGAGCTCTTCGACAACTTCGCTAGTCTACTCGATCTCACTACGGTTATGAGATGGGTTTATACTCAGGGGTAAATTTCGTCTTTATGTGAACACTTTAACTGGGGATCGAAAATAGAGTGGTTTTGAGCTATTTATAAAAGCCTCTGGATTAACTGAGCGGCTACAGCGCAAAAAAACAAAAAACGAAAAATCACAATTAACTGTGTCAAACACGACCTTTCAAGGCAGTGGCAATTTGTACAGTACAACAATAATCATTGTGGAAAAGCAGGGTAGTACTGGTGCAATCGAATAGTAGCGCGGAACTCATCTTACGGAACACTTTATACTTTACGGGGTCATATTAAGGGGAGCTGAGACGTGAACAGTTAGTCGCCATCTCTCCTGGGGTAACTTCGTATCTAAACGTCGAGTTTGCCTCTGTAGCAAGCAACCTAGAAACAAACGAGGTGATATAATAAACGGTAGTGCCTGAAACATAACTTGACTTAAATACTAGACACAGCATTGCTACCGCTTTTGATACGCTTTGCTCTAGGCCCCACAGCATATATTGCGCTTCATCGTCAGCTGCGAAACGCTAATGATGTATGCGAATCGTCTACTCGGACGGTGTTGTTTCACTTTCTTTTTCTAAGTCTCAATATTACTGGCCACCGCGCTCTAGCAGATAAAATTAGGGACCTCTCGCTAACTTCAACCTCTATTGTTAATGCTTGCTCTGCCTACGTGTAGACATAAACAACACAGCCAATTGGATGTCCTCTGAATGGAAATATTGCATCGCAGACTTACAATAGAGATCTTCATATAAGAGCGGCACCTAGGAAGGCTATGGTACCGCGGTCAAAAGAGTGTAGCCATATACTTCACACTTACAATAGATACAACCATAGCCACAAACATGTCTACATGTATAGAGACTTCAGCGTATACTCTTGAGGCATCTAAAGCTCCATTACAGTTTAATATTGAAAGCTTAGCGAAAGAAGAGGTTTAAAGGCTAGGCTTGCACCTCTACTCCTAGACATGGTAATTTTGGTTCACTCAATATCTTGATAGTTTCTCAATTTAGATCTGGCACAGCAGCCCAGCACTTTGATTGCAAACATATGCCCCGCGTGTACAAGGGACCACTACAACCGAATTTGGTACACCATCTACTCCCTTTGATGTTCCTGAGCACCCACCTTATCGTAAACTAAGAGTTATCTTGGCTACATTCGCAAATTTGTGTCCCTTGAATATTTATACCTTGAAAGAATACCTAATACTACGAGTCCATTCCTATTTACATTTTACAGACATAAATCATCTGATTACTCCCCATTACTCTAGCCTCTACTCAAATCTATCTCTCAAGTATGTTTGGGCAATCTCACCAGCCCTATAGGCCCCTAAACCGACTAACAAGATACCAAGACCTCTAATGGACTTCTGCCACCACACGGGATTCTTATTAAAATCTATGCGTCCAGTCTTGGAGTCTTTGAAAGGAAGAGTTGAGCTGAGATAAGTACCTCCTCCAATACATACCAATGACTGGACTGCTGTGCATGACAAACATGGCTTCCCTGGTAATTCTCTGGGTGGCGGCGGATTGAACACGGATAAGATATTCGACATAACTGAACAGCAACAGCAACTTTAGATGTCGATAGTTTTGATATGCATATAAGCTCTCCTTGTAATGTCTTATGACCTGCCTACCTATTTATGAAGACTGGTTTGATATGACTTGATGTGATGTTACCGTGATTCCGAAATGTATATAGGATTTTTTTTTTTTATTAAATTTATTCTAGTTTATGTTTTACTGATCTTGATTCCTTAAACATGTTAGCAATTACAAGAAATACGCATCCAGTAGTAGGAAGGGATATAAATAAGGCTTGTTTGACGCTTCTTTTAGGCAAGCGCCGATATTCTGGGCAATATCAATACAATAACCCTTATCCCCAGTATAATCCGAGGCCCTCCTGGACTAAAAGATTATTTTATACATCTGTGGGTCTCCTGGTAGTATTTGCTTATGCTTATTATATGTACTGGCCAAAACATACTTTTCCAAGCTCTGTGGCTAAGATTTTGAGGAAAGGTTTGTTAGCTGAAAGTGATAAAGGAGAAAATGACTATCAACTTGCCTTGAAATACTATCTAGAAGCCATAAAACACTGCAATGAAATAGGCATGGATAACCTATCTGATGAATATACAGGTATTCAATTGAAAGTTGCAGAAATGTTCGAGAGATTAGATATGATAGAGGATGCAGCATTCGTTTATAATGAGATCGCAACTCTATATTTGAAGGTCTTAACAGCAAAACCCGACTCTTTGGATGGCAAGCGAGTTAAAAACTCAGAACACAGAGCCCATCTAATCCAAAAGGATTTAAGAATTGCTATCAAGTTAGTTGAAATGAATGGATCCAATCCTCAACTAGCAAAGGCCATATTAATGACTCATTTGATCATCGCTCAGGATGAGGTGCAGAAAAAATTGGGACCATTTGGGTCTTTGAAGGCAATCACCCAACCAATGACTGCTAAGGATGGTACTAGTACCGATTATAAAGCTACGATTGATCAAACTTCAATTGAAATAAGTAGCAATGGTGTCGTTACTACGATGAACAAGAATCCAAGTGCATGGGAACCGTTTAGCGATGAGTTCTTTAATGCGATGGATTTGCTAACAGCCTTGTGTATATCAACTGGGGATTTAAATATGGCCTCTAGGGTCAAAATCTCTATGACTGAATGGATGCTTTTGGCAGATGTAGAGCCCCATAAAATTTTATTGTCACAATGCAACTTGGCGTCATTATTATATTTACAAGCGGAGCAATACGAAGCCCAAGAAATTGCTTTGAGGAGAAAGTTTAGTGATTTAACTGGAATCGAGTACAGCAGGATCAAGAATGAAACTAGTCTCAATCAAAATAAAGAAATTATAAACGAATTATTAGAAAAAGTGCCAGAAAGTGATAAGGAAAGTTATGATCTTGCCGTCTTGAACAAGGATAAGTGTATTAACTTATCCATCAAGTCTTACGAGTCTGTATTGGAATTTGCTAAAAACTTGCCTCAGAATACATCAACAAATAGTACAGTCAGCGAAACAGTTGCGTTGGCGACTTATGGATTAGGCGTAGTTCAACTTCATTTAACCAATTACGAAAAGGCTGAGAGATTATTGAGGGAGTCGAGGGTTCGATCAAAAAGCTGCGGATATGACGATTTGATCGCTGAAATAGAACGAGAATTATCTAAGTTATTTAAAGAAAAGAAATTGAGCGAGACCAGTAAATCCGCTAGAGATGAAGAGTTAGAAAATGCTGATATAGAGATGGATATTCACATGAAAAGATAGCACGAAACCTAATTTGAAAGCATAAGGAATCAAAATTTAAGATGTACATAGGCAACTAATAAACGTTACTTTTTGGTATGGATTATAACCATATTTAATTCTCTAGCACAAAGATATTAATAACATTGAAGGGATGAAAACAACTAATTTCTGTTTAAAAGAGGACTTTCTTCATCAATTGTTTTGGAGGTCTTCTTCCTGCAGAAAATAGAATTGAATATATTTCTAATACCACCTCTTTCGATCTCATCTAACTTATATTGGTATATCACGTCGTATGAGGGTGGTTCAATTTCTCTCGGAGAAACGTTTTCAACTGGTGGAATACCTTCAGTAGATGTAGTAGAAGCATCTGATTTGATAGGCTTTAAAGATTGTATTGGAACTGGCGGTGGTGGAGTGCCTGTGATAAGACCATCTAGCTCTGGCCTCATCAATGCTGGATTTCTAGCTTTTGATGCAGCAGATTGACGGAACGCATCATTTCCTAAAGTATCAACTGAAACACTGGCTCTCCTCGAATCACTATCATTGCCGAGATTTCCTTGCGAATGAAAGGAGAAAATAGAGGAATTATCATCGAAAACCGAACCCATGTCTTCCAAGCTCAAGCCTTTAGTTTCTGGGAAAAGGAAGTTAACGCACAAAATAGATAAGAAACAAGAAGCTGCAGGAATCAAGTAAGTCTTCCATTTAATTCGATCTAATAAAATGGGGGTCATCTCACCAACGATAAAATTAAAGAGCCAATTTGTGGCTGTCGACATTGCTGCACCCTTGGATCTTACAGAATTGGGGAATATCTCACTAGTCAACCACGGAATTGGACCCCAACTATATCCGAAAGCTGCATTAGTAACTATAACGCACACAACGACGATACCAGGCGTATGCTTATTATTCAAGTGTAAAGAATAGGCTATCAATAATAAGGGTATACCCATCAATAACGCCCCTGATAATAATAGAGGTTTTCTACCCCAGCGATCAACCAAATACCAAGGGGGAATAGTACTCAATACATAAATGATGGCATTAATACCAGTCATCAAAATTGCTTGTCGTCCGACCCATCCAGCTGACTCAAATATCATGGGAGCATAATATGAAATGATATTGATACCATTTAATTGTGCAAACATTTGAGAAAAACATGCAACTGACAATCTCTTGGCATACTTATTAAATAAATAGTTGTAAGATCTCTCACCACCTTCAACCCTTGCAATTAAAACATTCTCTTTGATATTTCTATATTCGCTTTTTGCAGCTTCATCTTCAACATCACCATCAGCATATAAATCTGATATAACAATCATTCCTTCTATATCATGGTTGTGATCGAGTAACCATCTTGGTGTTTCAACTATCACGAAAGAACCCAAAAACAAAAGAAAACCCATGACACACTGAACAAACAATGGAGATCTCCAGGAAAGATCACCTTCTATATAAGAAAAGCCATAATCAACCCAAATACTCGACGCATAACCAATAATATTACCAGTGAACTCCAAACACGCGTAAAACCCTCTATCGTCTGGTGGACTGATTTCTGACTGATAACAAGGTATAATAGTAGTCAAGAAGCCAATTGCAACACCTCCAATAAATCTACCAAATGCCAAATTCATTATATTGACAGAAGATGCCTGAATGAGCCCACCTACGACGAAAATGAATGAACCATATCTTATGGTTTTCCTCCTACCCCACAAATCACCCATCTTACCCGCGATGAATGAAGAGAACAAGGCTCCAATTTCAAGTATAGCGATCATACTACCAATTTCAAATGGAGTTGGCTCTTTGTAATATTTTTTGAAGTACTTATTTGTCAACAAAGACGACATAAGACCTTGTTCAAATCCAAATAGGAACACACCTAAAGATACGAAAATCGAAGTGAAATTAAGAAGGACACTTCCAACAAGGAAGCTCTCTTTCATCTGAATGTTATGATGAGCATTCCGATGAACTTCCATTTTATCTTATTATCCAACCTTATTCAGCTATGGATAGCCCTAAATAACTATATAAGAGTGATCTGAAAGGAATTGTAGGAAAAAGCTTGAGTTTCTGCTGGGAATTATTTAAGTAATTAATCTCATTATAGGTATGATCAATGATTACGTCATTCTACACGACCACAGAATTTTAAAGAACTGAATAAATTGATTAGTTATAAAGGCAACAAAGTATATAGTGTATTAGTAATGGCACCTTCATGTAAGAGCACACTCAAGTAGATTGAGATAAACCAACTAATAGAGACACTGATGGAGTCATGACTTAATTTGCTAATGGATATTGCTCAATCTAGTATTATTCATGTGCACATTTATGTCAAGTCTATCAGTATCTTCTTCAATCTGCCTCAACCTTGAGTTCTGGCTATCAACTTCCTGGCCCATAGTGTTTGCAGAGCTCTTTAGCTTCTTGGCATATAAACCAATTTGGTCCAAATTACTTGCTAATTCCTTTTCAATTTCATCATCTTCGGAATCATTCTCAAACTGATATCTCTGAGCAGCTTGCAAATCCCTCTCTCCCTGATATTTTTGGTGGACATCGGAGCTTGTAGCATTTTGAGTAATTCCTTGTTTAATTCTTTGCTCGCTATCATACATATTTTTTCTATTTGTTTCACGCAAGTACTTTTCTTGAGCTTTCGAGTTTTTAATTTTTTCTTCCCGCTGAGCTAGTCTAGATTTCTTGTTGAAGGGATTTCCATAAGCGGGAATAAATATCAGTCTATTCAATCTCTTTAATTCTCTAACTTTCTCATCTGCAATTTGAGTTTGTGTATCAGCTAAAAGCAAATTCTGCTCCGCGTTATAAAGCCTCTCTGATTGTGAGCCTAACATTCCAAGAGTATTGGAACCCGAGGCATCAGCTTCCTGAGCCATTCTTAATGTATTTCGCGTCAGAGCAAGGGATTCTTGTTTTACAAACCTAATATCTTGCTTAATTGCTTCAATTTCTTCATCTTCTGAATTTACTTGTTCCTCTTCAGGCAAGTCATCAAGATCAACGTTTAAGTCATCTTCCTCTGGTACATCGTTAAGATCAAGGGTTTCATCGTCTCTCGTTTGATGCCTCCTGATTGGCTTCTTCAGAGCAAACATTGGATTCGATGGAATCTCGTTAAGATCTAGAGTTTCTTCATCAAAGTCTCTAGCTCTCCTAGGAGCACTTTGCTTAGATGTTTTAATACTCTCTTGAGTAGTGTCTCTAGTGTTTTCTCTTGTTATCTTCGAGCCACCTCTGTTATACGGATCAACCGACTGGCTGTCAAAATTAGTCTGTCTACCCGTTCTTGTCGAAGCATATGGGTTAACAGAAGATGAGATCAGTTGATTATCATTTATCGAGGAGCTTGATCGAGCCAGAGCTTGGCTATTTGGAGCATAGGGGTTTAATGACTGAGAATCTCTAGCATAAGGAGAGCCCACTGAAGTATGAGAACTATAGGGATTCGGGGCCAGCGAGCGCTTACTGTAAGGATCTGATCCGCTGGAAGATTGCACCGAATGGCTGGAGCCACTGCGAGGGTTCTCTGCATTTCCATTCTCCTGTTCAGCATAGGGGTTGTCATTTCCGCCCTCACCGCTGTTCATATTCGCATAAGGATTTACCGGTGCTAGACCTGGCTTCATATTGTGTCTTTCCTGAGCATACTGTTTGAATGCACTAAATTTTTCTTGTCTTCCATTCGTAGATTTCGTAGCAATACCTACCTTATTTAAGTCATCTCTTAACTCTTGTTCAGTGGGATCCTTTTTCTGAAATATCTTTCTGATACCCATTTTATTCTTTCACTAAGCGAGTAATTTTGGGAGTAAGAAAGGTTATGGAATAGAAAGATATATGTATTCTTGTCGTTATACTGTTTAATAAAATTTCGGTACAAAAAGACACCACGTAATAATAGGGTCTCATGTAAGACATGGAGAAATGGCCCTCGCAAAAAACACATCACATGACTTATCAGGTGACGTGACTCACGTATAGAAGAAACAAAAAATTTTCGAGCTCAATGTCTTGCTTGTTTCCAATAGTGTGGGCACATTCTTCGTAAATCTTGTTAACATCTGCTAGAGATATTCAAGAAGTAAAAGGGTGGACTAGCGATAGTATTAAACAGAGCAATAATCAATGAGTACTGTTGCTGAAGTGTTCGAAGGTGAAAACAGAGACTTCAAAAGAAGAAAGACTGATTTAGCGAAGGTAACAAATAACGGTACAATTATTGGAAAAGACGGAACGACGACGCCTGTTCTGGAAATAAAGAATATGGATATTGACCAAACATACGAAGCCCGTAAAAAAGAACTTAGTTTCAAAAGTAGATTCTGTCCATGTGGGTTCTTACATGGACCAGGTCAAGGAAATCACAGCGACATGTCAGCTTCTGGCTATACGAGCAAGCCTTTACTTAGAGGTCCTGATTAAATTCAGAATGCTTCATTTGGTTACAAGAATTATCATATACCGTCAAGTCGAATCTTGATTAGAAAACATCATGAGAGAAATGCTTCAAGAGTCATTTTCAAAAAAGTACATTAAAATATATTTCTAAGTCACCCATCACCCAAAGTATAGATGCTGGGCATACTTCCTGGCGAGAAGCTGGATTACTTTTAAATAGTATTACATAGGGTAATACGGACAATATTTCAATTTAGATAACTTTAAAGCAGGCTGCAAAGTACTGGCTGCAAGTATGTAAACTCTTCTCTGTATCACTCTTAAGAAGTCTATAAAGTCAAATAGTATAATTCTCAGATTTGGTACATTGGGAAGTCTATCTTAGACGGAATATATTCAGTACTTCATCCATCTTGATGTTGTTGGTGTAACTCAGCTCTAAAGATTGCTCGTTTTGCATCGCGGACTCCCCGTAGCTCCGAGATGCTGCGTTGATAACAATCTCAGCGGACTAGCGGCTTTGTCGTGCGAGGATCAAATATTATTTCGAGAGCGACGTCGTGTACTGGTGCCGAGATACTACAAGGAACTCAATATTACTATTGTAAATACGAGTTAGGAAGCCGAGCTTAGTAGAGATAATCTAGTAACAATCGTTCCTTGTTCTTCTAAGTTTCGTTGAGCTCGAACATGATAAATGTGTTCAAGAGCCTCTCAGGTTGATCGCAAATGGGTGCCGTTTTAAAACAGAAGATACGCCTGTTACTTAATCACAATGAATCTGGTTATATAACAGGAGACTCTAGGCTCAGGGTCGAGCTCAGGCTGTAGATTTGTAACGTCCATGAGGTGATATGTGTTCAATCACTCTTTACTATACGATATCAGTTGCAAAATATTTTATCCCAAATAGGAAATATGATAGTAACGCGTACGAAAAAATGTTCAATATGTATCTTTATTTCTTTGGCGTAGAAAACCTCAGGAAAGTAATTGAAATCAGTATCTACTCCTGAGAGATTCAAATAGTATAAGCATATCTATCATATCAGTTAACTATACGAAATGTCTAGTCCTTCTGAAAATTCTAGGAAGAGATCTGCTTCTGATGATGAAGATGATAGGTCCATGAATCACTCATCACCATCGTTGGCATCTAGCCCCCAGTTACCACCATCTTCTCCAGCATTGCCCTTTGATAATGACGAAGAGGATGAAATTCATAATGACATAGAAGACTTGAATCCTTCAGATGAAGAGGAAGGTGAGGACTTGTTGGATAACATGGAAAATGATTATCGAAGAAACGAGTCCCAAGATCATTATGACCTAGGCGACGGAAATATCGATGACGAAGAATACGAAGAAATGGACGCAGCAACAAGGAGAAGAATAGACCAGCAATTGAATAAACGTGATACGTTGTTCGGAGGAGAGAATGGACATAGGTCAAGAGGTCAAGCATTCTTAGATGATGAAGGCGAAGGCTTGGATGATATGGGTGAAGTTGATCAGTATGGGCTCCCAGTTCAAAGAAGGCGAAGGAGACAATACGAAGATGAGCCTGATGATCTCATGGAAGAAGAGGAGATTGACCCGTTCAATGAAGAACTTTCTTTAGAAAGCTTGACAGATATCAAAGCACCGTCGATCACAGAGTGGATCTTACAACCAGCAATCTCTAGATCGATTGCCAGAGAGCTAAAATCCTTCTTATTAGAGTACACAGATGAGAAAGGAAGATCTGTTTACGGTGCCAGAATCAGAACTTTAGGTGAAGTCAACGCGGAATCTTTAGAGGTTTCATACGACCATTTGGCAGAATCTAAGGCCATCTTAGCATTGTTTTTAGCAACTTCTCCTGCTGAGATACTAAAAATTTTTGATATAGTTGCAATGGAAGCAACTGAATTACATTATCCTAACTATTCACAAATTCATCAAGAAATTCACGTAAGAATCACAAACTTTCCTAATTACTTAAACTTAAGAGATTTAAGAGAAAGCAATTTAAATCAAATGGTTAAAATTGGTGGTGTCGTAACAAGAAGGACGGGCGTTTTCCCTCAACTCAAGTATGTTAAATTCGATTGTCTCAAATGTGGAGTTGTTTTAGGGCCATTTATTCAAGATTCAAACACTGAAGTTAAGATATCATTCTGTACGAACTGTCATGCAAAGGGTCCTTTCAAAATAAACTCTGAAAAAACTTTATACCGTAATTATCAAAGAGTTACCATTCAGGAATCACCAGGTACAGTGCCCGCAGGTAGATTGCCACGGCACAGGGAAGTTATATTATTGTGGGATTTGGTCGATATTGCAAAACCAGGTGAGGAAATTGAAGTCACAGGTATTTACAAGAACAATTATGATGGTCATTTGAATGCTAAGAATGGGTTTCCGGTCTTTGCCACGATCATGGAGGCCAATTCAATACGGAGAAAGGAAAGTTCCTCGAATAATGGTGAAAACAGTATAAACGCTTGGTCAGAGGAAGAAGAAAGAGAATTCAGGAAACTCTCTCATGAGAGAGGCATAATTGATAAGATAATATCGTCAATGGCCCCATCTATTTATGGTCATAAAGATATCAAAACAGCGATTGCATGTTCATTATTTGGAGGGGTTCCAAAGGATATAAATGGGAAGCATTCAATTAGAGGAGATATCAATGTCCTTCTTTTGGGAGACCCTGGTACCGCTAAGTCACAAATATTAAAATATGCCGAAATAACTGCAAATAGGGCGGTTTTTGCAACAGGGCAAGGTGCTTCAGCAGTAGGATTGACAGCATCTGTTAGAAAGGATCCTATCACAAGAGAATGGACATTGGAAGGTGGCGCTTTGGTGTTAGCTGACAAGGGTACTTGTTTGATTGATGAATTTGACAAGATGAATGATCAGGATAGAACGTCTATTCATGAAGCAATGGAACAGCAATCAATATCTATTTCAAAAGCAGGTATTGTGACAAGTTTACAAGCAAGATGTGCAATTATCGCGGCTGCAAACCCTAACGGAGGTAGGTATAATTCAACACTTCCTTTATCACAAAATGTTGATTTGACGGAGCCAATTTTATCCAGATTTGATATTTTGTGTGTTGTTAGAGACTTAGTAGATCCCGAACTGGATGAAAGATTAGCATCTTTCGTAGTGGATTCTCATATGAGATCACATCCAACGCAAGAAGATGGCATTGAGGCAGATGATGATGAGCGTTTTGATGAAGATGATGAGGATATGGTCACAGATACACCTACAAGGCAGCACAGAAGAACACGAAATGAGAAAATAAGTCAATTGCATAAAGAAAAAGAAAGTGAGATATCCCCAATCCCACAAGAATTGCTTGTGAAATATATTCATTACTCAAGGCAGAAAGTCCAACCAAAGCTCCACCAAATGGATATGGATAAGGTGTCAAAGGTTTATGCAGATTTAAGAAGAGAGTCTATTTCAACTGGCTCATTCCCAATCACGGTTCGTCACTTAGAGAGTATTTTAAGAATTGCAGAAGCATTTGCCAAAATGAGACTAAGCGATTTTGTTAGCCAAAGCGATTTGAACAGAGCCATTAAAGTTAGTATTGATAGCTTCGTAGGTGCTCAGAAGATATCAGTACGTAAGCAATTGCAAAAATCTTTCCAAAAGTATACGTTATCAAGCAGAAGATAATATGATATTCTCTTGCAAGTCTTCGTTACTCTTCTCTTTAGTTGTATTAATATTATGATGTTTAATAGTATCGGGTGCTAAAATATTGTATACAGGAAACAAGTTATAAATATTGATGATATTGTAGACCAGTGAATACCAAAGAATCTTGCGGAAGGGGAGCTCACTCACGAATGAAACTAAGTCGATATTTGCATTTCATAATAACCTGTGGCTTTGTGAAAGAAGCAATTGGCGACTCGACGTTGGAAAACGAAGACCTAACTGTTGATGAAAATTGTGGTGTCAGTGGACATTGTCAACCAAAGATCTCCAGTAATATATTTCAAACAATAGAGGAAACTGATACCAATGCTGCAATAGCAGACAGATCCATTCTGGTGCTGCCGTTTTCATCACAGACTCATCTACGCTCAAAGCATACAAGCAGCATTGATTCACATACTAATAGCATTAGTACGTACCAGGGTCAAAATTCTAGCTCCACTTCTCTTGAGGTGCTTAATGTCACAAACTCAATAGGAGATGTAGCCGTTTCCAAGAGTCCCAATGCAACTCTTGAGGAAGATTGTCATTTCTTGTCCTTTGAGGAATGGAAAAAACAAGTGAAAGTTGAAGCCAGCCAGAAACAGAAACTTGATAATGTTACAATATCAAAAAACGACTCAACTAAAAACCAAGGCTTAATTAGCAAGAAAAAAGGCATTGTAATTAAAGAGAAAGATGAGAATATCAAAGAAAATGAAGATCATGGTAAAATATACAAGGATAAATTCAATTTTGCATCGGTCGATTGTGCAGCTACCATAGTCAAGACAAACTCTGATGCCAAAGGCGCATCTGCTATTTTATTCGAGAACAAGGATTCTTACTTGCTAAACGAATGTGCGTCTCCCAACAAATTTGTTGTCATTGAGCTATGTCAGGATATTTTGGTAGACACGATTGTAATTGGAAACTTTGAATTCTTCAGTTCAATGTTTGAGCGACTTAGATTCTCAGTAAGTGACAGATTTCCCACGAATAGCTGGAATGTTTTAGGGGAATTCAAAGCTCAAAATGTAAGGGATGTGCAGACTTTTAAGATTGAAAATCCGCTCATATGGGCCAGATACTTGAAATTAGAAATATTAAGTCACTATGGAAATGAATTCTATTGCCCGATTTCAATTGTTCGGGTGCATGGTAAAACAATGATGCAAGAGTTTAAAGAAGGAGAAGAATCCACTTCTACCCTTGATGACCAGCCAGAGGAGCTACTGTTAGACTCTTCTTTACCGGAGATTACCAACAACAACTTCTCCAACAAATTAATGGATGAATGCAGGGTGATCATGCCTCATTTAGAGCTCTCAGAATTTCTAAAGGATATCAACTCCACTTCTTACGATTACTGTGATGCTAATATCACAGAGCCGGAGATTACCCAGATTCCTGAAACGAAAACTATCCAAGAATCAATTTATAAGAATATCATGAAAAGATTGTCGTTGTTAGAGTCTAATGCAAGTTTATCATTGCTCTACATCGAAGAACAAAGCAAATTATTATCAACCGCATTCACAAATTTAGAAAGGCGCCAAACAAAAAGTTTTGATTCCTTACTTCTTTCATTCAATTCTACGATAACAAATCACTTGTTTAATTTCAAGAAGTCATATTCAATTTTACAGAAGGAATATCATAGATTATTCAAGGCTCAGGAGTCGCATCATAGGGATTCGCTCAAAGAATCAAATTATAAACTCCTCTATCTTGGAAGCGAGTTAAGATTTCAGAAGAGAGTTTGCATACTCAACACAATAATTATGATATGCTTGCTTGTATATTTCATTGTGAGCCGGGATGTTTATATTGAAGAGAATCTGAATATACCAATTCGGCGCCATAGAGCCCCTAGGTACTTGGTAGGATTTTCTAAAAAATTCAAAAGACCAAGAGCTCCCGTTCGAAACGGCGGCCACAGACGAAAAAAGAGGTTGCATTAGACATATCCTAGGGTGCGGGTTAAACTAAATTAATTCTTCTTCAATTTATTACATTAATGCTCTTTTGTAATTTATTACTATACAACAGTCCTATTTACATGTTTAATTTGTAGTGAAGTCTCGCTTTCGCTAGCTTGATTTTGATATTTTATGCTGACTATTATTTGTACTAATCTTTTGGCTAATACCTGTCACTCGAGCTATCTTTCGATTTCCAATCTCTTGACTTGTTCCGTGATTTATAACCACCGCTGCGGTCATTGAATCCACCACGATCATTGCTGCTACGGTCTCTGTAGCCACCACGATCATTGCTACTACGATCTCTGTAACTGCCACCTTGGTAACCGCCACGCTGCTTTGAGCCACCGTAGAATGTTTTTTTAGACTGACGGTTATTAGATTGCGTATATCTTATACCTCCAGGTACTTCGAAGTATTTAGTAGCCTCTTGTGGAGATATGTTCATTGCATTTTTCAAGAACATATTTGAAGTTACCAATTTAGCCATCGGATCTTGCACAAGTTCTCTATAAAACCCGAAGACTTGAGGAAGTAGCTCCTGTCTTGGGAATCTATAAATTGAATTGAGCTGTTTATGGAAGTTTAAAAACCCGTCCATAAAATCCACAACCTCGTTTTCATCAATCCCAAATTTCCTGAATAAATCACCTTCCTCTCCAACAATATCCTGATACGTCAACTCTTCAGCAAACTCGACGTCTCTCTCTCTATGTAACTGTTCTTTAAAATTGTTTTCATACTTTGAAAGAAATATAATTGCTTTACCTTTCTTACCAGCTCTTGCAGTTCTACCAATTTTGTGAATGTAATCTGCAATTGAAATACTTGGTCCCATTTGAATAATTTCAGAAACATCTTTCAAATCTAATCCACGAGCAGCAACATCAGTGCAGACTAAAACTCCACGAGGAGTGGTACGATATTCTCTGACAGTTCTATCTCTTGCAGCTTGAGACATTTGACCATGTAATTTGTAAAATTTCGACGCCGATCTCGATTTGTCACCATACAAATTTTTATACCTTGCTCCTTGAAGGACAGAATGAAACCAATCCGTTAGTTTTATTGTAGGTAAGAAAACTATGGCTTTGAAGTTATCATTTGATACATTTTCTGCTAAATGGGTAAGCGCCCCATTGAAGGATTCATAGATCGAGTCAGTCTTCACTAATGCTTGATGAATGTTTTCATGTGCTTCTGGTTCATCTTCTTTCACGCAATCAATAAACTTATAGTTATTTCCAATGGTACTTTTAGCAAACAGGGAGACACCTTCATCGACAGTTGCGCTGAATAATACAGACTTCATAGGCTCGCTAATCTTTCTAGCATTTTTCAAACTTCTGTCGATATTTGACAACGATTCTGCAAACCCTTGATCTAAAATTCTATCAGCTTCATCATATATTCTGTAATTCAAGTTTTCGAACATACTTGCAAAGTTGGGATTTCTTAACCTTGCTTCTAACTTACCAGGTGTGGCTATCGCAATCGAAGGAGGATTTTGCTTGTTTGCTTTTGTAGATTTTCCACCTATAATAAGTTCAATACTAACTTTGGATCTAGCGTAGTCCTTTGGGAAACTTTTCAAAACTTTAAAATACTCCTGCTGTATTTGCATAGCCAAATCTCTAGTGGGAGCGACTATTAAGGAATCGGTTTTTCGTATGTGTTTATACGACTTAGGAGCACTTTCAATAGCAGACTGCAAAGTGGGAACAACAAATGCTAAAGTTTTACCCGTACCAGTCTTAGCACGTACAACCATACCATTTTTTTCGTCTAATATGGGAAGGATAGTTTCTTGTTGTACCGGAGTTAATGTATCGAAACCTGATTTTTTCATTCCATTAATAATGTGTTTATCAAACCTTCCGGTTGCTTTTAAATCATCAACGGACAATATAGAGGCAGAAGTGCTATCGCCACTCTCTGCTGCCGGTGGCAGTTGTTCTGCAACTTCAGGAGATCCCGAAATAGTAGAAGTCATAAGTCTACCATTGGTCGCAAATTTTCTAAGATAGCCCTGCGAGATAGCCAACCTCAATTGGGTGGTAGTCCGCGAGATGCAAACAGATGGGAAAAACATTTCGAAATGAATATACCTATTAATCGTTTGCTCAAAGACTAAATTAGCTGTTATTCTCTAGTGTGTCCCTAATTTTGTCTTTTTAGTGAAAAATTTCAGACATCGCTGCGATGCTCTAGATTACATAAGCACCCTGAGTTTATCAAGAAGTAAGACCCATATAGGCCACATATTAAAAATAAGGATACAGAAGAAACCCGTAGGCAACAACAAGAAGCGCTAGTAGGGCACGATAGCTTATTATAAACTTTTTAAAAATTGGTAAAGAAGTTTTGAAATTTCAGTAGACTTTAAGAGCATTTGTGCTAGTGTGTCAACTAGAAAACTAAGAACGAAGACAAAACGCCTGAAAGAAAGCTAGCATCATTAAAGAGGACAGTAGTACTTTCTCTGAAAAAAGAGAAGGCCTTTTCATGATCTCCTAGCAGACAGGTTAACTCCTTTTTACCTCTTCATTGGATAAATAATAAATAATCAACCAAACGACTATTGTATGGCATAACCAAGTACTGAAAATGGAAATAATTGTAATCGAGCCGATCTCAAAAAAGTACCTTTATAACGTTTATTCTTTATCACATAATAACACGGATGAGTAACTACGGTAAAGCATCTGAGTCTACGGGGTTTTTCTCTAAGATAAGGGAAAACTATAGTAATAAGTTTTCAAACCTTTCTTTAACGGCGAGTCATCCAGAGAAAGATGGAAATACAGAAGATGATACTTTAATTCATAAAGCATTTGTGAGATACTTTGACGAGAAAAGGGAACCTTATCCTGACTGGTTGGGAGTTAAAGTTCCAGACCAACCCCAGACCAATGGAAGAAGGCAGGACCGTTTTTCTGAGGTCACTTCAGAATTTCAACCTATCTATCACAATAATCAGTTCAATAGCAACTACAATCAACCGCACACAAGACGTTCTTTACCAGAAAGAAGCCAAAGTTTCGATATCAATGAACAAAATCAGGGGAACACACAGCTGTCACCGCTGCGACCATCCTACCAACCCAGGTCTTCGAGCCGCTTACAAGATTTATATAATAAGTCAAGACAGCAGTCAATACCAGGTTCTGGATATAATACGCAGCCATATCAACCCTCTCCTGCCAGAAGTAACAGCTATTCCACAACGGGATCTAGGTTGAGAGAGAGACTTCTTAATAACCCAACTCAGTTTACACAGACATCGTCCAGTTCATCAGCAGGGTCTAACGGGGCATCCAAAGCTACGTGGGGTAAGAAATGACTACATATAGCAAATACTAATTCCAATATACTAGAAATAAAATCGTCAACAAATATATTACAAGTTAAAAGTATTTGAGATCTATGAATAAGTAAAATTTGATTTTTTAAAAGTCTCTTCCCAATAATCTCTCCCTCTTGTAAACCATTCTGGCAACTTATGCGAAGGGGGTAATTTTAGTTTAAGAATGTCAACGTTTTCGAACTTTATTGGGTTCTTGTTGAGACTTCTGTAATATTTGTAGTCATACTTTTCTTTTGCCATTTCGTATTCGCTCGTTAAGCGACTCAAATCTTGCGTATCTTTCCTTATCTTTTTCAGGGAAGCACTATCGAAAGATTTTGAAGTTGGAATAGCTGACGTCGAGCCAGATGAAGATCTTGCTTTAAATCTATTGTTCATTATGATATATTTGGAATCGATTGATGAGCGTCTTCTTTCAAAACTAGCCCTGTTTGTCGGAAATATCGTATCGTTACCATAAAAATTACCAGGAACCGCTCTGCCAGTATTAGGAGACATCCCACGAGAAATATCACTATCAGAATTATTAGCTTGATCTCTACACTTTTCCAACTTCTTCTCTTCCACTAATTTCAACAAATTTGCAGGAATCTGGGGGGATGCAGATAACATATCATCATCCATGTCATCGTCATCAATACTTTCAGCATCATTTACTGAAGCAGTATCGCTAAAAGAGCCATTGCGGCTAACTTTTGGAGTCATCTTGCCCAAAGAAGGACTTTCCTCGAGTATTGATCTCTCGCCTTCCTCTTCTTGCCTTTCAATAACTTTTATTTGATGAGAAAGATGATCCAATTCGAAAGGAGCTAGCTCAATTTGCACCAACTCCAAGAAGTTTTCTGCATAGTAATTACTCTTCGTAGAAGAACCACTATATATCCTGTATTCATTCAAAATTGAACTGAAGTTCCACTTCTGGATCTTTCTTAATATTCCTACTAAGGTTGAAGTCGAGTCTATTAATAAAGTGTTGTGTTTTGACTTATTCAAAAGCAATTCAAAGGCACTAGCTACTATGTTACCTTCAATCAACATCCATTCTTCGCTTTTCTTTTTCTTTGCATGCAAATTAATCACGTCTATACTATTACCAGCATTCTCAAGTTTGCCTGATCCAACACTCGTGGCCGATGTGGTATCATCATTATCGCTTTCCTCATTTTCAACGTTATTGTTTTCACTCGTTCTTGCAGCAAACCCACCATTATTATGATTTGATACTTTCATTTCACCCAAATTAAAGACCTCTATAGAATTGGGTTGTATAAAGTTATTCAACAGCCTTGTTGGTTTCTCAGCATCTAACACGATAATTGATTTCAACTTGAGCGTCTCTAGAAAAGGAAAGTTATCTGACTCCAACTTAGAGCATCGATATATCCCTGGCTCTACTAGCCCAAAGTTTTCTGGCGGAACCAACATGCTTTGCAAGGTATACACTATAAGGCTTAATTCAATGATCCATATACATAGAATACCGCTCACTCCAAAATCAAGCCGCACTTTCTGCTTTAGTTCAGATATCGAAATTATTGCTCAAGAGACATTGCAAGAAGGTTTAACTCAAGTAGAGCTGAAAATATTGAAGAGTTTAAAGAACTGATACAATTTCACAGCGAAGCAATTTTCTGGTAAATAAAAGATAACTATAGAATGAAAAAGATTTAATAAAAGTCCCCCTTTCAACCTCTAATAACCAAGTCATCAGGAATTCCTTCATATTCGCCATAACCTAAAGCTAAGTTGATATTTTGTAAACATTGGGTAGCAGCTCCTTTCAACAAGTTATCAATGGTTGCAACAACGACTACTCTATCTTCTTTAGAATTCACGGCAAACCCTCCAATAACAATTCCATGTTTTCCGCTGATATCCTTGACCAATGGGGCTTCTCCGCTTATCGTTATTAATTGTTCTCCTTGATATCTGTCTTGATAAATATTTCTTACTTCTCTAGAGGTAAGAGAGCCTTGCTTGATGGGAATTGAAATAGTGTGAGTAATACCTTGAAACCACTGCGCCACGTGAGGAGTGAATGCCACGTCAAGACCAAGCTGGTTACTGATTTCACGTTCATGAATGTGGTCAGTAAGAGAGTAAGGAATCAAGTTATTGGATAAAAACTTGACATCATTTTTGGGTGAAGGTTTGGTTCCAGCACCAGAATAACCCGAAACTCCAAAAATGTGTGGAGTACCAGCTATGTAATCTTCCAATGGAGCAATTGCACATTGAGCTGCAGTAGCATAACAACCAGGATTTGAAATCTTTTTGGCTTCTGCAATTCTAGAGCGGTCATTCAATTCTGGTAACCCGTATATCCATTCACCAGTGGTATCAAATCTGTAGTCAGCAGACAAGTCAACAATTTTTGATTTGGAATTGTTAACAGATTCAATTGCTTCGACGAAAGGTTTGCAAACGCCATTGGGGAGTGCCATCACCCAAATGTCTACTTCATTATTTTCTTCGAGTTTCTTAATATCCTCAACCTGTAAATTCGAGTAAACAAGGTTATCTTTATTATAACCTTTTAGTTTTTGACCGTTCAACTCACGAGATGAAACGTGAGAGATTTCTAAATAAGGGTGTCTGTCAATCAAATTGATCAAGTTTTGGCCAGTATAACCTCTTGCCCCGATCAATGCTACCTTGGCCTTCTCTTGATTGTGAACCTCACGAAGTGGAGGATTAGGGTTTGAGAGATACCTCCTCTGGTTGAAATTAAAGCTTGCAGCTTTACTGGAGTAATGCAATCCTCTCTTTTGATGAGGAGAGCTGAAAACTCCGGATTCAGCTTCTGAAGATAACGAAGATCCAACATTAGAGGAATCAAAATCCTTGATTAGTTTAGACACTTCGTCAATTTTTAAACCATACCAGAATAAAATTTCACCGTTTTTAGCAAATGAACCATCTGATTTCGAAAAATACCATGACAAGTTAGAATCATTCTCATTCACAATCCAACATAACGATTTGAAATCGTTTTTGATTGAGTTGAAGATATTGTCGGTGACATTATTTAACCATCCAGTTTTTGAAGATAAGAATTTGTCAAGTAATGGGACTTTTCCATCCTCATTGACAACTATTGCCAAGACTTCCAACGGCTCATCACCATAGCTCTTGAACTTTGTTGACTCCAAAAATTTCAAATAGGAGGCCACCGACAATTTACCAGATTTAATTTCAGGATCTCTGAGAAGAGCACTTCGTAACAAGTCTGGGTTACCAAACTCTTTTAATGAATTACGGTTAATGAGCTTATAACCTCTTCTAATCAAGGTACCGGCTCCTGAATCGGTGAACAATTCTTTTTGTAAGTCATTTACGTCAATAATAGCTACTGAGGAGGACCTAGGTAAATGTTGTAATAAGTCATGGATCTCTTTGATCTTCAACTTTGTACCATACTTCACCCAGCTTTCCTTCATTAACAGTTCATATTCCTCGTTTAAATTTATAACACTGACTTTCTCACCAGTGTTACCATTTATAATACCTCCCTTTTCATTCAAGTAAACTATCTTTAATGGTTCGAATTCTCTTGCTAATTCACCAGCAGCAACATCAGCATTGACATTCAATAGTTGCCCAGAAGGGGTCTCGGCCAATGAAGTCAATATTGGCAAGTATCCGGCTTCAATTGCAGCTTCAACTGGTGATTTATTCACAGAATTAACTTTCCCTACCAATTGATATTTTTCCTTATCCAAATATTCAGCACCGAATACGCCTGCTGTAATGGGTCTAGCATGAACGCCCATCTTTTCTAAAGCGGTAACGAGACGTAAATTCTGTTCCAAAAAGCACTTTCTGACAACTTCCATCGTCTTTGCGTTAGTGATTCTGATACCATCGATATACTCAGGTTCAACACCCTCATTCTCCAACAATTCATTGATTTGAGGACCGGTACCATGCAAGACAATTGGATATAAGCCGACGTGATACAAGAACGCTAAGCAGGATGCTAGTTCCGGTAATTGATGAGTAATAATGGCTCCCCCAACTTTAATCACAGCAAACTGCTGTTGTGAAACCGAAGTAAAATATTTCAAATATTGCTCAACCTCTCTTTTTGAGCCTATATTGTTAAGCAACTGAACAACTGTTGACCTAGTAGAGTAGGATCTCGTATTATAAAGGCTAGTAGAATATATACCGTATTTTTCTTTGCTTATCGTTCCTCCAAGGACGAGCGTCCTGAGAGTGTTAACACCAGTTCTTTTAGGCACATTTGAGCCAAGAGTTCTACTCAAAGATAATCTGTTAGCAATTCTCAACATTTCCTAAAGAAATATCTATAAATCACTTTAAGAAGATCTCTTAAGAGTGAAAGATATGTAAAACTTGAAAAAAAATTAGTCAAAAAAAAAAATTTTTTTTTTCTTCTACGTATCATCCAATTAAAGTAACTTTCCACACTTAAGCGCGGTTCGAGATCTACTAAGAAAATTTCATCATATTATTATCTAAACTTCACTGGGTTCACCAATGTCTTTATAAATCCAGTTTAAAAGAGGACTGTGGAGCTTGCATACGAAATAGACGGTGTGATGGACATCTCGTGCTACTTTAGTAGCATATTCCCTGCTGTAATAGAAACTGCTATGTAAGATAGCATTGAAATTTGCAGAACCGTAGTCTGCACATAGTAAATTCAAAAACTTTTGAGTGAGAATTGTTCTGATAGAAGTAAGGGAGTGCCTGTGATACTTGAGGAATTGTTGAAGCCTGAGGTTATCATAGGGGCCCGAAGTCAGACATGAATTCACTATCGTGGCAAGGTCGTCCTTTCTATCAAGTAGTTTCTGAATCATCTCGTTAGGCTTTAAAAGAATAATGCTTTGGTCGGTGTCAACATTGTTGTAGAAATTTAAAATCAAATTTAGAGTCAGTGTGCTTTCTATCAAGTTTGCAACAATATCACCGAGACGTTTAAACTCATGTAAATAAGTGTCATTGAGCTCATGACCTAATAAGTTCCCGTCAACTATTGACTTGCGGAAGACCAGGCTAAAAAATTTAACACTCTTCGGATTAAGATTCTCATTCATTAGTGCAGGAAGATCGAAAGCACCTTCCAAAATGCTGGAATAGCTACTTAGCTTAACTGAGTATCCAGAGCTAGATAAGTACTCGTAAAACTTTGGATACTTTAGCTGTGGTGAATTAGTATAAATCAGGAACCTCAAAGCCGCATTATTAAATATAAATATCATCACATTTTCACACATACTGAAATTTGCAAAACCTTTAAATTTGCATTTGTTTATCCATAAATTAATCAACAGCAACTTATATTCTTTATATGAATGCAAAACATCATGAATAGTGCTCATGGTTAGCTCCAGGGAAGAAAGAACTCTGGCTAAACATATCTGTGGAATCTCGTGTAGACTAGTATATCGATAAGAGTTGGTGAGGTCTGTTAGAATTTGGAAATACTCAACAAGATAAGTTCTGAGATCCGAAGAAGCATCTTCCCAGGAGTCAGCTAACTGATTATACTTTTCAAGAAAAGTTTCATGGTTTTCGTTAAATTCTTTATTCATTTTGCTAAATTTAACAAAAACCATAAAATCCTTATTTAAAAGTTCAACGAATCGATATTGCAATTCAATCAAGGGTAGTCCATGGAGAATATCAAATTGTTCGTATACTGAGGTCAAGCCTAAGGAGGATAAGACTTCATCAATATGCAATACATTGTCACTGAACGGTCTTATATAACCCGTTCTGAGTAACAAAGGATGTTGTCTATTCTCAATAAATTCTTTTAAATACTCCAGAAACCAATATCTTCTCCAGAGTTTATTAGATAATACCGGTGGTAAAGAAAATTTATAATTCTCAAATATTATCTGATTCGTTAATATCCTATAATAAAATATCTCAGGAACTTGTATTTGTGAAATCGAGGACTTAATCAGTTCGATAAAACGTAATTCATCGACATTAATTCTATTTTCAACTTTCGTATGCCTATATTTGTGAAGCAAAAGCTTTTCTTTGGTAAGATTATCTTTTATTTTCGAAATCTCATTATCTTGATTCGTAATTTCAACCTGCCGAGAAACTATTTCTAGTGATTGATTCAAAATTCTCCTAAGATTGTGCAAATGATTTGTCTTGAAGATATTGAATAAAAAGATATACTGATTCCAATTATCAATAAATGCGTAAGGCTTATGGAAGTCTCGAGAAGATAATAGGTCTTTAAAACTGCTTATCAAGAGATTTGCAATTTTGAACAATAGCAACCAAATAAAATTGTTAAACATGTTTTGCTGTTCATCTTCAATGTTCGTGTTATAAGTTGGGTGAACATTTCGCTTTATGGAGTCATTCAAATCACATATTAGTATGAATGCATAAAAAAAAGTCTTGTAGGTTTGCCTGTAAGTTATATCTGGTATATCCAAACACCTAAGGATTGTTAGCATACTAGATCTCTCAACTGAGTCTGTTTGAAGTATCTTGGTGCATTCGTTGAAAGACATATGCATAAATTGATCTAAAAATGAAGTATTCTCAAGAAGTAATACCGCCTTCTGTAATAAATACTTTTTTATCCGACGTTGAATCAACACCAACTTTCGGATTTCAAGTTCTTCATATTCAAAATTTGGGGTATTCCTAATGTTCTCCTTGAATATTGATTCTTGACACAAATCATAAGGTT
The DNA here is from genome assembly GCF_900007245.1 of Priceomyces carsonii. Classification (NCBI taxonomy): domain Eukaryota; kingdom Fungi; phylum Ascomycota; class Pichiomycetes; order Serinales; family Debaryomycetaceae; genus Priceomyces; species Priceomyces carsonii. The sequence goes on along the minus strand of NW_026946676.1, from coordinate 708,283 downwards.
CATCACTAGCTACGAGTCTGGATTGAAAATTATGCGCCCTTTTACTTATAGCTGCCAAATATTCGTTCCTCCTAGCACTTGCCATTTCTAAACTTCGGTTTAAATTCCTTAACCTTTTGTTTTTCAATAATCGTCTCTTTTGAGCTACATTCAATACTCTTTCGTCTATCATGCTTTTTCTCTCTTTTAACCTGTGTGTCCTTGCTAGCAAATAAGATTTCCTTCTTTCGTAATGTTGTGTATCCCTAGGACTTATAGGACTGCGAGGATGGCCCGGGCTCTTCGTTGGAGTTAAGTTTTTTAAAACAGAGCTTGGAAGTTGAAAACCATCAAAGGAAGAAACAGAATTCCCATTATTTCCATTGCTGTTTGCAGTAGCCGAAGAACCCTGGGATACAGTCTTATTTTTGTTATCACTTTTTTCAGACATAATTTAGCAACCAAATAAATTCATAGCAGGAACTACCGGTAACGAAAAATTGGTGTTACCAAAAATTGTACTCCAGTAGTTAAATTAGTTAAATAGCAATTAGCGACCTTAAGTCTACCCTGGTTTATGTATTAGCGTAGTAAATTAGTATAGTCTAATATCTATTAAGGGAGTACAAATTAATATCGCACTTATTTTTGAAAAATGGCTTGCAAACTTCCAAATCAGGCTATCAGCCACAAATAGATCAATGGTCCCTAAAAGAAAGCGATTCGAGGTCAGATACAAGAAAGATACTAGAGAAACTTTAATAGAAGGTAACCAGTAGATTTGCAGTCAATAATGGTATGGTTTGGAGTACATTGCAGTATGTTGCAGAGCAGTTCAACTCCGATTTCATGACAGTAGAATAGTTATTGAAATATACCGTTAAATTAATATATACTCTATTTGTGATCTATAAGCTTAAAATTATATGTTGAATATGTCTGACATATTTAGTATGTGTGAACTAATCCGTTTCGTTGCCCTTTTTAGATTTCCAAAGTTTGAATCTATGGGGCTTTTCCTCGTGATGCAGGGTAACTGAATTCGTGGAGCTAGAAGCAGAGTTCGGTGGTGTACCACAAAGCTTTAGGTGACCCAAAAAGCTTGAGATTGATGGCGATGCACTGCTGGGTGATGGTGGTCTGGAGTTGTTTGAATTTGGGGAACCAAGATGAAGTAATTTAGATTTCGGCCCTTGAATCTTTTTCGAGCCTTTTGATATTGAACTGGCTGGTGATATATTAGGTGACATAAAGGATCGTTCTCGAATACTGTCCAAGTCACCATCGAACTTGGTGATCGAGCATGGCAGCTCCGATTTCTTGCATTCTGGACAATTCTGAGATTTTAGGAACCCAATATAAACGTTTTCCTGAATGAGCTGCATGACTTCTTTTTTTGCATCCAAAAGAACCGTTGGTCGATGTGGCCCCTCAGAAGAAGCACTTTCATTTAAAATCTTGTTGTAGTTTTTACAAGAAACATTAATCTGATCAGGAGCGTTTTCCTTAATATAGTTATTTATGATATAATTCCATTGATCATTTAATTTTTTCTCAGAAAAGTGTACAGTATGATTTAAACAAGGGGTTTCATCTTCGCTATCATTATTATCAATATGAGAATCACGCATATCATCCCAAACAGAGGTATTCAATTCATTAAGCTCTTGCGCTGTAGGCTGTATGTCATCCATGGTAGATACGAGCGCTTTCATGGGCTCATGCTCATCCAGCGTAACCGAACGTTCGTCGTTGATATTAAGTGGAATTATCTGAGGAGATGGACTTCTAGTAGACTTAAGTCTATCTCGTTCATCAACTTCATGCACCAAATTCTCGAATATATATTCATACTTGAATATCTCAATCAAAAAGTGTAATGATTCCTCACAGTGTACCTTCTTCACGTAATCCTCAAACTCGTCCACGTGAGCTAACCTTTTCTCATCATGGAGTTGAGATATAGATTTCATGAAACAATCGCCTACCAAGTTCTCGAGTGCAGCAGATGGACTCCGTTGGGCTCCACAAATGCAGAATCCATTATCTGATGATAGACAATTTTGCAGATTGCAGTTTTCTGAGCCGGGCATATATCCCATGACAAAAGAAGCGACCGTTGTAACTGCTAGTTCACCTCTATCTTATTATTGAGCGTTTGCTTTTTTCTTCTCGATAAGATGTCGAGAGTACTTTATCTAGTATTTATTCCACTCTTTCTACTGAAAATTTTTTGGAAGTTATTGCACTTGCTCCTCTAAATTTCTATAAGCACTTCAGTCGTTATTATCACGTACCGGCTCGAAATCCTCTATAGGTGAATGGAAATCAATAGAGCCTTTAACTCTGTAATATAAGAGAAAAGTCAGATCCTCGATTCAAAATATTATTAACAACGATGGTTGCTGGCTGTTATATCTGGGGTCCTAATCACAAAAAAAAGAAAGAAAAAAGAAATTTTCTTTCCGATGCGCTTCTTCTTAAAAAACAGAGAGACTAGTCACGAACGAGAGTGCCGATCCAAACTGGAGAAGATTAAGGAGGGCTACTTAAGGCAATTAATGCAAGCAGTCCAAAAATATGCCAACAGTTCTCCCCCAAATTTAGGACGTTGAGGCGTTCTAGCCGTTTTATTTTTATAGACGTTGAGTCCCTGAGCTGATGAGATGCTCCTCATTCTACGTTAAGAACAATAGAACGGAGTTCGGCTGATAGTAAAACGCAGGACCGCCTTTACCTATTTGGGTAAAAATGCGAAACTGAAAATGTTCGCTTTTATCACGACTGTTAACCATTACTTATGATCCACAGTAGGGTGCTACTTAGTAAGTCAGGTGGGAAGACCATTGCGAAGAAAAGCGATCAGCTGCACCTAATCCGTTCGGTCATGAAGTAAAAAACCGCATCGATATGCATGTCCGTTGCTTGCTAGGGCGTGCTGAAGAGCAACAGTTTTATTCTCCAGGCGTATGTCTGAGATGTCCTAGACACATTCCTAAAGTTTTCTCATGCTACTTTGAGGCCGCTCTAAGTGATGGTGTGAGGTTGCTTATATTTCTTTTATATTATTCACGACTCTCGCACTGTATAGTTGTGGAGACTGTTTATTGGCCAGATCAACACACTCCACATCGGAATAGTGGTGTGGAGGATGAACATCGAAGATATCCTTAGTTCCATCCACAGTTGAAGTTTTAGCTTTGTGAAAGCATCATCACGAAGCGCCTCATGCCATCCATCCTATTCTGCAGAGAGTTCAGTAGGTTCCCCGGACACTTTTCTCCAGCGAAGGGAAGGTATGAGACAGATAAGATAGAGGTAACGTGCAGAACGCACAACATGCAGTTCATCCTTTTTGCCGCCATAGGGAGCGTTAGATTTTAGGGATACGGAAAAGGAGTTTATCGAGTTTATCTTAGTTCAAATAATCAAATAAATCAAAGATAATACAAATTTAAGACTTAGTATCGATCAAATACTCGATTGGATAGACACTATAAGTTTAGATATACGTATTTCTTCGAAATTTTAGGGAAATTAGTAGGTTAGGTGATAGATTTGCTGTGAAAGATTGGGCTGATCTCACTTCGTAACATTTATTGGATAAGGGTCTGCTAGATAGGATAACAAGCGAGGACTCAGGATTTTTATTTCTAAGGGTATTAAAGGGCACCGGAGTATATTGGCTAGGTAAGGATTGGTTGTCTTGATGTTGCAGAGGTTGATTCTTAGACAGTCTCGGGTTTTAGTTTCTAGGACTAGAGTGAAAATAGGGACATTTGCTACGTCAACAAAGTTTGATAATGATGACTACGAGATTGATTTGATTTCCTTGAGAAAGACCCCGAAGAAGAAGCAGGACGCGACAGAAGGAACAGGTAAGGTCATTAGCGCAGTCGATTTGTTGGACAATAAGCCAATAGATGCTCTCGACTTGAAAGGCTACACAGAATTTACTGAAAAGTATTTCAAGGAATTATCAGTGTTTCTTAAGTTCATTGTTGATTTCTATGATGGTAAGGTCAAGTCTTTTGATCAATTGACTGCCACGGAATTGACAAACTCTTTATATATTTTCAGGAACTACTATATGAATGGGAAGATAAAAGAAATAGTTAAAAATGACTGGGTTCCGTATAATTACATGTTTCAGAAACTCATCAAAATTTTGCTTTCGGATCGGAAATTTCCCTCTTTGTTATCTAGGGAATTGATGCCTGTTGCTAAGCGTAAACAAATGGCACTTCAGCTCTATGATAGCGGAATTGGTAACTTCACAAATGAATTAAGGTCCTTATCTAGAGAATTTGATTTCACTAATATCACACCGGAAGAATTGTCGAGTGAAATTAATAAGACTTTAATGGAGTTTAATAAATTTTTGAGTACTAATTCAAAATTTGACAGTGAGTTTTTTCAAGTACTTATCCAGATCAACCGCTACAAAACTTTGAAGTCGATTATTGATAGTCATCCAGGAATTGATTTGAATTGCCTATTGTCGATCATTGATTCTCCTGACTTTGCAGCGATCAATAGAAAGTTTGAGCAATTATCAGGGTCGAATAACAGAATTAATAAGATATTTGATCGTTACGAGTCAGAGATATACTTTTTCAATTTTGCTTTTAAAGACAAGAAATTTAATGACTTTTCGGAAATTGCAGCATCACTTTATGAGCAGTCAATAACTTCTGGGACATTGAGCAGTGTATCAAATACTTTGATTCGCGTTTTGCTTCCGCTTTACAGTGAAGGACTATTAACTCTTGATAGAGTTGATCCATTTCTTTCACGTTCTATCAATACGACAGTGAAAATCTCAGATTCATTGGAGAAGAATTTCGGCGTCTCCTTGATCTATAACTTTGATATTCATGAATACGTTGATGGATTAAATGTTTTAAAATCGTTTAACTTTAACAAGCCTTTCGCCTCTTTATCCAGAAGTGAGATTATATGGAGTTTGAATGACGTGCTCAAGAATTTCAATGGTAGTTCAAGAATTATGAGTTTGTTGAAAGGTTTAAGAAGGAACCTCAGAAGTTTCTTAAATGTCACAAACATCTTTGAACCTCTTGATGATATTGTTGATAAGAGACAGTTACAACTTGCTTTATACAATGCGGATCCTTCTCTGAAGACAATTGACCTTACTCATCTCGAAGAAAGTGTTCCATTAAAATCACAAGCTGCACCCTTGGATTCAGTATATTCGTCCGAATTGAAAGCTTTCAAAAATCAAGAGTTCGGAACCTTGAAGTTTGCTGACTTTTCACCAGAATTCATCAAGGAAGTTTTCGAAGACTATAAACAAAAAACGAACACCAGAAATTTCCAGGTAGCTTTGTATGAGTTTCTAGATTCGTGTAATGGGGATACTTCGTCTTTAGATGCTTTGGCAGAATCTACAACTACCTACACCCAGATCCCTAACGAATTGGGCTTGCATGACTTTTATAATGAGTTGGATGTTATAAGAACTGATATTTTAAAGAAGGCTTTCAAGGATTGTACTCCGGAGGAAGTTTTAGAAGGATTGCAAAAGCGAGTTGATAGTATTCTCAAGAATTCATCTGATAAGTCAGTCTCGAATGTCACTAAAGAAAATGCTTTTGACTATATAAGATTGGGTAGAAGACTTGAAAGATTGTTTCGCATGAATGGGGGCCATGTTGAGGTCCTAGATGCGTTAATAAGGAGTCAGAAAATTTTCGACCAAACAGAGCAGAGAATTTTGAATTCATCAACCAAGAAACCCTACGTGCAAATTCCGGATGGTTTGGACATTCATCAATTTGCAAAGGAACTTGACACGCTTAGGTCGGAAGATTTTAATGGTTCCTACGGGAATACTACTTCTACAGATGTTCTCTCTTTGATCGATTCGAGAATCTCTATGCTTGAGTCTTACCCTGGTAATGAAACAGAAATCTACCGATTGAACCTCCTTCAGAGTAGACTCAAGAGACTTTTCTCCCTGAATGGTGACAATACTGAAGTTCTTGATACTGTTATTCACAGCCAAGCCGTCTTCAATGATTTTGAAAAATTAAAGAGGGTAAATAATGATCGTGAATATTTGCAGGCTCCAGAAAACTTCTTCTTAGAAGAATATATCGTTGAGTTGGTTCAATTAAGGGACGAACTTAAGCAGAACTTTAGAGATGTCTCAACAAATGATATCTTAAACAAATTAAGTGAAATTATCGCAAAAGAGAATGATTTGGACAAACAAGTGAACTTCCGCAAGCTTTATAGTAATATTCAAAATTTGTTCAAGATGAACAACGACTATTCCTTTATTTTAGATAATATTATTATCAGCTGCGAGCAGTTTACAAAGTTTGAGTCAGATAATTCATTGAAACATTTATCAAGGAAGAGCAGAGAGAATTCAGTTATTGGCGACAACCTGAAGCTCCTCCGAAACTATTATGATCAATTGAAACTGCTCTTTAAGTTTTCAGCAGAAGAAAGGGTTTCAATTGGTTCATTGAGCAGGGAAGAGTTTGAGAAACTTTTATCTAATTATAAGTCAAGCTTAAATTCACTGTCCTACGAACTTCCTCTAGACCTCCATATCATTGACACATTAAAGCAATACAATAGGATAATCAAGGATTATCCATGCTTCTTGGAGGGTTTATATTTGATCCAACAAGATAGTGAGCCATTGAATCCAAGTGACGTGGAGGACATTTACAAAAACTTGCATGAAGAACTAGAGTCTGGTGCTAGATTCGGAAGCAAACGGTCCCCAGAAGAAGCCTTTAAATTCAAAAATTCCGCCGAAGGTTTTAAACAAAGACTTTCAATACCCTTCGATGAGATTCATACTAATCGATTCGATATTAATGATTTCAAAGGCGATACGGTAAGTCAATCTCGTTATAACGACTCGGAGAAACTAATTGAGGATTTACTGAAAAACCATCCGGCTTCGGATTCCAAACTTTCTTCCCAATATCAGGATTTATTGCAATCAGTCGTGAACAAAAAACTTGATGGAAAATCAGCAACAAAAGAAGAACAGGAATTAGAGGAATTAACTGCAGAGAACATAAGGAAATCCTATTGCTCTAGGTCCAGTTCGCAAAAGAATAATGAAGAGGAAGAGAAGGATCATTTGGACGTTGATAAGACTTCATTAGAGGACTTTTTACGTTCTGCAAAGAAGCAAAGGGAAATGGCGAAGGAGAGAAGGTTCCGGGAATCTAAAGCTTATGAGTGGAGTAAGAGTATGAATAATTCTCACAGGTCATTGGAATCGTCTAATTTTTTCAATCCCTTACATTCACATCTGAGGAGATGTAAGAAAGATTCTCCATCAGAACAGGAATATTTGATCCTCACTTTAGATAATCAAACAATATTGTCTGACCACAATCCACTCGGCAAGTTACCACAGGAAGACATATTTGAGATTTTAAAGAAATTCGAGAAGCCTGAATTATTAGATTTGCAGCGCACTTTGAAGAAGTTACAGAAGAGAAACTGGAGATTAATTGGTTCCAAGGTAATTTCCGGCGACCAAAAACATTTGGTATTAGCAAGAAGCAAGGGAAGAAAGAAGTCAGCTTTTACAAAGTTGAAAAACATTTTTGCAAGTGCTGGCCTTCTTTTTGTTACTTTATTAGGTCTTAATTGGTGGTTGGAAGAATATCCTGCTGAATTCAAAGAAATCAAGCCTACTCCTAACTATGAAACATATACAGAGCCACTCGAGAAAAATATGATCATCCCTGAGAAGGTATCGAAACCTAGCGAGAATCCTATAAACGATGAGGAACCAAAGGTCAAGTCTTCCTTTTTTAAAAGATTATTCTGGTCCTCCTAGTTGAGTACAACTACATTCAAATGAAAGATGCATTCCATGCTTCTCGTCTTCAACATTTTATGCCATTGTTTTGTTAAATTATAGGTATATATTACTCTTCTCAAATCTGTTTTGTTTCAGAAATATACGTTTATCTATATCGCTTTTTTATGCCAAAATTGTTGAACGTCAAACCATGGCTTCCTCTTTTAACGGTAATGCTTTAGTGTCTTTTGACACGTAAATAAATTTCATCACCGAAGTGCCCCCAGGGGTACCATTCCATGTTCTTAACTTCTCAACTGTATTTTTGTCGCTCAAGTCCGGTATCTTGTATCCAGTTTCAAACTTAATCTTCTCATCTTTTGCAGCTTGTATCAAAAGTTGTCCTTTGTTGCTTAATGCACTGCCTGGCCTCCTTTCAGCTTGCATCTGTTCTACTTCCTCATCATATCTCAAAACAAATTCTTCAAGAAACTCTTTCATTTGAGCTAATGTCAATATTTCAGACTGAGATGATAGTACTTTACCTTGTAAAAACTTCACCACTGATAATTCCTTTTCTCTTTGTTTCTGTGATTGGTTCCTTTTGCTTTGCAATTTTTGATCTCTCAAAGTAGCTCTCTCAAGTTGCTTGAATTTTCGTCCCTTAACATGTATGATGCCTTTGGACTTGGATATGTGCTTAGAAACCTTTTTCAAACTGTGTAGATTAGGCATATTTCATATTTAATTTGATTTTACTAGTCCTTTCAGTCCTTGCCTGGAACATCTCATCTCAAGGTATATTTTTTAAAGTTCGGCACATAGTCGTTTTAATACTCGTCGTGTACTATTCCCAATTTGGTGATTTTTTCTCATAGAGAATATTGCCCAAAAAACTGTTACCTGAAGTCGTTAACATAGGATTGTCATTGAACGCAGATTCATACGAGAGCAGAATTGAATAAGTAAAATAAAATGGTCAAATATAGCGAAGATAAGTTGTATGAGCTCAAAGACACTGCATACGTGCCTCAACCTGTAGTCTTGGAAGGCTTCAATAGAATGATCGAACAAGTAAAGTTGCATTCGGCACAAGAATTTGAAAAAAGGAAGAACATGAAGCCTACGAATGGAGATACATATATCGATGAATTTGGAAATGAGCGTCCTTACTTTCACATGAATAGGAGAAGATTGTCAAGAGGTAGTGCTAAACCAGGCTTACGGAAGAAGGTTGGGGACTCAGTCAAGGTAGATGAAGATGGATGGGCTACTTTGACCAAGCCAAAGAAATCTTTTGGTTCGGAAGATGCACAGGAGGAGCGAATCAAATTTAGGGATTCGTTGAAAGAAACAATACCTTCCAGTGGGATGAAAGCCAAACCTAATAATAAAAACTTAGGCTCATCTAAGGCTGTTGACTCAAGAGACGCGATAGCAGACAAACAAACCACGACTTTCAATGCCTTTGAAGCTTTAGGAGATGAAGAAGATGATGATGAGTAAGCATTAATATTGGATGTGATTATTTGCTTTCGAAGTGTAATAATTCTCATCTGATACTTGTTTAAGTAGTAGTTGGTTGACAATGTATATTAAAAAACTATTAATACAAGTTATGAATAAGCCAGGGATAAAGTTGGAATACATATTTAATTCGTTTTGTAATTTTTCGTTTGCGTTAGATATGCGTTTCCAAAATCTTCGAGGGCCTCATTCTCTAATGTTTAAATGTAGTCGAGTAAGTCTAAACTCTAATCACCATCAGAATCACAATCAAGCTGGCTTAATATCTCATTTACGTCATCGGTAACCAACTGCTTTCTTAAAACGGATTCATGGTTCACATTATTATTAGCGTCACCGTTTGAGTATTTTAATTTCAGCACGATATCTTTTAATTCTGACACTTTAGGTAAGCTGTAATACCTATCAAAACTATGACTTGCCCCATTAGATTGACCATTCTGTCCATTCGATTGGCCGTTTACTAAAATTTCGGAATGTATCGATGAAATATCACCTGCTGTTCCTAAACCAAAGCCATTTAAGGGCTGGTGGCTATAATGCAGATAATTTCTCGAGGTTTCATTAACATCTATTTCGTCACTATTGTTAGATTCTACTTCAACTCCATTTTCATTTGTTTTGTAAGTACCAATTTTGTCATAATGGAAGCCTAGAAGTAAAGGTCTATGTGGGTCTAGCCAGTCTGAAATGAAAGAATTGCCGGAGATGAATTCTTGCAAATTCTGCTTAGTTGAATTAAACCGAATCGTTCCATTTTCAAGATGTCCCAGAGGGTTACGATTTTCTATGATTTCTTGATCCGAAGGTTCTGTGTCGAGCCCATCGACCCATAGCTTGTTAAATTTCCGGTATTCAATATCAACCAAAAGATCGGCATAAAATAGAGATTCGGTGGTATAATTCTTCATTTCAGTAGGATATTTATGATCCAAGTCTTTTAAAGCATGGTAAAAAATAATATGCGAAACTGTGTCTTTTACTCTCTGGTTAAGAGGATAAGAGTTTTGGTTTAAAGGTAATAACCAATGGTAAAAGAAAGGAATAAAGTTGGCAGTAAAATTAATTCCTAAGATTGCAATCAAATGCTTCAGTGCTTTAACTAGCAATGAAACCGTTTCTATGTTTAAAACTTCACGGGAATTCATATAATGTTCCATTGAAGTCAAAAAGTGAGTAATAAAATTGTCGTTATCCGAAATATACTGATTGTAATCAGCCTCACAATATTTTTCTGAAGTAGGCTTTAGATCGCTAGAGCTAAGATCATCAGATTCTAACCCTTCTTCATTATTTAACATTTCATCATTCAAGAATTGAATAAATACATTTAAGAATTTAATTTGAATATCGTCAATTTGTTGTCTTGATAATGAAAGTACGTGAGAGTCATCGCTTAAATCCTGTGACAAAATTTCAAGGCTCATTTCCCAATGTTCTAAATTAACACGATTCCTTGTAATTAAACTCGGTTTTTTCTTTAAAGCATTGAATATTCTTGAAATATTGTCTAAGAGGGTTAAAACCAACTTATAGTTGCCCTCTCCTTTATCATTCATCACAATAGAATAGTCTAAAACGGAGTTAATTTTTAGTAAAATCTCTTGAATGGAATCAGGTACTTGATCAAAATAATATATATGCGTCGAAAGATTGGAGATACATTGGGAATACAATGTTGAAAGATTATCAATTTGATCTTCTGTAAGGATATCTGATTGCTTCAAAAATAATCCAGATTGTAATTTCAAAAGCTGTTGAATAATATCAGATATCGATAATCCTATCATATTGACCTCTGAAGAAACTAAGCCTAAGACATAATCAGCATATAGATTTTGAATCTCATAATCTGATGCTTTAGGTGTAACTTGCTCTGTAATTTCAAGCAACGTGCTAAGCAACGTTGAAAGAGCAACAAATCTCAATTGAACTGGTATCCAGCTCGTACACATTTCCAAAAATGTGCAACCCCAATCACGACTAATGCTTTTGTCAAAGTTATTCTTTAGTACAGCCCTGATTGCCTCAGAAATTTGGCTTGTTAATGTAGTATTGAAAAGCGCCTTTAAAGATCTGAAAGCCTCTTCGGTTATGTCAAGGGAAGATACCGAGTCATTATAAAATTCATCATCCATCTGCTTTGTTACTACATTCGTTTTTGTCAGCACGATTTTGAAAAGACGATGAGGATCTGACTCCACATTTACATTATTTGTCAATCTCGACAATAGCCCTGTTACACTTGTACTAGTAATCACTGTGTCAATTAATAGAGAGCTAGCAATCTTAATGAACTTCTTTCCAAAAGTAGTGCTGTAGCCTAGGCAGCTGGATAAATACCTGCAAGTCATTATTGAAATCATTTTCCATTCCAACAGATTCAACTTTTCCAGCCTCAGGTTGGAGTCTCCAATCTCTATCAAGCTATAGGTCAAATTTGAGAACACATCGACAAATGTTTTGTCACCAGAAAATAAACCTGAATCTAATTTCGAACAAAAGGTTCCATAAGTCCTTAGAACACTCTTGCAAAGGGATAAATCTCCTGTCTTCAAGATAGATTGCAAGATGGAGCAAACATGCGAAGCAAATACATTCAAGTTTTCCGAGCATCGTTCAATCAATGACTCAACTATCTTGAGTGTCACTTGCAAATTGCCAGCTCTGCTTCGTGCCACATCTGAATAGGTCTTCCTATCTAAGAATGATATTACTTTTTCCAACTTAACTCTTCTTGTCAGCGCATAGTACAATAAGTAACTTAATTCTGAAGGATTTGGCTTTTTGTCCACTGTTTTACCTGCTGGATAGCATTGTAATATTAGTTTCTGATGTTTAGAATGAAGTATTCTCATCTTCGAATTTACAAAGGTCTATCCTTGGTCACTCTACTTCACACACCCAGCCTATGCTACTATAACTTTTATTACGTATAACTTTTTCTCAAGAAATAGGTTAAATGGATATTCATAAATAGTAGAGTGGAGAACGCGAACTTTCGCTATCACACTCGAGCCTGCTCATTGACATATGACATATGAAGAAAGCTGAGAGAGGGTAAAGAGAAACAATAAGCGAGGAGTTGAGTACAAGAATCTACCAGCTTGCGAATTAATTAGGAATCAGGATATTGATAGATCATCTTAAAGTCACAACCAGACTTCTTTATTAGTAGTGTTAAAAAAACGCAAACTTAGTAGTTATTAGGAACAAGGAAATCACTTAATGCCACCTCTATATGTGAAAGGAGGAGTTTGGACAAATGTGGAAGATGAGATATTGAAGGCAGCAGTTTCAAAATACGGTTTAAACCAGTGGTCTAGGGTTGCTTCGTTATTAACGAAAAAAAATGCAAAACAAGCAAAGGCAAGATGGAACGAATGGGTAAGTCCCGGTATTAATAGGAAGGAATGGACTCGAGAAGAGGATGAAGAATTATTAAAGTTGGTAAGGCTTATGCCAAATCAGTGGAGGAGCATAGCACCTGTTTTAGGTAGAACAGCTACTCAATGTGTGGAAAGATACCATATATTACTCGAAGACGTTGCCGATGACTTGTCGGTGACTGGTCCCGGTATTGAAACTTTACCAGCTAGTGGGCAGACTGGAGACCTCAACATAAACCCCGAATCCAAAGCTGCGAAGCCTGACGAAGAAGAGCTAGATGATGACGAGCGTGAAATGCTTTCGGAAGCCAGAGCTAGGTTGGCAAATACCAAGGGGAAAAAGGCCCAGAGAAAGGAGAGAGAACGAATGCTTGAAGAGAGCAAGAGAATAGCACTTTTACAGAAAAGAAGAGAACTCAAAGCTGCAGGGATAAATGTGAGTTTGCAATCCAAAAATAAAAAGAAGAGAAAAGAGTTTGACTATAATGCTGACATTCCTCATGAGCATGAAATACCAAAAGGATTTCATGATACTTCTGAAGAAGTCGAATTGAATGAAAAGGAAAAATTGAATTTCAATCGAGATGTAAATACTCGTGGCATGGATTTTAAAGAAGTGGATGACAAAATTAAAAGAGATAAAAAGAGACTTCAAAAGGAAATAGAGATCGAGAAAAAGAAGCGTAAGCATGAGACAGAAACGGCTGCTTCACTTACTAATGATATATCAGATGAGAACTTGAAGAGAAGGAAACTAGAATTGCCTAAGCCAGAAGTACGTGAAAGAGAGTCACTAATTCCCTTTCAAGTGGATTTGGACACTCAACACTTGGAAGGAATTTTTGCTAAAGGAAATTTGGTGGAAATAGAGGACGATGCTGATGAGCGCATCAGAAATGCCACTCGCAAGTTAGTGGAGAATCAGATGTTGAAATCAAGTCTCGTTGCCAGTGAGGGACCTGTTTCTTTTGAGGAAAAGACAACTTCTGAAAATCAAACGTTGAAGGTGTCTAAGAAGGAAATAATTCTGCTATTGGTCTCTAGCTTCAAAGAATTACCGAATCCTCAAAATAGTCCCACTATCATCTTACCAAGCTTTGATGCAACCCAAGAATCATTGACGAATTTTGAGAACGAAGCTACTAGTTTTAATGGTGATGAAAGGAAAAAAAATTTGAAAATATTAAAGAAGGTAGAGTTAGAGGAAGCTAAGCTTAGGAGGTCAAGAGCTGTACAAAAAGGTTTACCAATCCCGAAACCCATGTATTTAAAAGACATAAAACTAGACGGTTTGGATGGAAAGATCTATGAAGAAATGAAGAAATTAATTGCTTCAGATTATAGTAAATACGTCGATCCACTTTACAAAACAGAGTTGTTGGACGACTTAGATGAAATTTCATTTAAAACAGTGAACGCCGAAGTTAAATCCGAACTAAAAGAAACTCCAGCAGAAGAACCGGTAACGGATTCAATCTTTAGTCTCCCTCGCACATTTGAGGTAGCTGAGAAGATAATTGCATTGCTTCACGACTTCCGTCAGAAATGCCTACATATAGAAGAATCAATCACTTCTGAGGTTGGCTATTCCGATTTCATAGATAAAATGGATGCACTTAAAGAAGAATTGGATGAGAACTTCCTCGCTCTTGAGGATGCTGACATCGAATTGAATAATTTGATTGCTATTAAGGGAGAAGAGGACAATATCATAGATAGAAGGTCAAAACGCCTACACGAACTAAGTGATTTTATTAAGCAAGCCGAAAGCAAAGCCCAGGACAGAGTTAGAAGTATTAGAATTAACTCGGCTAATATGTAGGTACAAGTAATTTTCATGTAATTTTAGCATTTCTTATGATATCTAAGTAGTTCGGAAAACGAGATATTTTATATGTACATAAGCTCTGCAAGCAGAAGGAGAATTGCAATTATATTCTTCGGAATATGAATACAAATTTACTTTTCATCCCCTTTCGTGAAACGATTGATACTGACATTGGTGGAGAATTGAGATTAACGATAAAGCAACATTTCTTCCAAACACCATCATCTTTCGAAACAGACCTACGTATAATATCGAAATTAAGACGGAATATCGCCTCTTTAAGAGATATAACGGCAAATCTGAAGGATTTGAACCAATTGAATGAGTACTTCTATCAATTAAACAATTTACTCAAAGTGTTTTCAGATGATGCCTTGGAATTTACATGGTTTGGTACTCTTGGTTATAGACCAATGGGACCACAAATGGTAAGATCTTTTAGATTTGAACAATTAAACATAGTATATCAAACTGGGTCTTTGTATTCACAACTTGCACTATCAGAGTCAAGATATAGTGATAAAGGTCTAAAGGATTCTTGTTCACATTTTCAGCTGGCTGCTGGCTGCTTCCAATATCTTATAGAAAAATTACATGAAAATAATGGCAAATTGTTAGGCTTCGTTCAAAAGGCTCCTGATATGGATATCAGTACTTTAGAATGTTTAAAGTGGTTGATGTTAGCTCAAGCGCAGGAGACAGTGTGGCAGAAGGGTATTATTAATGCAAGTATGAAGGACTCGGCTATAGCAAAACTTTCAATTCAAATATCACAGTTTTACTCCTCGTCTTTGAGTTGTGCAAACTCCTCAGACTACATACGTCTAGAATGGGTCAATCATATTGCAATCAAAAAATATCATTTCCAAGCAGCTGCGAATTACAGAGCATCGCTCGGTTGTTTAGACAATTTCAAGTATGGGGATCAGGTGGGATATCTTCGGGTTGCTTCAAAATGCTGTGAAATGGCCCAAAAGCATAAAAAGTACGTTGATAAACTTTTACTAGAAGATATACAAGGACTTGCAGAAACTGTGAAGCAAGCACTCAGAGTTGCCGAGAAGGAGAATGATTTAGTATATTTGAAGGTTGTGCCTGATGAGAAAGATCTAACTGCAATTACAGGAGTTTCCATGGTGAAGGCTCTAATACCTGAAGCACTTTCAAAACCGAAAGGTTCTCCCTTGTTCAAAGAATTGATACCGTTTGCGATAATTCAAATAGCCCAGGCATATAAAGAGAGACAGGGTCAGTTTGTTCAACTTAAGATCGTTGACCCAATCAATGCCTTAAATAAGATGATGGCACAATTTCTTTCAAGTAGGAACCTACCTGCTTCCATTGACACTCTACAGAGACCAGAGAACTTACCTGATTCGATCGTCCAGCATTCTCAAGATATATTAAAATATGGCGGAGTCGATTTCGTGGAAAATTCTTTGGAAGAAATATCACACTTAGCTGCACAGAGCCGTGATCTTCTACTAGGCTGTCAAGAACGGTTGAAGGCAGAAGCACACGAAGATGAACTTTTGAGCCAGCGAGTCGATATATCTGAATCCGATAGAATAATGTCGCAAGAAGCTGGTGCAGATCTCTATACCAAAGTTCAAAAAATGAATGAGTATTTAAGCCAGGCACAAGAAGGTGATAACAAAATAGCTGAGCAATATTATAAGATCAAATCATATTTAGAGATTTACTGTGGTGGATATGACGAATTGACCAAGACAATTCCGAACGCAACCTTTGTTAATATTGATCCTGAGGACAACAAGCTTCTTTGTGAGCTTCGTAACGCACTCAATGATGCAGAAACATTAAAGAACGAAAGATCACGTCGCTTAAAAGATATCGAGGTCAAAACAAAGAATAACAGCATTTTGCCTAGCGTAGTGAATGAGTACAAAACTAGCAAGAGTCGTATAATTGCCCCGGATGGATCAATCGATGAAGACACTTTTACACCGGTGTATGATAAGCACATTACTATGTTTGATCCAGACTTAAAATTCGTCAACTTTCTGAAAGAGAAGCAGGAAAATTTGGAAGAAAAGATCAATTCCCTAAATACAAAGTTTGTTACAGAAATTGAAATGAAATACAATTTATCTCGAGGAGAACATTTAGAGATATTACAAACCTTGGAATCTGCGTATGTAGGATATTTGGATTTGATATCGAATATGAATGATGGTTCAAAGTTTTACACTGACTTTCTCCTGAGAGGAGGTGCTGTTTTAAAAGATTGTGACGATTTTATTTACCGTAGAAGAATTGAAGCCAGAGAAATAGAGCAGCTGCGCATTCAGCACAAGCAGGGAGATGACCTGCCAAATGGCGTACAGCAATTGCCTCTTATGGCACCTCAAGGGACGTGGGATCCAAAACAAGGTATAAAATTTGGGTAAACTTGTCTTATGTGTATATTTTAATGAATGAAACTTTAATGCTATTTTTTATTTTCTGTCTGTCGTATTTACAAAATATTCCGTCAAAAAAAATACTTTGAAAGCATCAATTTATGTAGGATGCGAATAGCATGATCTTAAGATATTTGAAGTATCGCTTAAATCTGATAATGAAGAAACCGAAAAAGAACGTTATCGCCATAGTAGGGACCACTGGAGTGGGTAAGTCACAAGTAAGTATCTCGTAACAACACATGAGGAAATTAAGACTAATTTGCGAATAGTTTAGCATAGATTTAGCGAAACAGATTAATGGTGAGGTGGTGAATGCAGATTCAATGCAAGTATATCAGGGCCTTGATATCATAACGAATAAGCATCCACCTCTAGAGAGAAAGGGCATAAAACATCATGTAATGGATCATGTTAGCTGGACAGAAAACTATTTCATACATCGATTTGCAAGAGAGGCTAATGCGGCAATCGAGGATATTCATAGCAGAGGTAAGATACCTATTATTATCGGAGGAACACACTATTACTTACAGAATCTATTGTTCAATAATAAAACAATTGAATCACAAGAAAAGACCAGGAGCTTGAAACTGTTGACGAGTGAGGAACGCCAGTTGTTAGAGGGGCCAGTTGAGGACATATTTAGTAGACTTAAAGAGATAGACCCAATCATTGCAGAAAAATTCCACCCTCAAGATAAGCGCAAACTCAAAAGAGCACTTGAAGTTTATTTATCAACGGGAAGAAAACCTTCTGAAATCTACCATGATCAGAAACTTCAAGAGCTAGAAGATTCCTCTTTGAAGTATAACACATTATTGTTCTGGATATATTGTGAGCCAGAAACCTTGAAGCCGAGATTGGACGACAGAGTAGAGCAAATGATGAGTAACGGAGCAATTGATGAAATCAAGAACCTTTACAGTGTCTACAAAGCACAGAATCCACCTCCTGACTGCACGAGCGGAATCTGGCAAGTCATAGGCTTTAAGGAATTTTTGCCGTGGCTCCTAAATCCAGAAACGAGACTCTGCGAAGAAGGTAAGGAAAGAATGAAAATTAGAACTAGACAATATGCCAAGTATCAAGTCAAGTGGATCAAGAAACTATTGGCTGTAGAGTTGCAGAAGGAAGCCCGCTTTAACTACATGTACGGTGGAAAGCTTTACATGTTAGATGCAACGAATTTGTCCAAATGGGACGATCAAGTTAAACAGGTCGGTTTTAGTATTTCCAATCAATTTTTAGAGGGTGGCCCGCAAAATGTCGCGTTCCCTCAAGTGCCTGAATGGCTACAACCTTATTTTCCAAGCGACGACTTTTTAACAAATTTTAATAGTAACAAACGATTGAACTCAGTGCAAAATTGGAGACATTTTGAATGTCCGGTTTGCCGAGATCGGAACGGTACTCCGATGGTAGCTGTCGGCCAAGAAAGTTGGCAGATTCACTTGAACAGCCGAAGGCATAGAAGACAGATCGCTGCAAACACTCAGAACCTCATGCGCAAAAGGGATGACGACAAGGGATGTACAAGAACAGTTTAATGTACAACAGACGTACAAATAGCATATGTATGTATATACAAATATTAAAATACAGGAGTTAATGCACTATTCATACATACAACCACTGCATTCATATATGAAGGACCTCATATAATAACGCTTCTAACCCCGTCAACTTACCAGAAAACCCAAAGCGACGGCTCAACAACCCCGCAATTGCCCTCACTACACGAGTTTATGATACTTGAAGAAATTGCATGGGCAAATTGAATTACATTTCTTGTCTCTTGCGAATAACTAACTAACATCCTTTGGAACGAATACAGTAGCTAAATTTAGTGCAGTTGTAGATGTTTTTCGTATATGTGATAGTCCGCACTCTTGACTGAAACAACCCCAGATCGCTAGGACGATCTATTAAATACAGTACACATTCGAGCCCTTACTGACACCGAGGATCCATGCCGTACTAAACTTTCCAATAACAAATTAATTTCCAGCTTACTTTGAAAATCCTCTTTTCGCTTATATATCCTAATTGGGCATCACTGAGCGTTTAGTAAACCAAATTGTCGTGTACCCAATCAACAGGACTTTGGATGCGACGTATTTCAGGAAGGGAGCTGAAATTTTTTTTACTATGAAATTTCTTCCCTATGATACGAAAGCTTCCTATTCACTGCACCGTTCACTTAATGGATGATTGGAGGGGAAAAGGAAGCGAGATTGATCCTCGAAATACGTCCTCATACTAAGCTTACTTGTGTATTCTTGGATTCTGCGTTTTCGGGACAAAAATGTAGACATGTCAACTAAGATGTGTAGGTTTCGCAACCTTGTAGCGTCTTGCTTTCAAATTCTAGGCCATGATATTTAACCTCTACAATAAGAAATCCAGTAAGCAAGGTAGGTACAAGGGGGCGGGAAGTATGAGCTTTGTTGTAGTGTCTAAGGACTTATGAGTCTAATCCCACATTACTCGGAAGCATTGCGTTTTGCAACGCCTGTGAAATTTTAGAGCCTATTGTAGAATGGCACAAAAAACTTGCCGCCAATGAATTTTAATAGACTATGTTTATTTCCTATCTAGTCCAGTTATACCTTTAATTAATAACCCAAGATGAAAGATAAATTCACTAAAAATTTAGAAATATAATAAATTGTTCCTCGAAAGGAATATGAAGATAAGACGCCACTAAAGTGGCTCTATAAATACTCATGGATATCATTAAATAGCGCGTATGCTAAAGGTCAGCAATTGAAAAGCAACGGGACTCCAAAATTTTAAGACTCGGACTATCGGGCATGTCACACAGCAATGATGTAGATGAGGAACGTGAGCTGCTTTTACCACTTGTCTTCGGAGTCTTGCTGTTTCCCATGCATGACAAATTGAATTCTCTGTTTAGTCTCTCTTCAGTCTGCAATAATTTGGTATCTATATCGCAGAACAAAGAATCTTGTTGCAATTGTAAACTGTGTAGGTCATATTCGGAACACCAACCAGATCCTTGTAACCTCGATTTGGTCAACTCAAAGGCATCAACCATCGATTTTCTTTGAAATTTCAAGTAAGAGGAGTACCTAATTAATTCCTTCGCTGTCTTTAACTCGTCAATCGAAGAAATTTTTTGGATATCATAATCTTCATTACTATCAAAAATTTTATCAAGACTTATAGTCTCAAAGAAGGTTTTCTCTATATCTGAAAAACTTTTCTTTGAACAGGCTATGTTCTCTGAGAGCATGATCATTGGTGATGCAATAGGTGGTGTAACTGGTGCGGTTAAGGAAGTTGGCGTTGAATGTGTTCTCGATCTATTTGCCTTGAATTGTATGCTGTCTATAGTTGAGATAGATGAGTCATTACTAAGATTCTTCGTATGTGTCTGAAGAGGACTTAATGTGGGTCGCACTTTAGGGTTACTAGAGCTTGAAAGTGAAAGATTTCTCAAACCCTTCTTTAAGCTCTTTAATCTCTTCAAAGGATTATCTTTAGTCTCCCTTTCCTTTTCTTTTTCTTTTTCTTTACTAATGAAAGTTGTAGATGTTGGTGATGACAATATCAGAATATTGTCAAGTAAACTCGGTGCACCTAGCTCATAGTTTGAAAAGCTTGGTCTTTGACTTATAAAATTTGAAAATTCAGAGTCTCTTCTTGATTCGTCCAACGACCCATCGTCTAAAGATGATTCAGCGGCCGTGTCAATAGTATGTGGAGACTCAAAGCCTTCTTCATCAGGTAAGGGAGGTAACAAAACTTCTGAGTCAGTTAGACCCGTTACGATGCTTTGCCTTTTTGTCTCAGGTTCGTGTTCTTCCATCACTATACCAAGTCCTGAAAATTCTGACATGGCTAGCACTTTATACCGCTTAGATATGTATTGTTATAAGTAAATTCGAAAACAGCAGCTTTTTCAGAAGACGTTCGTTAATTGCTATTTTATATCTTGTAATTCTCTTCTACGTTCACCAGGTTTTACAACTCTTTTCCCTCCTTACACAACTCTGTAACTAGTCCAGCTTGTTCTTTATTGAACCGCTGTCTAGAATTTACTAAATGTGCCAAGTCACTAAGTTTGCTTTGAGCTGAACTTTGGGCCTTAGACAAACTTTACAACCCACTCGACTGGATGGACTTACTCAAGTATATATTCACTCAAGTTGTACTCTCTCCAGCCGTCTGCCGCCTTGGTGGCGCACGTAATATATATATATGTAAATATAATTATAGTCAGAAAAGGCTCGCATCTCTTTTCGGTGAAAAAATGTTCTGGCCTATGCGTACAGATGATTTTAATCATTAGTGATCTTTTGGCAAAAATGCTACAGCGCACGTCTGACATGGAACAATAGACTAGCGTGCCAACTCAGTATACGGGAAACCGAAAAATTCGACCAACTAGCAACAGCGACATAGGGGCGCTTGGCAAAAATACCGACCATCGAGGGTCATTATTGGTGCTGCCGGACGGACGAGTAATTTGCCACAGAGGCATGTCACACATAGGGAAGGTGCCGTAAAGCATACAGAAGACGCGTAGTGGCATAGTAAGTTGATATTATTTGTCCTTGGCGTATATAAATTTTTCCGTTACCTGGCTGCCCCTGATGTCAAGTTTGCCAAGCTGTGGGCCCCGACACTCCAATTCAAAGTTGATCCTTCATCACTTTTGGCAGCTTCATTTGCTGTCACCATGTAATGTGTAAGATTATCGAATTCCCGCAATAGAGTAGAAACCGGTAGAGCGATCTACAACCCACCATCTCAAGCGAGAAACGACAAGAGGTGGTTCCAGACCGACTTTTTTGCCAGACAAAATTTTCACTATTTACTATTGGTGCTCCTACTATTTACGGGCGTGCTGATCTCAAACAACGGTTAGGTAGCAGAGACGAAACCGGACCTGTGCACGATTCTGTATAGGGGAAGAAATCATGCAGCTCAACTTCCGCTTCAGTATTGCTTTCGCAAAAAGATTACTGTATACCGGAAATGATTGTTTGACAGTATCCGCGCAGAACGTTGTTCATGTCGGTTAATGTGAGTTGCTGCTATTTATTATGGCATTCTTTATAGCAAATATCTGCACAAATTTTAATGAATCTTAGATCTAGTTGCTGACAGTGGAGTAAGTTATCTTGCATTTTTCATTTGCCGTCGGTGATACTTTTTGGGTGTTATTAAGCGCGGTGGCGAATTTTCTTTAACACATCTTGAGGAAGCTAACTTCGCTCGCCGCACATTGCACGTGCTTCATTGGAAAAGAAAGTTGGCCGTGCTTTGCTAGCCGGCGCCTGTGATAGCTTTTTACAAAAGGAGGGGTTTATCGGCAGTATATGTTGACTAAGCCGAATACAGTAACAGCAAATAGACTATGTAATATTTTGTAAAAGTTAAAGTTAAGGTGTAACATTTTAGGAAGTTCTCGCACTCTTTCGGCGAAGTTTGCTACAGAGATAGCGGCTATAACTGTCGTGGGTCTAATTGTTACAAAGGATCGTCGATTTAACACACACACTTGGATCGTTCTGTGACGAGAAACAGAAGATAAATCAAGATAGCGAAATTTGTTAGGATCGGCTTTAGTCAAAATAACCACACGAATAAATAATGCTTAGATTAGGGGATAATATGGTTCTTAGCTCTGAACAATGCATTGATAGGAAATCGTACTGATAGGAAAAAGGAGATGTATCGGAATCCACACATACTATCAGAGATTATGTAGAATTTGTTGAGAACTCAGTAGTTCTTCTTTATTACATTTCTAAAATTCAACTGAGACTAAAGTCTGATTAAAATAATCAATCATCCCAGTTAACTTATAGAGACATTAGAGACATTAGACAGTAAGCCAATTGGAAAACTTATTTAGGAAGAAGCATCATGGTGTTTGATGGCTAAGAAGTAGTCAATTCCAGTATGCGTATAGATAGGATTCTAAACAATTTTTAGTGATCTTTTAGAAGTACGCACAATTCATACAATTCTGAAGATGGTCCCTTGGCCTAGTTGGTTAAGGCGTGGTGCTAATAACACCAAGATCAGCAGTTCGATCCTGCTAGGGACCATTATTTTTTGTGTTCAATTTTGCTGAAAACATTGCTAAATTTATGGATCATGAAGAGAGAATCGATTTTTTGTAGTTCCAATAGTTCTCCCTGATTGGATCATATGTTAAAGCTAGAAGATCATATATGGCTGCTGACTTATTCTTGTCTTTTGTTTCATATATGTTTGCTAATGCTTCCAACGCAAATGAAGATCGAATAATTTCAGTGACCCCCATATTTGAAATATTAGCGAACTGCAAGCAGAACAGCTCAAGTTCAGAGATATCCATTCCAAAGACTCTGTAAATTCCTAACAAATAGTTCCAAGAAGAAGGATTCTGAGGACATCTCTCAATCTGATCTCTAGTGTATAAGATCTCTTCCTCCACATGAGAATCAGTTTTAGAGAACTTGATGTAAAATCGATGTGACCATGCAGAGTTATTCATTACATCCTCATCAATGCATGAGTTGACAAAAGTTATCTCTTTTGGATCTTCATGTAGCCCAAAAGTTTCCACCAACCATTTCCTATGCGACCAGACGTGATGATTTTTACTATCCAGATCTAGCATAGCATTAATGATGGGATACTCTCTGTGAGGAGGAAAATTGTCGATTTGACTAATGATAAGTTGACGGTAGTTCCATATCTGGTAATTCTTCTCGTTATCCAATGCAATCTGTTCACACCAGTCTAATTCTTCTAGAAGGTCGTTATGTAAATGGCGCAAGATATTATACCTGTAGTTCCAAATCGTGTAATGCGATGCAAGAAGCTCAATTCCTTTTTCTGTAATATATAAAGCTCGTTCGGAATACTCTTTCTTCTCCATTAATGCCAACAAAATCCCCATCGTCTCTTTGTACTCATCATCGTATAAAATACGGCAAAGTTGAGGCTCTTCTTCGTTCAACTCCACTGGAGTAACATCATCAAATGAATACGGCATTGTTGTATTTCTTGACTATTTTTGCTTACAAAAAGTCTTCTCCTTGGATGTCAATATCCTCTTTTATGTGTGTAAAATAAATGCGTGAAAAAATGTCCCAAAAGCATTGGACCAAGTTCAAGGGCCGAGACAGAAAATCAAATCTTAGACATATTGTGATTGATTCTCCTTTTATGATATGACTCAGTTACCTGATACAGCACTAGTAGTTGTAATACTTACGTTTGGTGCTTCAGTGTATCTTCTTTTATCCTTGATAATTCCTAACTCACAAGTGCCATTGTTAGTGTCTATATTTTTGGGAACTAATATGTTTTCAAGATCCAAACTATTCCACAAATTAGTCGAAAATGTCACTTCAAGACGAAGAAAAAATGGATTCACTAATATATTAGGGTCGTCAACGAAAGAGAACTATCAAAAGTACGAAGCTTTGAGCCGAAATATGAAGATCGAACTCTTGACTGCAATCAAATCCATGGACGACTATAAGAGTAATTGCGAGAGTATTAACAACAGGAGAAGGTCCCTTTTTAGAAAAATGAGTTGGAGCCAAAAAAAGCTAGCCGAAAGTATCGGATATTTGAAGAAGTTGAATATAATTGACGAGAGCATTTCGAAAAACCAAGAAATATTGGATGAGGTTGTTAAAGCTTCCATCGGAGCCTATAGCTTATCAATAGAAGACTTCAATATTCTACAAAATCAAAGAACGGCATCATCTACAAACTATAGAGTAATAGAAGCATTAGGTCATATATATCGAGATTGGACGCCAATTGGATTCCAAGAGCAGGTTCCTCTTTTGAAATATATCAAGCATTACCTTAAAGAATTTATCACCGAGGACGAGAAACTGGAAACTGCAATTATAATACCAGGTTCTGGTTTAGGAAGAATTGCACATGAGTTGGCATTGTTGAACTTCTCTTCAATTCATGCAATTGAATACAGTGGGTTAATGTATAACTTCAACCAGTTCATTTATTTAAATAATGAAAGAAGATACGAATTCTTTCCTTTCAATCACTCGTGCTCAAACTTCTACACTACTGGTTCTCAGTTTAGAAAGTACGATATACGGCTTGATATTGCAAAGCCGAAGTTTTTGCATCACCATCATGAGGACTTTTTAAACTTTTCGTTACCTAAAAAGGAGAAAAACGTCGTTATAATTACTGCTTTCTTCATCGATACGGCAGAAAATTTATTAGATTACTTGGACAAAATACTGAAATTAACGGGCAAAGTGAACACATACTGGATAAATGTGGGACCTTTAAAGTATGGGAGTGCTGCTCAAGTTGAATTTAGTGCTGAGGAATTAACGAAAATTAGAAAGAAAATGGGATGGACTGATATAAACCTGACTTGTAGCTTGGACAATAAGGATGAGCCGTTAGTGAGTTACATCACAGACAAAGAAAGTATGTGGCAAGGCTACTATGGTTTATCTATGTGGGCATCTAAAAAAAAATAAACATTAATATGCATTAAAGGATACTCTATTCTACATCATTCCTATTTAGAGATATCTGATCCCTTGTTAATTTGAATTTTCTTGTCTCTCCCTCCACTTACAATACCAATTTCCTCATTCCAAGCGACATCAAATACCATATTTTCCCCACTCGGAGCATTAGAATCTCTTACAATTGTGTACATTGGCTTTTCAGATCTAACATCCCATACTTTGACAGTTCCATCATGAGATGCGGAAGCAAACATGTTTATATTATTTGGAGATGCTTCAAGTCCAACCACAAAATTAGTATGACCAACTAACTTGGAAGTTGTTTGGTTCGATGCGACTGAACTTACTCTAGGGTCATGTAAGTTGATATGACGCGCTGATGAACCAGTTGCCAAAAGATTGACCTCCGGTAACTGTAATATAGATAACAAAGAATAACCCGTCGATCTGGTATCTACGCACCGTGATGTGACTAGATCCCATGTCTTCACTGTGTGGTCTTGAGAAACAGAGTAACCTACGGTTGAATCATTTCGGTCAAAAATTGCGCCCTCAACAGGTTCCGTATGAGCCTCTAAAAGGGCCAATGGTGCACGTCGTCTGACTGAAGAGTCCTTCAATGCCATCTTCCTTCTTTTCTTTGAGGCCGTAGATGTGCCATTGGGTTGATTGTCGAATGATTCAACTGCTGTCATTTCCTTGTGATTGGTGGACCAAAATCCAATAACATTATCATAACCAGCCGACAAAATTCTATTAGTATCATGTTGTATAGCCAAAGAAACGACAGGAGCCTTATGTCCCTCTAGAATCGCTATAGTTTTTCCTTCTTCTGTGTCCTCATTATCATTCCCAATTGAACCGATTGCATTGTCTAAAGAAGTTTTCCAAAGTCTTATTTGTCTATCATTACCAGCAGAGACTACTCGAGTCGGTGAAATCCATTTCACCGCTTTTATGGAAGCGGAATGTCCTACGTACTGCTTTTCAACATCACCTGAAAGATTATATGTCCGAACTATTCCATCATAAGATCCAGATAAAATTTTTGGTTGTTCTATCGTCATGTTCGAAGATGAAACACTTTTTGAGTTCGAACTTATGCAATCTAATGAGGATATCCAATCATCGTTTTCGAAGGATGCCAAAAATGAAGGTGGTAAAACTGCTCTAGTGTATTCTATGGCCAAAAACGCTTCATTAGAAAGTCCCTTGCTTGTTAAGTAATCTTGTACCGAGCCTCTTAATAACTCTCCATCTACTAAGAATTCGAATGGGATTGGTTTCTTTGCTTCCTCTTCATTATCATTACCTAACAAGTGATTGACAATTTCAGAAAGACCATATCTCTTCAAAGACACAGGTACATACAACGGTACATCGGATACCTGCAATTCCTCTAGGCCCTCATTTGTAATAAATTTAACTTTAATCTGCCTTGATTCTTCCGCCATTTTAGAATGAAGGGCTGTCCACAATATATATATACAATGCTAGATCTAACTAATCGATATATAGTAAATGAGCTTACTTGTGTGTACCACTTGAAAAAAAAAAAAAAGTCTGTCTGAAAAATTTACATCTCATCGCACGAACGCATTCTCGTGCATCGGGCAGCCACCTTTCAAAAGTGTAACAAAAAAATATTAGAGAAGGTCCATACCATTCCTGTCCGAATATAAGGAAGACAGAAGACTTCCAAGGCATCCTTTATCAATTTATTGGTATAGGTATGTCAGTAAAAATTTTTTTTTCAGAAACTTACAGTCAAATTTACCAGATTAGTTCTGGTGATTGGACGCATAAGAGGCACGGATGCTTTAGAGGCGAGTCTTCCTAAAGTTCCCACAGTCCTCATTCCCATATTAGCGCCATCGCGAAGTCCTACTCCATCAGTAAAGTTCTTTCGCCTAAACCTTGAGGTTAGTCTGGACTTCTTTATAGTCGATACAGACCTCTTATTGCTTGTGTTTGCATGCGATACAAATGCACCTGGATCACTGACATAGCCCTTCGTGAAGAAGTTCTTAAGAGCTCGCTTTATCCTTTTCCATCTTCTCTTTCTTGTAATGCGTGGTGGTGGAAGTGATCTCATGTTATCTAATTTGCAATGACTTGTTTCAGGGCCAATTCAATTCTGTGATTAAGCTGCCAACCTACTTCGCTCTAGAACGTATATGAGGCTCTTGTATTTTTTAGTTTTGTTTGTTGTATTTAGAATTCTTTGACACAATTAGATTTTGCACCCACGATTGTATTTGTGGAAAAGCTCCGAGGAGTTCCCACTTTTGACTCGGACAAATGCAGCAAACTTTACTTGGACATAGAAAAAAAAAATAACTGAAGTAAGAGATCTCCGAATAGCAAAAGCATGATTGGCTCTTAGCTTTGATACTATGGCGGTTGCCTTCATTCTGTTACCAAACTTTGTTCATGTATTGAAGTATCTTCGGATCTAATGTATACATTTCACTGTGCAGGTCTTTAATTTAGCAAAATTTTTAGGCGAAAAGCGATGGAGTCATTTGCATCGGAAACTATATCTTTTGGGTATTTAAAGACATAGACTTCTTTCAGTCACAGTAGTCACTAGAAAGCAGAAGCAAGTGATAGATATATTCCAGTACTACTTAAACTTCATAGGACCTAAAAAGTTATAACTATAAGCATGTCAGAAAAGCTCGATGATGTTCCCGTCGAAGTATCTAAAGTGTTCGACACCATTTTAGTGTTGGACTTTGGATCCCAATATTCTCACTTAATCACACGTCGGTTGAGAGAATTTCAAGTCTATGCTGAGATGCTACCATGTACTCAGAAAATTTCAGAATTGAGTTGGACTCCTAAAGGGATAATCTTGTCAGGTGGCCCTTTCTCAGTTTATGAGGATGGTTCTCCCCATGTTGACCATGATATCTTCAAGTTGGGCGTTCCTATCTTGGGTATTTGCTACGGTATGCAAGAGTTAGCTTGGATCAACGGTAAAGGTGTCGCCAGAGGAGACAAGAGAGAATATGGACCTGCTACATTACAAGTTAAGGACTCAAGCTGTGAATTGTTTAATGGATTCCAAGATTCTCAAGTGTGGATGTCTCATGGTGATAAGTTACATGCTTTGCCCACTGGATTCAAGATCGTTGCTATCTCTGATAATTCTCCCTATGCTGCAATTGCCCATGAGAAGGATTCAATCTTTGGTATTCAGTTCCATCCTGAAGTAACTCATTCAACGTACGGTAAGATTCTCTTGAGGAATTTCGCTATCGACATTTGTCACGCTAAAGCCAACTGGAATATGGAAAACTTCGTTGATACTGAAATTGCTAGAATCAGAAAATTAGTTGGCCCAACAGCGGAAGTTATTGGTGCAGTTTCTGGTGGTGTAGATTCCACTGTTGGTGCTAAAATCTTGAATGATGCAATCGGAGACCGTTTTCATGCTATTTATGTTGACAATGGTGTCATGAGAAAGAATGAAACAGAATCTGTTTACAAGAATCTTACGGAAGGTTTAGGCATTAACTTGACGGTTGTTGATGCTAGTGATCTCTTCTTGAATAGATTGAAAGGTGTAACCGACCCTGAGAAAAAAAGAAAGATTATTGGAAACACTTTCATACACGTTTTTGAAGAGGAAGCTGCGAAGATTAAGCCAGCATCTGGGCAGGAAATAGAATACCTCCTTCAAGGTACATTGTATCCTGATGTTATCGAATCTATTTCATTCAAGGGCCCTTCACAAACTATTAAGACGCACCATAACGTTGGTGGTTTACTTGAAGATATGAAATTAAAGCTAATTGAACCATTAAGAGAGTTATTTAAAGATGAAGTTCGTCACTTGGGTGAACTTTTAGGTGTTCCTCATGATCTTGTCTGGAGACATCCTTTCCCTGGTCCTGGACTTGCGATTAGGATTTTGGGAGAAGTTAACAGAGAACAGTTAAAAATCGCTCGTGAAGCTGATTCCATTTTCATCGAAGAAATAAGAATTGCTGGATTATATGAACAGATATCTCAAGCTTTTGCCGCTCTCTTGCCTGTGAAGTCAGTTGGTGTGATGGGTGACCAAAGAACTTACGAGCAAGTGATTGCCTTGAGAGCTATAGAAACTGTGGACTTCATGACTGCTGACTGGTTTGTCTTTGAAGCTTCTTTCTTGAAGAGAGTTGCATCTAGAATTGTAAATGAAGTCGATGGTGTCGCTCGTGTTACATACGATATTACTTCAAAACCTCCTGCAACTGTTGAGTGGGAATGATCTCTTTACTGGCTACTATTTTCGAATTCACCATGTGCACAATTATTCAATATACTAGATAAATATAATATGTAAGAACGGAATGTATCTATTTTCTTTGTAATCGTACCGCGTTAGCTATTAGCATGTCATTGTCATGGGATATGCTTAACATGAACTCTTCATCACTTTTGTCGTATCTATCACAGAAGATTGAAGGTTTGCCATGTTTATCACTACTTCTGTACCACTCTTTAAATTGAAATTTTATTTGATCAGAATGGTCTAAAGTCTTAAATACAGCCTCCTTGGCTGCCCAACTTCCTGAAAGCATATTTGCACATTTATTTAACTCATTACTCAATATTAATTTCTTGAACTGGGGTAGCTCATGATCAACATGTAAAATCCTTTGGGTTAGTCTCTCGATATACTTGTCATTCTTATTCACCAAAATATGTTTAAATCTTCCTATTTTGATTATGTCTACCCCAATCCCCAAAATCACATTCGCTCTACCAGCCATTGCAAAATCTTGAATTTTCATTTTCAATTTTCTGATAATTTTCGAATTGAAATATTGTCAAAAATTTGATAAAATCAAGATATACAGTTTGATTCTTCAAAAGAAGTCATTTAAAAGTAATGGCGTCCTCAGTACCTGGATTTAGACCGATTCCTGAATCAAAATATGATCTTTCAACTTATTGGGGTAGGGTCAGACATTGTGCTGAGATCTCAGATCCAACGATGCTTTTAAACACAAATAAGGATATACAAAATGCTAAAAGAATGATTTGGGACTACAAAAATGGTGTTTCACAGAAGTTTTCTCCCGAATTATGGAGAGCAAAGAGAGTCTTAGATTCATCTGTACATCCTGATACTGGTGAGACTGTTTTTTTGCCATTCAGGATGAGCTCCTGTGTCTTGTCAAACTTGGTTGTAACAGCTGGAATGTTGACCCCAAATTTGGGTAATGTCGGTACGGTATTTTGGCAGGTAGCGAATCAGTCGTTAAATGTGGCTATTAATATTGAAAATGCCAATAAATCACATCCACTTTCGGTAAGACAAGTGGTTGAAAATTTTACCATGGCAGTAACAGCTTCTTGCTCCGTAGCATTGGGTCTAAACTCATTGGTGCCTCGTCTCAAAGGATTGAATCCTCACACTAAGTTGATTTTGGGACGTTTAGTTCCTTTTGCTGCAGTTGTATCTGCGGGTGTTGTTAATGTCTTCCTCATGAGATCAGAGGAGCTTAAGAAAGGAATTCGAGTATACGACAAAAAAAATAAAGAAGAAGTTGGGATATCGAAGACTGCTGCCTTTTATGCTGTTGGGGAAACAGCAGCAAGTAGGGTTATCAATGCAACTCCCATTATGGTCGTTCCTCCCTTAATATTAGTTAGATTACAGAAATCAAGACTCTTGAAGGGAAAAGGTCAAACAAGAGAAATTTTAGCAAACATTGGTTTAATATTTGCAACTTCATTGGTTGTTTTACCCTTTGCGCTTGCTGTCTTCCCGCAAAGAAGAACAGTGCCGGTCAAAAAGTTAGAAGAGGAATTTCACAATTTGAAAGACAAAAATGGAGATAAAATTAATGAATTAGAATTCAACAGAGGCATATAAAGGGGTGTCATACTAATTTTATTCTATAACTGTATTTAGATGCTAATTTTATTTGTATTAGTAATATTAGAAATAATAGTAATAATATTGAGTACCAAGTTCAAGCCATAAGTATTCAGCCTCATCACATTTTCACCAAAATCTCCACGACGGAGTAGATTCAACTCCAACTAATTTCAGTATATCATCTCTATCTTTAAGTTGAATGAATCTATTATGGTCAAAGATGTTCAAACTGTCTGAATCAGTTGCATTACTATATGAAAGGACTCCGACGCCTTTTCCGCCTAATGAAGTATCAAAAGTTTCGAAACCCTCATTTGAAAACTCCTTTTTGGCTCTCTCCAAATCTTCTGGTTTGCAGTCTTCCTTAATTAAAGTTATTGCACAACCACCACCACCTGCGCCCGTTAACTTAGTTGAGCCAACAGCAAATTCATCTCCAATAATTTTGATTTTTTCTAAAGCAGGATGTGACACCCCTAAAGCAGCCAACAAACCATGGTTTATATCTACTAGTTCTCGCAACTTTGTTTCGTCTTCTTTGCAAAATGATGGTCTCATCATTATCAGGTAAGCCTCAGTTGCTATATGTTCCATTGCATCCAAAATAGATCCCGCAATTTTAGGAAAGTCAGTGTTAATCCGTGAGACATTCCCCACCAACGCAGCCGTACTCCTTGGTATTTTTGTAGAAGTGAGAAGTAACTTGAGAGGTGGGAAATTTCGCATAGTGGTACGGACAGAAGGCAAATTGGGCATTTGCATTCGTTGATACATGACAGCTCCACCATAGGTCGCTACCGCGTTATCAATTCCCGACGGGTTTCCATGAAAGCACTTCTCGCCTAATAAAGACCATTTATCAATGAAATCGGAGTTCTCATCCTTACTCTTGAATACCTTTTCATCAGATTTATGTGTTGGCTCTGACAAATGTTGACCAAGAGTCGATAGGCATGCTGCCAAACATACAGATGTGGCTGCAGAAGAACCCAACCCTGCTCCGATAGGCAAAGTTGACCTGATACAAAATATGCGACCTGACGTTTCTTCAGAACATAAATGCATATACATGTAAAGAAAGCAAAGGCAAGTAGTGTAATGAAACGTAGTATTAAGATCTCCTAAGCTCTCAGCGAGCCTGTCGACAATTTCTGGTACTAATTCCTCTGTAACTTGAGGTACATTATTTTCCACAGTTACGTAGCTCTTAACTTGTTTCCAAGGGAGGTCTTTCTTGTTCCAGCTGTGTGATAATTCAATATCTGGAAATTCTAATGTGATGATATCTTCATTTTCACTTGGTGTTGCAAGTAAATACGCTCTCAAACTAATAGCAGCTGCAATTGCTGGTTTCGAATACACAGCAGAGTGCTCTCCAAATATTATTACCTTACCGGGAGCGCTAACAAAGAAGGGTTGTCTTGACATGATGAGTAGGCTTTCAAGTGAATTAGTTGCAAGATTGTTGTAAATAGAGATTTATACGATGTTCGCGATGATTACTCTTTGTGGCACAAACCTCGATAGCACGGCAAAATGTAACCATTAGGTTCAATATAATATTAAGGATACACGAATACAATAATAATGATATGATTTGAATTGGTAGGCGAATTATGTAATAGAACATGCTTTAAAAATGAGAAAATTGAGAATTGTTATACCTAAATATATTAAGTCAAGATATCTTTCATATCACGAATCTCATCAACTATATTCTTCACGAACAAGTCAAAATTGGGCCCGCCCGCTTCAATTAGCCTTTGTTCTTCTAATGAACTAGCTGAGATTCTGGAAGCTAGAAATTTAGGGTGTTTCAACAAGTTATTAATGCATTCTACGAACTCTTCTCTCTTAGACTCTGAGTCCAATCCCGGTAAGACACTAATATCGACAGTATTAGTCTCATGCTCACCGAAATCATCTGTTCCATTTAAGTAGTCAGTAACATTAAATGAGCGCAATAATTGAAGTAATAGTAATATTTGATTAGTTTCCGCAACAGTGGCAGATGTAACTCTTATTGAAGAAGAATCTTTTGACCAGCTATCAATGCAATATTCAATCTGTTTACCAAAAAAGCGAAGACCCAGACACACCTCAGGCAAAACGTTAGGTCCAAGCTTGGCCAAGGAAGTTAAAAATATTGGTAAAATCCCGTTTGTCCAAATTTTGTGGAATTGGGGCCCAGAATTTATATGTATACCTCCTTGTCTAAGAGGATCAGATATGGAGCTTTGGACAAAAACGATAAATAACCCTGAGTCAACAAATTTGTTGCAAATAATCTCATTTTTCATTAGCTGCTGAATAAACATCAAACACAATTGAGCAAAGATCGGTTCACCGTCAACCTCAATCAAATGGGAGAATGAAAAAAGACTCAAAAGTGATTTGAGAGTGCCGTTGCTTTCTATAGTCTTGGCCATATCTCGCTCTAGATCAGGAGATATTTTCATACTCATAAAAATCTTTAAAATTGATAGTATCAACATTAAGTCTTCAATTTTATCATCGATCTTGGTCAAGATAGATGACTTATTTGTTTGAGATAAGTAAACTTCATTTTGCAATTCTATCAACACTGATTTGATGCCCTTTGCTATGATGAGTTCAAATAGACCCCTGAAGACACTGAAGAATTCAATCAATATAACAGACTCATTTTTGATCATGCTCAAAAAGCAATATAAAATACGAAGCTGCGGTCTGTAATAACTGTTTCCCTTATTCAAACAGTCAGGAAACTTTATGCTAGGTGAAGACAATATTTCTGAGCTAGACTTCACAATTTCAAAAATATTTTTGACATTTAATTTCGTATCTTGTTTTCTGAAGAAGGTGTAGCTGATATAAAATGCTACCTCTAATCTAACTTGGTATAACTCAACAATATTATCACTTTGAATCCCTTCGGCCGCATTGATTCTCAAGAGTTCTATAATGAGGTTTAGAAACTTCTGATCCACGGATGATTCAAATTTGCGACAAAAAGTTGTTAGTAAAGCTCCTAACGATTTAGCCACTGATACTTGAGCATTGAGGTAATTCGATTCATCACACGGATCATAAAGTTGAGAATAAAGCGGTGGCCATTCATCCTTATCGAACCTATCCGTATTCTTTTTACTCACTAACGCTTTTTCGGGAGATAAGTCTCCAATTTTGAATTTCTCGCTAATTGTACTGAAAAAAACATCTGATTTAATGAATTCTATGATGGATTTCTGGCACTCTTCGCTTTTTGTTGTAAATAAGACCAATGATAATATTTCTAACAATTTTGCAATCAATTTTAATTTACTTTCTTCAGAGTATAAGATAGAGTCATTTTGGTCACTCGAATCAATTAAGCTTACCGTGAAAATAAGTTCCTTCACAAATTCAGAGTCATTGTTATTTTCGCGAGTAGTAATCCATGAATTTAAAGCCAAAGATATGGTATTCGCCAAACGAACGCTAACATGGTAGGGTACATGTTTAATATCGCGGACGTTCTTTTTCAATACATCTAAAAGTGTTATAGATTCCGCATCTAGTTCATTTGAAGCTAAATCTTGTGAGAAGTGTCCAAAAAGGTCTTTTCCATTAACAAACAAAACTGCCATTCCTTCCTGGTTAGCATCTAAAACAGAGCAAATGAAATTATAAATAGCGATTTTCAATCGATATGGATTAATTGAGTTACTCAAATCTGATGCTAACGAGTACAATAATACTTGAGCATAATCTTGACCTAGATGCGATAACATCGAGGGTTTCAGTTGATCGCCCCATTTTCCATTCATCAAACATGTTAACAAATTGAGAACATCTTTCAGTAGAATTTCATTTTGTGCATATATCATCACTAATTGAGGAAGCCTTGAAAAAAGAGCCTTTTCAAAAGCCGACGGAGGCATATTAGCACTTGTTCTAACACCAACGATCAACTTTGCAAATGTAAATATTTCACGAATCCAGCTATCAAACATATTTGTCAAATTTCTCGGATTCTCTGCAAGCTCATCAATTAATGCAAGTATTGGCATTGTAGTTCTCGAAAAATCGTCCCCAGTTATTAAAAATGACGAGACAATAAGTTGACAAGATTCAGCGTATGACTCTTTATTGTGCTTTTTCGAATAATCTGTGAGCCCATAGTTTATCTCCAAGACGTTGCTGAAAATACTAGAAATACGACCTATCATCATAAATTTTTCTCTGATATCCTTGAAGTTACAATTAATGGAGCTCTCAAACACCATGAGTATATGCCGAATAAACCTCGCAAGAACCGAAGATTTTGTTTTCGGCAGATCTCTATCATTAAAATCAAAAACAAGCAGGTCAATTAGCGTGAGCAAAGCTAAAGAAAATTTGTATTCCCCATTTACCATTTCAATTGCACCAAAAATGGTTGATGCAAAACCTTCTTTCCCATTATTTGGTAGCAACGAGGATTTAGATATATAAGGTAAAACTTTATGTGAGGTTCTTTCCTTGGCAACAAAGTCGTCTAGAAACTTTAATATAGATTCTAAGATTTCCATATTTCTTGAATGCAATGCTTGCTCAAATAACCTTAAGATTACTTCAATAATATCTGAATCATCAGTATAAGCCGACATAGATTCCAAAATCGTTGTGTAATTCTGTCCCGAAACGGTGGCATTCATAGCTTTCAAAATGCTAAGAATCAAGGTAGTTTTATCTTTATCTGTGCTATCGAACAACTTGGATACATTTTGCAAGACTCTTCCTAATAAAGACCAGCCATTATATTTGTACAAAAATATAACAATAATTTCATCGCTATTTGAAGCTGGAAGAATTTTTGCTTTAGTACCTTCAGATAAAAATAGAGACAATTTCTTGTTGATCTCATAAGGAGGATACAAGTCAATTGACTTAGTCAATCTCACTAAGGAAGTATTTTCATTATCAATTTCATATAAATGTTCGAATTCTGTGGCTTTAAAGATCGTCGCATATGACTTGAGTTCGATTAATTCTTGATAAGCGAATTCATCATCAATCGAAACCAAGTTTAAGTAAGGCGTCATAAGTATTGGAAACTTTGCTCTTGAGAGAATGACTGCATTTTGGAAAGATACATCATCAAAAAAGCTATCTTTAACCACCCACTCCAAAATTTTTTGGATACATGAAGATATTTCAGGAGTCATCACAATCAATGGTATAGCAGAATGTATCACATTTGATATAATCACTGTATACATATGTTGGTCGTTTAAAACATTAATAATTGTAGTCATATCATTGAAGACATCTAATCTTGCATACTTCAATTTCAAATTTTCGATGCTTTGGACAATATCTGACAGATTCAAATCCCTAGAAAATACCAATGTCGAAGGCAATGCTCTCAGGTCATCAAGGAAAAAGCTCTTCTTTAGCAAAATGATTGACCAGCTATACATAACGATAGAACTTGGGTTATCTGAATTGCATATTATATCGTTAATCTCTTTGAATAGTTTGGAATCGTTAAAGTAATGAGTTGAATCCAACGTGGCGAAGTTTGCATCCATGTCTAGCAATAAAATCGATATAATAGTCAGTAAGGCTTGAATTATTGAGAATTGTTCGATATCATTTATATGCTGTCCTAACTCGTTCATGAAATTTACGGATCCCATTAATGAAAACCAACTTTCAGTGATTTCTTTATTTCTAACTGCGCCCTCATAAAGTAAGTTGGCTAGTACTCGGAGAAGTTGAGTTATAAATAAAATAGTCTCTTCATAAATTAGTGAGTCAATGTTTGACGTAGAAGCCAGCCTTAGCGAGGAAAATGAAAATATTTGTTCATTTAAAGTCTTGATTAGACGAGGTATGTAATCCTGTGACAAAAGAATTTCTTTAGCCAAGTTAGACATTATCATAGACTGACTTCCATTCGAAAGTTCAATAACTAAACTCAATATCACTCTCCTTTCGTTTAGCACTCTTCTACAGTAAAGCAATATTCTTTCCTCTTCCAAATACTTTTCTCTATCATCGGGCAACTTTGATTTAAGCTTCTTAAAATCAAACACTTTTCTTTCTGGGATTTTCTTGCACGTTTGACATATTATTCTCAAAACCTCATACTTATCTATTCCAAGGAGTTCTGCAATTTGCTCTGCATCCTTTATATTATTTGGAGTAACACCAGAATACAATACAGTCCGGAGTGAAAATTCTTTTAGTTCACTCTTCAAAGGTTTGCTGCTCGACTCTGTAAACGGTGATGGATTTAGTAAAACCTCTCTGTTTAATAAGAAAAACTCATTCAAAAGTTCTTCCATATAGTAATATCCACCATTGATAAGATACGAATATACACCTTCAAATGTCCACAATTGGGTAGCCTGAACGGGATTCAACGTCGCATTAGTCTTTTGAAGCCATTTATGATTTCGTGACTCAGGCATTCTTTCACCCTTCTCGAAGAAATTTTCTATTCCAAAATACGAGTGAACCGTTTATGTTTAGTTTTTGTTTATTAACTATGAAAAATCTTGAAAATTGATTATAGCGTCGACTTCCTATTTTGGAAGTATCTGAAAAAGTGGTTTGATATATAATAATTAAATAATCCAAATATCCTATAGATGAGTAGGTAATAGTAGGAATTCCAGATAAAGTAACTATACAGCTAATTCACAAAATAGATGTTATCGATATCATCTGGCTTCGCTGCGTATCCTTTGAAGGGATCTACAATAAGATTATTTACATCGAAAGCATTCAAGAAGCCAGGGGAACCCGGTAAAGTTGTGTTTGCAGTAGTAGGCAAGTCACTCGAATTGGAGTTTATTAGTTTGAGCCAGCTCTTGTGGCAATTCAAAATAACTTTCAAAGTTTCATGTTTATTTTTGTAGTTCCCATCAAATGCAAAGCTGTTTTCAGGCTTTCCGTCTGGTATCTTATAATCTTTGAACCATCTCCTGGTAGCATCCAACAAGCCAGGGCATTTTTCATAGACATCGTGAATATCATTCAAATGAGGTGCCAAGGGATCGTCAATTTGAATAACAATTACTTTCCAGTCAAGTTCACCATCGTCAATGAGTGCCAATGATCCCAAGATCTTTACTCGCTTGACTTCACCAGTCTCATATATGCTAGAGCCTATTTCGCAAACATCCAAAGGGTCGTTATCACCACGTAAATTCAATTCTTCACTCTTTGCTGTTGGATCTTCCCAAGTTTGAGGCAAGGCCCCATAATTGTGTATATAACCATGGAATGGAAATAAATTTTTAACAAATCTTACCTTTCCCTTTTTCACGTCTTGTGTTATAGGGTTGCCTTCTAACCTGGTATTTATCTCAAACTTTCCATTACTCCATCTTGGAATTTCCACAACCATGTTGACCTCGAAACTTTCAGAATCCAAGCCTAAGCTTATATCATGGAAATAAGATACTATTTTGCCATTGCTCGTAGTAGCATATTTCTTGTAATCTGTGGTAAACTTGGTACCCTGATCAACACTACTGATTCTATTTATCGGTAAACTTTTTTCACCCGTAGAAAGTTGCCGGGGCCGTAAATGCAGATTCGTCAAACTTAGCCTTGACTTGGCCCCTGAATACATATTTGGACTCATTTTGTTAAAGGGTTTTATTAGTCTATGCATCTTTTCACTTGCCAAAAGTCTCCACTAAATTCATAACTCGTCCCGAGGACGAATCTGATGCGACCTTTCTTTTAGGATGATACATGCTACCTGTATATAGCTTTATGAATCTTAAAACTAAATTATGTCTCACAAGTTGAAACTTCTTCGAATACTTGAAAGAGATAATTACAGTTAATAGTAAAAATATACCACCTTATAATAGCTACTTATTATTATTAGTGACTGAAAATTATGAAACTGATGTTAGATATAGCCAGAACCCCATGATGTGTACTACTATCTTGGCTGGCATGCATCTAGAAACCACTTTGATGATATCTTTGACAAATACCTACAAGTTGGAGGTAGAAAACTTGTGTTAACTCACCATAGGAACTAACAAAAGATATAATCGTAAACACAATAAATGCTATAGTAAAATGATAATATAAATGTATATCTTGCTAAAGATTAGAACCTTAGTTAGGTGCTTTACCTAAGAAAATGACTTTACCTTTCTCGTTGAAACCAGAGTTTTCGTCAGTTATAGAGATTGGCTTAGGAGTTTCTTCGATTTCTATCTTTGATAAGCCCATTGGATCTCTAGGAATCCAAACTCCAGGTAACGCAGCAGAGATTGCAGGCAAATCATATGCATGCTTATTGTCAGTCATATCCGGCTCTATGTTATAGGCTGCAGGAAGCATAGTTTTAACATGTCTATAGTTTAAAAAGACATCGGGCCTGAGGAATCTAATAATGGGATTCTTAGTTTCTAATGTCTTGAAGTCTCTATCTGCTAACAAGGGAACAACATTTGTTGATTCGGGTATGTCAGACTCATCGATTATGTCGTTTTTTATTTGTTCATGCTCTCGTTTTTCATTCATCAAATTATTCTTATCAAGATTCTTTTTGTCCAATATCTTAGTCTTGAACTCTGTAACCCCTTTGAAAGAATATGTCTGAGACACACCATCCAATGGCCGCATACAATCAAGTGCAACAACATCTAACAACGGACCAAATGCCTTGTTCAAGTTGACGTGGCAGAAAACAGTGGCACCTATCGCAATGGCCTGAAGTACGATTGGACCCCATCCTTTACCGACAGCAAAAATACCAATCATACATATCTGGCCCAAATAAATTCCAGTGAAAGTTTGAAATAGCGCTGTAGGATAGTTTCTACCTCTCAAATCAGCACCCTCAACAAGTACATATGATAAATTGTGGGCAAATGCAACGTATACTAAGAAAAATGCCGCAGCTGCAAAAATTAAAATCAAAGGTGCTATCATTGAAAAGGCCAAGCTTATGCAAATTAAATTGGTGTATACCGGATAAGTGGCACCCCATCCCATTGCACCAAGACCGCTAAATCTGTTCCACTTCTTTCTCACGGTATTGTCAAAACAATTACCAAGAATATAGTATAATAATAAACCGACAACCTGCGCCAAAGTACCACTGGCGATAGATAATCCTTGGAGCGTGAGATATG
>NW_026946676.1:534543-667821 GCF_900007245.1 Priceomyces carsonii | reverse complement strand
ACGAGGGGTCTCTAAACACTTGGGTTGCAGTTGAAGATGCAGACGAAGAAAGTGCTGTAACGAGAAATGCATTGACGATCATGAATCCAAAGTAAGCCCTCTGTACATATTGATCAATATGTTGCAACGTTGGTGCACCTGATATTTTAGCTAGAAACCTGAAAAATACAGGAACTAAAGAAATTAAAATGACCAACAAAACTGAGGGCAATAATCCTGTAATAATACCTAATAACTTGTCTGGCATATTCAATATCCAGCGCAACCAAGGTAACTTGTTAGTCAAAGCCGTGATATTCGTAATTGTACCAATAAATGCGACAGGAATAGCATAGAAGATAATAATAAGAACGGTTATCACAATTGCAAGAAAACTTCTCATTATTTGTTCCCACCAAAACACTCTCAAATTTGCCCAAAACATGTCCGAAGGTTCAGATCCGGAACTACGTTGACTCATACGCAAAGGATTATGGTGAGACGTTGATTGCAATGCAACTTGAGCTGCATATTGGTTTTCAAACTCAACAATCAAAGAGTTTTTCGGAGCAAACTCTCTATACCTTTTTTGTAAGTGCCTGACTTCTCTGTCAAGCTTAGGAATTTCTTCGTGGCAATATTTGACGGTATCAACCTTCTTGCTAAACCACCCATTTGCTCTAAACCTGGGTCTTTTCTTCTCAGGAACATATGAATCTATTTCATCAGCTGGTTCAATAGTTATATGCTTTTTATCTGCTTTCATTTTTGCCTTCACTGCAGCACGCAATAATTTATTCTCTGCGAGTTCTAGTCTGTTTGCCAAGCCCAGCCTTCTCCTGATTCTTCCCTCTAACTTTCTGACTGTTCTAGCAACATAAATTCTCTTGACACCATTGAATATTTTAAATAATTGCTTTTCGTCAAGTAAAGGATCAGGAACAAAGCGAAATAAGACAGTTCTGGAACTCAACTTCTCAGCGTATTTTGGTGAAGCTAATGCTGCACTCTTCAATGAATTGTAGAAGAAAAGTTCTCTATAAATCACAAATATCACTAACCCATAATATATCCAGCCAATGAAAACATGAGCATAGTATCTATTTTTATGCTTTATATTTGAAATAGATAATTGATCAAATCCATCTGTCTTTGCCAATGATTTCGAATGACTATCATGATACCCATTTGTAGCATTCACAGGTAAAAGTATTATAAATGACAAACATCCCACTAAAAACACTAAACCAAATATATAAATGTACCGCAAAAAGAAGAACCCGTCCAAACCAGCCTGGTTAAGGAGGAATGTATTGGACTTTCTCAAAACTAAAAATAGCCATCTAAAAGGATCGGAGGGAAGTGGTTCAGGTTTTTTGTCTTCAGGCACAAAGTTGAACGATGATTTTGGCATATAGATTCTCTTTAGCTTTATCCTAAACAAAAGAAAGATACTCATAAAGATTCCGAAGAAGGCAAGATTTGCCACGATTGTCGAAATGACCGACGAAGTTGAAACGGACGGAGTAGTCACCATCTTCTATACTAGTGCTTCTCTCTTATTCAGTATTCATCTAACCTACCTAGGAATATTAGGAAAAAAGTAAGAAAAGAGCAATGGAAAAAAAAAAGACAAACCCAAAACATCGAGTTCGAGATCGACAGCCTAA
The DNA here is from genome assembly GCF_900007245.1 of Priceomyces carsonii. NCBI lineage: Eukaryota > Fungi > Ascomycota > Pichiomycetes > Serinales > Debaryomycetaceae > Priceomyces > Priceomyces carsonii. Next base: position 666,172 of record NW_026946676.1, on the reverse strand, counting down.
GGGGGCCGTTTACAAGATTACTGAGAATTTCAATGTTCATTCATAGCCTTCCGGATATGGAAAGTTTCCCCTTAATACAAAGCTGATTAGTGATCTCATAATCACCCCCCAAGCCGAGCCAGTAGTAAACCACAACGCACAGAACATTGTAGCAATGAATACTGGTGACAGAGTACGGCTGTCCAACCAAAATCCATATACGTCATCGTCATGCGAGATTCCGGTATTTCATATAAGCGAAGAGATCATACACATAAGGGGAAACAGCAAATGAACAGTAAGTAAACTGACAAGAATCTTCTCAGAATGCTTTAATAAAAGTGACAAGTCTATTCTCGCTGACACTATATGCTGATGTCATTCTCGCGATTCGAACGGGCTTGGTGGAGAGCTCTGGTTAGAAATTCACAGCCACTTGTCTCAAGTAATACGTCATATCCTATAGAGAAAAAATAAAATCGTGTAAGAACCACAAATATGCCCTATTTCAAACAGCTCATCAACCTTTCCGGACGCAAGAGTGTTTTAGAGTCGGAATGTGAACGTATGTGTATATAAGAGCATGATTCTTATATGATGCAAATATGACATTGTGGCCGAGTGGTTAAGGCGACGCACTCGAATTTTATGAGGGATGCGTTGGGATTTCCCGCGCAGGTTCGAATCCTGCTGATGTCGTTATTTTATTTTTTTTTTTTAATTCTTTTTTTCTATTTAGGAACAGATGGCGGCGGAAAGATCAGCATTATAATCCTGCTCAAATATATCTATTAAGATCCTTTCATGCCCAAATCAGCTAAGCGTAGTAAAGCACCTCCTGAAGGTTTTGCTAAGGTTGAACCAACAATAAATAAGTTCCTTGTGAAGCTCAAAGATGCTCAGACCAAAGGAATGAAAACAGAAAATAAACATAGCTCATTATGGCCAATTATTAGGATTAATCACCAAATTTCTAGGTATATCTACAGCTTATACTACGAGAAGAAGGTGATATCAAGAGAGCTCTACGAATGGCTTTTGGAACAGAAATATTGTAATAAGGATTTAATTGCTAAATGGAAGAAACAAGGATATGAGAATTTATGTTGCATTAACTGCATCATGAAGCAGGATAAAAATCACTCATCAGCATGTATTTGTAGGGTCCCGAAGGCAAAGCTTGAAGAAGATAAGAAGGTCGAATGCATTACTTGTGGTTGTAGAGGATGTGCAAGTACTGATTAATATACTCTAATATTTATTTGAACTATAAAGTCTGATTAATACATTATTATTACGAGCAAGCCTGTCATCTGACAGACTTGATAACTAACGAATTAACGAAACATAATAAGAATCATTCATAAAATGAATGAAGAAAATAAAAGTAAATTATAACCAAAGACACCCTCCATTATTAAAGACCCATTATTCATTATCAAAATAATCTGTTTCCTCGATCCATATCTTAGAAATTCTTGAAAGTAGTATACAATTAGGACATATGCAATCTGTGAACCAACAAAACTAAATCTATTTCATTCGTCAACATCTGTCGAAGAAGAATTAATCTCTCTAGTTTGATCGGCTTCCTTGTCACTTGTCGAGTCATCGATTCTTTTAAAATCATGTATCAAATTGCGACTTGAAAAAACCTGGTGTTTCTTGGCTACGGTGTTTGGCAGTTGTTGGTGGTGTTCTAAATTTCTCAACATCATATCATCATCATCATAAGAATTCAATAATGTGGCAGATGACCCTATTAATGGTGAATAGTAAAAATCATCCAAGTAGGAAGGTGAGTTCCAAAGCTTTTTCATTATAGAGCTCGTTTGGGGTGTTCTCGAATTCTTGAGTGGGGTTCTTAATATATTGGATTTCGGAGTCTTCTGTATTATGTGGGTAGTAGCAGCTGCGGGATGATGATGATGTAGATGATTTATAGTATGGTTAAGATGTGCACTTAATATAGATCTTTGTGAATGAGTATTCTGCGATTGCTGTATGTTGTAAATGTTATTGGCTGGCGTCAATGGTTCTAATAGCGGACCAGTTTCACTCGGCCTTATTGGGGAAAGCTCTAAATTAGAGCTGCAGCTAAATGATGAACTATAAGTTAGGTTCCTGCCAGCTAGCAATGGTTTATCTGTTGATTCTGTTATTATTGAAAATGGGGCATTCGCAGGACTTGCTGTGAGCTTTGAGGTTATATTATTATGAGCAAAAGGTGCACCAAGATTTGTTGCAGTATCGCTTGGACTCTCATTGGGGTCAAAAAGCTTATGCTTCTTGATTGGGGGTTCTAGTAATGGATGAGTTAATTCATTATACCGATCTTCATCGGTGTTATATCCTTCATCCTTGTCATAGTCAGCAGCCCTTTCGATCTCTGAGGACCTTCTTTTCTTCTCATAATGCTTATAAACTTCATTATCAAGATCGTAATCATTAGAGCCATTAGGTGACGACGGCAAAGAGTTTATGGATCTTTTTTCGGACTTCACTGAATATATTTGATCCATTAATTCTTGGTAAGAGTGCTTTTTATTAGATCTTGTCTTGAGAAATTGCTCTTCGCAGCCTGTTTTAATGCACCAAAAATGCCCTTTACCATCCTTTGACTTTTCGCCCTTTATAAAAGCTTTATTCAACGATAAATTATGACGAATGGAATTCTGCCAGCCCACCTCATCGCGCTTGTAATATTTAAACGTATCAGATATCCACAGATAAATCTGCGAAAGTGTAAGTTTCTTCTCTTGGTTGCTTAAGATTGACATCCCTATTAATGTTGCATATGAATATGGCGGTTTATCATTCGAATCAAAATCAAAAGACTTTTCCTTAATAGCTCTCTTGGATTTCTTAGTCTTTTTCCGAGATGGTTTGGGTACATTCTCATCTTCAGAAGAAAACCCTGACGATGATGAAATGAATGAGGGTTTCGGAGGTGGTATTTCATTGATTGTGTTCTTCTGTTGAGGTGATGAAAAAGCAGGAGAAAGCAAAGCCGCTTTGGAAGAAAGATGATGCACTTCAGATTCTATATTTTTAGAAATTGGTGTATCAAAAATCATTCTCTTTCTGTTACCTGTCATGGTACTTTCAGGTGGTGTACTTATCCTAGGGTTTTCGCCCTTCGCTGACACCGGCGTTTCCATTATCTTGGAGTTACTTCGATCAGTCATCGCCTTGTTAAGGTGCCTGTTTTCTTGTAAAGGCTGCCGAAGTGACTGGCCCACTTTTCCTTGTGCACTTGACATAGTGTGCTTCTATCACTGGGCACTTGGCGGCAAAACTATTTGCAAATATTCCTTATATTGCAATCTTCAAATTCTTTTCTGATAACTGTCTTCTTAAGCCTACGCTGCTTCTTTATCTTATTCTATGGCGGATATCTTTTTCCTATATTTATTTGCCGTTAGACCTTGTGGTTCACTTTTATTCAATAACTCGTCGTCTTTCTTCCTTGATTCTCACTTTTTGGGCCCTTTTCTTATTTCTTATCCTTGCTATCAAAATATATAGGATATTCCAGCCCCTTGTAATCCGATGATTTCAGCTTCAACTGCCACACGCGTTAGACTGCCTGCGTGCTATTATTTAAATACCTGAAATAGCCCCCGATGGCATTTGGTGTTTTCGCGTTTTCGCGTCTTTCATTAAACATGGATTGGAAACGCTTACGAAAATGCATTAGAGTTGCTACAGGATATCTTATTTCGGAAAGGGATACTAGACAACTGTACCTTTTGCATTGACAAGTTACCTAAATAATCTGGACTAAGATTTTTTAGAGAGGAGAAGAATGTTTCATTTGACAAAGATCATGAGCGTGTCGGAGTCGAACTGGCGATGACAACATAAGAGACGGCACAAGGCGTTTACAGGCTACAGGGTAATATCCTCCCTGCGGTCAGGTGCCAAAGGGCCGACTAGCACGGCGCATGCTTTGATTTTTCGGGAACTACAACTCCCCTAAAGTCTGTACTTAAATTTACCAATAATTCCATGATTTACTGCGCGGGCTCGAATTGCAATTGGTTAGAAATACTTTTTGGTACGTTCTATCTATAATGTAATCGCTAGTTATCGTATATATAGCCATTAACCAAAACGTCGACGGCGAGCCAGAATGGACGACACAGTCAAATCGTTGATTCGATTTGTTGCTAGGGGGTTTTATTCTAAACCATATATATTGATCCTCGACGCTTTGCTTGTTCACTCTGTGTTGTCAGAAGATGATTTGATATACCTTTTGAGCATCCATCGAAAAGAATTACGTTCATTATGCAATAAGTTGGTGGATGACAGGTTGATCGTCAATCATATCCAAAAGGAAGAGAACTCGCAGCAGAGACTTATTACCAGGACATATTTCTACATCCATATTGTGGAAGCAGTTGATGCGATTAAGTGGAAAGTTCATTCTGTAGTCAACATCATCAAGCAAGAAATGACTCAGTTCGGCAATCCGCAGGGTTATGTTTGCCCACGATGTGGCAAAAAGGTCAGCCAGCTAGATGCTATTTCATTGTTGAGTGATGATAAGGCTAATTTTATATGTGATAATTGTGGGGGTGTATTAATAGAAGATGATTCGAGTCAGCAGGCTTCGTTAAGGCAGGAGAAGTTAGAGAGATTGATGATACAGGTTGATCCAATAATTTCGTATTTGAAGAAAATCGACGATGCATATATTGAGGACAATTCATTCGAGTCTTCATTAACAAAGTCCATACCTGCTCAAAGCTCTTCTGCAGCTTCATACGCCGTTTCCAACAATGTATCATCGAGATCGAGGTCCAATCTATCTTCTTCCTTACAAAATGCGGCATCAAAATCTCAAGCGACTTTGCATGTATCGATTACGGCTAATGACGAAAATTACGAAAAAGAGCAGCTTGAAAAGGAAAGAAGAAGACAAAAGTTGGAGCAAAATGCATTGCCTTCTTGGCATTCTTCAAGTACAGTTGGGGAGTCTGGACTTGGTAAACTAGACGATGAAAAAGACCTTTCCTTGCAAGGAGATGAAGATATGAAGGTGAAGGTCGAATCTGAGAATCACAATGGTGATATTAATATGAAGCTGGAAAACACTTCTATGAATGTTACTCCTGCACCAGCAGAGGAAGAGGAGCCGTCGCTAGCTGCACCTTCCACTGCATCAGAATTAAAAGATAAGGAAGCGCAAGATGCTTTGGCTGCTTATTACTCTCAATTGGCTGAACGAGAGGCCGAGGATCTTGATGAAGAAATTGATGACGAGGATTTCGATGATTTTGAAGATATATAGGAATACAACTCGTATAGATATTAGATGGCATTTAAATTCGGGTTCACGACCTTTGTAGTGATATTTTCAGATTTTGGTTATCACGTCTTTTTTTTTTAATTTTGTTGGAAATGAAAAATTTTGAGACACTACTAAAGTTAGTACATGCTGGCTCACTATAAGCATCGTTAACCTTAACATATATTGCTGTCTACAGCTCATAGTAATCGAACATTAAAGTTTGTGAAGCGATGTCAACTGAAAAAAAAGTAAGTAACTACATTTAGGACATTATAACTCTTTGTCGGTTCATCGAAATACTTACATATTACAGAAAATTGATCCTTTTAAATCCTTTATAGCAGGAGGCACTGCTGGTGCAGTTGAAGGAGTTGTTACCTATCCTTTTGAATTTGCTAAAACCAGACTTCAATTGGTGGATAAATCATCTAGGGCGTCAAGAAACCCATTGGTGTTGATCTATAATATATCGAAAACACAAGGTGTTTCTGCGTTATACGTTGGATGCCCTGCATTTGTCGTTGGTAATACTGTCAAAGCATCGGTGCGATTCTTAGGATTCGATTCAATCAAAGCTCTTTTGGCGGACAAAAATGGAAAATTATCTGGTCCAAGGGGAGTGATAGCAGGTTTGGGTGCTGGTTTACTTGAATCAGTAATCGCAGTCACCCCATTTGAAGCAATTAAAACTGCATTAATAGACGATAAGCAATCGGCAAAACCTAAATTTCAAAATGGCTTGATCTCTGGCAGCGTTAAATTGTGCAGAGAATTAGGTTTTAAAGGTATATATGCTGGGATTGTCCCAGTTTCCTTAAGACAAGCTTCAAATCAGGCAGTACGTTTAGGATCATACAATGCTTTGAAAACGATGATTCAACAAGCGTCTGGTACGAAACCTAACGAGCCCTTAAGTTCATTGTCTACGTTTGCAGTAGGTTCACTTGCAGGTGTAATTACTGTTTATACAACAATGCCGATAGACACAGTGAAAACAAGAATGCAAGCACTTGGTGCTAATAAATTATACACATCAACTTTGAACTGTTTCGTACGAATCTATAAGGATGAAGGATTGCTTACCTATTGGAAGGGGGCTACGCCGAGACTAGGAAGATTAGTTTTGAGTGGTGGTATTGTCTTCACCATCTATGAAAAGATTTTAGTCATCTTAAATTAAAATTATATTATATCCTAAATTACATTACATAAGAGGTCTTCAGCCTAATCTAGGACGAGTCATGAAATGATTTGGTCTAGAACTACTCTTCTTCACTCTCCGTCGTATTTTCATTCGCACTGGAGGTAGCTGCGCTTGTATTTAAAGTGGAAGATGAGGGTGCCAAAATAATTTTTTCCATCTGTTTAACCTTGTAGTAGTCCAAAAAAGATTTTAAGACAATAAATAACCCAAATGCAATTAATCCATACGCGAAGTAAGGAGCTTTATGATCTTGATGCGTTATCTCAGAATGCTGTTGGAACATTCCTGAGTTATATGTATCAACTTTGCTTCCTTTTATCAGCAGCCATTTATCAATATCGTAAGAATTAGGATTGTTGGGTTCATATTTATCAGGAAGTCTGTCTGATTGTCCAGTATTTGAGGGTGTCATTCCATAACCATAAAGCATAAATGTTATTCCCAAACCTGCTCTAGATCCCTGTTTTGCGGCATGAGACGTATGTAATAAATAGCATAAAACAAACCCTACAAATTGAAATGCCACCGTCACAAGTCCATTCCAAATAAAATTGGCAATATTCCCAACAGGCAAGCCTTCTACGAACACCTCATCCTCATACATTGGGGAAATGACTGTCGATTCCCAATATTCAGGAGTGGCGTCAGCAGCTGCCTCTTCATAAGATGGAGGGTTCCCTTCTTGTTCAACTCTGTTGGATTCCGTCTCAGGTTTTGCCATCAAATTACGAAATACCCCATCAGTTCCTTGCCCAATAAACCTTCCAGGAACATTTGGCTGCATCCTTCCTGTAGTTAGCCCGTTGTTTATTCGATCATATGTTTGCTTAATGGGCACGAAATGGTGAAAAACATTCAAAATACGTTCTTTAGTAGTAAGCCTCGAGTTTGGTCTTTGTAATTCCAAATCAATGTCTTGACCTACCTCATCATTGAAATCATTCAGTGCAACCTGATGTTGATCTTGAGAGGAGTTCCCTTCTCTGCCTTCGTGTAATGGTCCATTGCCTCCGTTCATAGCCTCCAATCTGTCATCTTCTTCATGTTCAGAGCTACGACGTAAAGCCGCCCCCGAGCTTGTCTGAGGAGGCGACTTACCTTCATTATCGACATCAAAAGATTCCATTAAGCTTTCGTCAGTCAAGGTTGTCTCAACACCATTACCTGGTAACTAAATCTTTGTTAGTATCCCATATATAATTTTAAGTAAAATATATTGTAACTGGCCCAGTTTATTACAACTGAACTTATCAACCTTTTACAAGAAATATGCCTTTTTATACTTACTTCATTATAACCAACCATGATGATATAGTTCCCTGAACTCTTATATGACTACAGTGGTATCACGTTAAATTATTTTGAAGATACAATCTAAAGGAGTCCCCAGCCTACTTCGCATTATATTTCTCGCACGTGACAAAAACAATCGAATTTGATTACTATATAGATGCAACAAAGGTGAATATGTCTACCAGGTTCTAATCTAACTTTTTAGCTCTCAACTCAGCTTCATCTTTGGCTTTAACTTGTTTCCTAATATTCCTCCATACCTTCAACTGCTTAAATTGGAATTGTAATATCCATTCAGTCAAGAAAAGTGGAAACCATCGACCTACAAAGTGCATAATGTATGAGAAACCTCCTTGATAAATATTAAATCCAGGATCTCTTTTTCTTGTAATGCACCGAACAACATTTTCGGCGTACGATTCTGGCGAAACATGTGTTCTTGGGTCTCTGGTCATACCCGACGATGCTTTCGTACTCTCGATTATACCATCAACGTTATACCTAGATGGACCAATATCTATGTTACATGAATTATCACCAATAGCAGTGTTGACACCACCTGTTATGACGCTATGTACTCTGACGCCAAAGGGTTCCATCTCGCCATGTAATACCAAAGCATACTGGTCAATTGCAGCCTTTGTTGAACAATATGCACTAATCCACGGTAATGGAACTCTTGCAGCAATTGAGCTGGTGAATACGATCGTTCCTTTCGCCGCAATGACAAGATCACTCATGTACTGGGTCATATACATATGTCCAAAGACATTGACTCTAAAAACTTTTTCTAAGTCGTCCGCTGGCTGCTCGATTGCAGGAGCTCCTACAGCAATGCCGGCATTGTTGTATAATAAATGCAACTTTCCATTGGTTTCCTTTTTGATATATTCAACAGTTTTCCGAATATCTTCATTGTTGGTGATATCGCATGCCACGGGAACAACACCCCATTCTTTCTGTAAGGGGTCCATTAATGGTAGCGTGTGTTCTAAAGATGCTCCAAATACTTTGTATCCCCTTTTACTCAAGGCAATACACACATTGTAACCAATACCAGAGGAGGAGCCTGTAACCAAGGCATATTTTTGCTTTGACATACTCTCGAGTTCAAATGCTACATTAGCTACGTTATACACTTTCCCTAGAGATGTTTTATATAGAAGACAGTGAGGAGAAAGAGCACTTGCATATGACAAAGCCAGAAGTTTAGTCGGCCTACATGTGAAGAAATATAGAATATATATACACAAAAATGAAAAATAAATCAAGATTATATCCAATTCAGAGTTAAAATTTTCTATTAAAATTGAACTAGATTAAGAGAGTGAAATCTTGACAATCAATTGATCAAAGTTAGGGTTTCGATAGTATTTCACTCTTTCCAGGGGTAAATTTTTAGACTGTGGTACCTTGTAGTCCGTATTCTTTATCTGGGATTTGTATACTACAGCTTCATTATATTCATATATGTCTGAGCAGCCGAGATCAACTGCACCTGGTAAAACACTGGACGGTGCTGGAGTTCGGAAGGTTTTAGGTACATCCGAAAGATCTGGCAATGTTTTGGAGCCTCTCGCCATGTGAAGAGCTGCTCTTCTGGATGTGCTTCCTCTACCGCTTGACTCTTCGGTCATGTTGTGTCTTCTTTTTCTTCTAGATTCTCTTTCTATCTCTTTATCCAAACGCTCTAATTCGAGTTGAGTGAGCTTAACCAAAGAAGGACTATAATCTGAAACCGTTGCCGGATTTCTTAATATAGAATAGAAATCATCCTCTACTTTAAAATCTTGGGAACTTATTCTTATTGAAGGTAATAAACGAGTTCTAATCTCATCATCACTCACAGTTGATCCATCAAAGCTGTATCCAATCAAATTTAAAGCTTTGTGAAATAGCTGCGTTTGTTCCCTTATACTATGCGCTATAGCTGTTGTAAATTCACCTGGTAAGTTCATTTCTTCACAAAATATCAATGAGAACTCTTCGGGGTCATTCTCTTCAAAGTTAAGAATATCCCATTCAAACTGATCAGTTAATTGAGTGTTGTTTATGGTTATGTCGATCTTAATAGGTATTCTTAGTTCGCCCATGGGTTTGTCTGGCTTCGTATGATAGTCCAGTATTTGTTCTTTAATAGATAAAAATATAGTTTCATAATGTGATTTAGAAATAAACTTATAATCTTGTATCAACTGATGCACAAATGTCTCTAATGGTAAAACTCTTTCGTTAATATCCCATAAAAATGTGTCTCGAAGCTTAAATAGATCTCTCTCTTGATCAAAATCTAGCCTGATAGGCACGAGATCCTCGGCCCTTTTTGCAGAAACCCTTGTATTAATTTCTTCATCTGTGAGATCCTTTTCTGGTAGTATGAGTCTGGTGATTGTGTTGGATAATCCATTACCATAACCTTGATATCCTTCACCCCAAATGCTATTGTTAAGTTGGCCCTTACTAGACAAGCTGATAGAATTCATACGAAGCTGTTTGATTTCTGTATACGACTTGATGTCACTTGCCATTTTTTCCATCAATTTTTTATTATCTTTCAACTGGTTAGTATAATCATTCAAAAAATCGGAATCCTTTTTAATCATAGCTTCATAAACCTTGAGATCTGTTGGAATTTCCTTCCCCTCAGATCTTAACTTGTTTGACCACTGATGAGCTGAACTCAAGTTTTTAAGTTGCACTTTACTAACTAAATTCTTATAGACCTGTGGAGGGACGTTCGTATTTGGAGCGATAAAAGGTGGTATTTGAGGAGAGTTTTGGGGTAATTTTGGGTTCTTCACTCCCTGGATGGCTCCGTTAGGTGTTCCTATGTTCATTTGGTTTTTCACTTGAGGGGGTACTCCTTGTACTTGATTGAAATTGATATTTCCACCCATTCCATTAATGGCACCAGGATGTGCTATATTATTTGTTAATGGTGCTGGTGGCCCCGACACCTGACCAGCTACAGGCTGGCTCATACGTTGTTGCCGTTGCTGTTGTTGTTGCTGCTGCTGTTGTTGTTGTTGTTGCTGCTGTTGTTGATGTTGTTGTTGATGTTGTTGTTGTTGATGTTGTTGTTGTTGATGTTGTTGATTATAAATCTGCAGCTGCCTCTGTTGTAGCATAGCTTGTTGACTCTGAAGATAGTTTCTCATTAAATTCTGGAACTGGGGCTGGCTCTTAAGCTGTTGAAGTTGCTGAGCTGATAGATTCGCTAATTGTGGAGGAAGCATTGGGATATTATTTGCAGTTGATTGTGGATGCTGCTGGGGGGTGAAATTCCCCCCTGGTCCGTTATTCTGCTGGCCAAAGCTCATGGGGGTCCTTGAAGATTCAAAGCGTGCTCAACTTTAGGTAACTATGATCAGTTCAATGTGCCAGTGGTAAAGAGAAAAAGTTGAATGTATAGTATGTTTATGGTGTGTGCACGACATTTTATGATACAGATGGAAGAAAATATATACATATTTTACACTTGAAATATATTACAAAATAAGACATAATTGAATTCTAAAATTGAGCTCTAAATAGACAGCGAAATACGTAATCTATAAAAGCTATGAAATTGATAACGTGAAGTGAAAAGAGAGGGCAATAAAAAAGTTTACTACTTATATGCCATGAACTCGAATATTGCACCCATATCGACATACCGCCTACCGCAGTTTGTTAAGTACTTTTGAACTACTTCCTGGCAGTGTGAAAATAGTTCTCTGTTCTGTTCTGCTAGGGCTTCAAGTTGGCCAGTAGCAAGTTTTGCAGGGCCTTTCGTGTGGAAGGAATCATAAATTGGTCTTAGTTGAGTCTTTTTAGCTTTGTCAACATCAAATATGGATTGTAAATAAAGTAACTGATTATATAGTGCTTTATCACTATATTTGTATCTCATTATACCTTTACAGCCCTTGGCAGTCCCTGATGCACCTATGCAACGTTTTCCGTACACTGATATTTGTCTAGTGGTGATTCCACATGCTGAATCGTCGCAAACTAGCCAGCCTGCGTAATATAATGCAATATGTTTCCGTATGGTATATTCTAATTGAGCGTTGATTTTTAAAAGGGGAAAAGAGAACTCACATCTCATGCATGAGATACCATTGAACGTAACTTTGTATTCTTGTGAAGCTTGAATACCGCCAAACCTAAATTTATTACCACATTTACATTCCATTACGAAGTAACTGGTTTGTCTAAATCTTTCTGTGTCAGATATGTTAGATTCGAAGGGCAATAGTTCTCCATTTGAGGCCTCACTTGATCTCGCTTTTAAAACGTATTTCTTAGTATCTATTCCGAGTGAGCTCGCTACTCTAGTTATATCAACACCATCAATTCTTTCAAGTAACCTTTCTACTGGGGCAAATATTTGCTTTTCAAGATAAAAATTTGCGTCAGGCTTTCTCCCCTGCTCATTAGAATAAAGTTCTTGAATAGCTCGAGATCTTTCCGCAGGCGACGATTTATCATCTTCACTCACAGGAGCAGTGACCACGTAAGTGATAACACTTCCAGCCTTGATGACTTTACCTTGTTCTCTTAATCTTAAGGCAACTTGTACCGGCGGCATCGTCTTACCGTTAGGATAATTTTTTGGGTCCTTTGATAATCTCGTATTAATCTTAAACTTGTCTACCTTTATCTCATTTGAACGAATCTTAGTAGTCATTTCTTCTAGATAATTGTACGCATCACTTAGAGCTTGCTCAGGATCCAAATCGGATAAAATTTTATTCAAAATAAAAGTTGATATATCTTTGGACAATTGGCAATATTCACGACGACGCATGTCAAGCCCTTTCACCTCGAGAGTACTAACTACCTCCCCTGTTTTACGGTCTAAGGTGGCATTCATTGCTGCGTACTTTTTCTTCGCATGCAACAATAATCTCTTAAATATATTATCGATATCAATCTCCAAAAGTTTGTAGCGCTCGTTCACTTGCAACTTAAACTGCTCTCCTATCTTGATAGCTTCATCATAATCATCCACTCCGGTGTCAATCATAACAGAGTCAGTATCACCATATACAACTCGCAACCCTATCGACTCTGCCAATTGTCTCGTATCCATTAGAATCTCTCTTCCTTTGTTGGTGACCAACATAGCCAAAGGCTTTGCATAAAATCTAGAATTCACGTAACCCAAGCAACCGTACATCGAGTTTGCAGTCAACTTAAGCGCGTGCTGCTTGATATCATATTGGGCTCTTTGGAATGGAGTGTTACTAGGGTCTTTAAGAAGTTTCTTGACCTCACCACGACGACTGACTAAAGTGTTCAATAATCTCGGTAAGACACCTGGACTGGACTCAGAAGAGGGTAAGGTAGGCATATCTCTGTCCTCATCTAGGGTGTTGTTAAACTTGTCACGATCAACTGTTGTAAAGCAGATATTAAACTCTTGAATGATGCTAGGATATAATGAGTTGAAGTCCATGACCAAGATATAATTTTTGTGTAAGCCTTTTTCTGGTTCAAAGACAAGACCACCTTGGTATTTTGGTTTCTTATTAGATGTTATTGTAGTAGAATCATCATCCGCAGATTCTAAGCGTGCTTGTTGCTGATAATTCGTATTCCTGTGAAACTTATCTTCTTTGTCTGGGACTATGTAATTGTTCTTCCTGAACTCATGTAGTAAAATGAATTCATTTCTACCTGCTCTTGTACCACTCAATGTGTGGGACCAAGCATTTCCAGCGATATTTGTTAATTGCTTAGATAAAGACAAGACTTGAATTGTAAATGCTATTTCTGCTGTGACCTTAACATTTGTTGCATTTTCCTTCAACGCCATTAACAAAAAGTTTGCATCATCTGAGTACTTCGGATTCTGGAAGTTTATTTCAAGAGAAGGTAACTTCTTATGACAAACAACATCATACATCTCTGGTAAGTCCCACGATTGGCATTTTAGCGTCAACGACTGTCCCATCTCATTTGCAATGTCGCAAAGTAATCTTCCTTGAAATATTTCACGTATTTGTAAATTGTTATTAAAGCCAGAGGTGTTACGGCCAAACCTATCCGGCCACGCTTTCCTGTTTCTTCGCCCAAAAGTAGACCAGGTAGTTATCTTTAAATCATGCATCCTATGAACTAAAACATCCAAAGAGATGTTTTCCAACCTGTGTCCTACAAATACATCAGGGTCCGCATTCTTAATTAAGGCTGATAAACAGTTCAATAACACCTTTTCATTGGGGAATGCCTTGACATTAATGTTTTGTTTTTGAGCCATTTGTTGTAATCCTGGAGGGACAGCGACAGACCCCACGGGTCTCACTAAAGTAATAAGCTCGTTTGGCTGAAGACTTCCATCAATAGGAACATCTTGCTGCAAATCTCTATACGTAGCGATTGAAACTGACACTACTTCCTGCCTGTTCTCCTTTGCATTCATAAGAGTTTGGACTCCAATTGAGGTAACTGTAAGACTGGGAGGCGGAGGAACATGCTCATAAAGTGGCTTAACACAACCTGGTGAGCTTACTACTACTTCTACTTGGCAATGAGATGTGTTTTGGATAGCATTAAAGTCACCGTTTGAAATCTCTAACCAGCAAGGTCCCATAATGTTCCTTTGCATAACGAATGACTCGAAGATGTTGGTATTGGTACCGAAGACATGAAAGAAAGTCTCACCTTCCAAATTTGAAGGCATTGTGAGATGTCTGTTCTTGGATGTCTTGAAAGGAAGTATGACCTTTAAATACTCTGTTTCTTTTGGAATATCTGGCAATTCGAAAGCATACTTCATAGTCTCTGGTTTTGCTTTGAGCTCATCTAAGTCATACTGCTCTAGTAATAGAGGCGCTATCTCTTTGTGCACGTCACGGGGAGTGATTCTGTTCTTTTCTGATTCCTCTTCACCGAGCCTATATTTTCGAGGCAAGAAATAAATCTCTCTATATAAGCCATTGACTTGAACGACACCTGACACTAATTCGCCATCAATTGTTTTAATCTTTCCGAATAAAAGTAAAGTATCATCAACTTCACAATAGTCTAGCCAGAACATTTTGAAAGAATCCTCTGTCTCACCTTGAGGGACCACTTTTGATTCATCCAATTTTACAGTGTGGCTGATCGTTTGGTGATTCGTTGGTCTTGAGGGAGATGATGAAAGCGCTATTGGCGCTTTGACGGAAGAAAAGTTTATATCCTTGTTTTTATTGACTGCTGATGCTCTTGGTTTTCTCGCAATAACGATATCATCCTCTGAATCCTCATCTGAATCTTCAGGGGACAGCTCCATCTTAACGACCAGTTCCTCGGTACTCTCCATCTTTATCTTATTGTCATCGGCTAAAATTTCTTGATCGGCTTTAGAGGGCGTTGCTTCTCCCTCCGGAGGAGATGATGGGGCTTCTAAATCTGGGAAGTCATCATGCAGCTGGTGTTCTATATGCCTTTTCGGTTTTTCTGATTTAACAGTAGAGAAGTCAAATTTGCTTTTCTTTGCCACCTTTCCAGCGGAAGCTGATTTAGAAGAGGTAAACACATTGGTCTTTTGTCTCTTAACTGATGGAGTACTTTCTTGAAACTCATCGAGAATATCGTCAATGTTTGCATCTACTTTTTTGGATGGCGCACTTTTCTTATCACTTGGCTTGAAGTAATTGCTAATTTGTGCTGTTTTAGTAACCTTTTGGATTCTTTTTTTGCTTCTCTTTTTATTTCCTTTCGATGAATCCTCGACTTCTTCTTCGTCAGAATAATATGCGGGCCTAGATCTCTCGTCCCACTCATCGACACCGTTATCAACATAGCCTTCTCCATCATCGTCAACTATGAAATCATCGTTCATTAATTGCTTCCTCTTGTGCTTGCGATATGTTTCTTCGTCAACCTCGTCATAGATACCACCAGTTTCATCTTCATCATCAGAATAACTTATTAAGCTTGTACCTGCTTGACGCGCTTCTCTGAGCTGTCGAAGTTTTTCACGCTTAGCTGCTTTCAACAGCATTTAAAATCCTTTCTTCTACAAAGTTTCAAAGTCTATAATTTGGAGAACCTTTGGAAACTCAATTCAAAATGTTTTACTATATATATTAGACGCGTAAATGCAGTTCACGCTTTTTTCTTTTGCACGCGTTTTCCAAAATACAGTATTGAATTTGGCTGCGAACTTTTACAAGTTACCGAAAAGTATCATTCTCTTACATTATATAACACACCTGTCAAAAGAACTGAGATAAGTATTAGAGATCGTAGGGATGTGAAACCGAAGAAAAAAGTTTAATTAATTAGGGTCCAGTGAAGGCCATATTGCTATCCAGAATTAGAGCTATTAAAACCACTCAAAGACCACTAGAAAGCAAATTTGAGATTAATTTACCAAAGTTTTCCAAAAGACTGCTATCACCGAGGATGCTATTGATTATGTCTCTCACAAAATGAGAGTTTCTGACTGCATTAAGAAGTTCAGGGAGTGTGATTGCGTGAGATCTCAAGATCCGAATGAGGAAGGTTGCAATTGGAGCAGCTAACTGCGGATCAGTAAAAAGGTGTTGAATAACAGAAATTCCTAAACCTGAATCAGCAAGCGAAGCAAAAATGTCATTTAAAAGAGGATTATCTCTTTTGATCAAATCTCTTACGGCTTCTGAGTCGAAAATTTCTGAAAGTTCTTCGATTGACCTTTTTGAGGCAGGAGTACTAGTGAATTGACGAAATAATTCTGTGCCAATCCTTAATAAGCCTGGTAAAACATTCGGATCTTTTATGGTGAGTTCAATAACCTGTGGTATAAGGCCAGATTTTTCGGTTGCAATCAAGACATTAGTAAGATTCACAAAGTTATTCTTCAAAAGAAAATCGAGTCCATCAGCAGTGAGCTCCAAAAGCCTAGGACTTAACAAAACCGTGTCAAAAACAATATTGGCTAAATTGGTCTCCTTCAAGGCTGCATTGATCAGGTCCAATATTGGAAGATTGGATCTTTCGCTAAGTACGACGCCCTCATCGTTTTGTTCGAACTCTTGCATATATTTCTTCAAACCTTCAACTAAAACATTGACAACAAGTTCTTCAGAGTCTGCTGTATTGCTAAAAGCGGACGCAATTGCTTCGGGTGTGATTTTAGGAGTATTGTGATGGATGTCCTCAGCCAAAGCCGGTGTTTCAGGACTCTCAGCTGGTAATCCTGAGGTCAAGGTGGCATAAGAAAAGGCGAGAGCTGCGGTGAGTATCGAGAATTTCATAGTTATGTTTTATGTAGCGTATTTGCAATTTACAATTATTGGGCCGAGATGGCTATCTTATATTATTTTTCCAGGCAGATTAAGGTAATCAAAATTGAAGTTGCAGCACTTCTTATGCTAAAAATTCCCCCCTCCCTGAGTTGAAGATGTTTACACAGTTCAGAATGGCGTACTAGTTACCATATTTGATCTAACTTGGATTTTCTTTTTAGTTCTTTCCTTCAATATCTTGCGTGAACCTATTTGGGTATTTGATTAGATGTACTCTGCTTATCTATATTAGCGAAATGGGCCTGGCATGGCAAAAAAATTAAAAAAATAGACAGAAAATCCTCTTAGTATTTTGAACATTGAAGAGAGAACGTGGAGAAAAGCTAGAACAAACATAGAACAATTGCCAGAAAAACTCGCCTTCTTTAGCAGTTAAAAAAGGTGGAAGTATCATAGGCAGAAAAAGATGTCTCATCCCAAGCGCGGAACTTCATCGTTTTGTCTATGTCGTAAAATCTACTAATGCGACATTAATATACGTCATTACGCTCGTTATCGCTTAACATTATAACAAGCTTTATTCTGTACTTGTGGAAGTCTAGTTGAGGAGACTAATTACGTTCCGAACTAAGGGATTGATCTAAACAAATATGTCTTTTGCTAATTATGACCTTGAGTCCCAAACTCTGCTGAAGCTGAAGCGAAACCCTCTACCTTCTGCTAAACAGTCAGAGTCACAAAATGAGCTAGATGAAATAATAAACAAGACATCAAAGCAACTTCTGGTATTCGCAAATTTGATTAGTCAGTTTAACTCAAGACGAAAGCAAATTGGTACAAGAAGAGACTCATCTCAATTGAGAGATGACCTTGATGAAATTACACATAAGATTGGAGATTTAGGTGCGGCAATTAATACTTTAATACAAAACGTGTCGCTGTTGATCAACAAAAAGCAGCTAAATGATCAAAAAAATCATTTGAAGATAACTGAGAAGCAAATAGTCATAAAAGAAAGAGTCACTAATGAGTATAATGAATTGAATAAACAGTTCCAAAGGCTGAGAAGAGCCTACGAGGAGAAAAAACAGAACCATTTACTAAACGAGGCCAAATCACAAGACGCTTATAATGAAAGAACTCCATTAGTCGGACATGAACCTCTGCAAGAACAGAACCAGGTGCAAGTTGAGGAGCAAGTGGAGGATCAGATCGAAGATACAGATCTTCAATACCATATTGCCTTAACTCAAGAAAGAAATCGAGAAATTGATCAAGTCACCGAAGGAATACAAGAGGTAAATGCAATCTTTAAAGATCTAGGAGAGCTTGTGAATAGACAGGGTGAGCAATTAGATACAATCGAAGACAATATTCTACAATTACACGGAAATACTCAACAAGCAGACCAGAAATTAATTAAGGCACATGAGTATCAAAAGAAAAAAGGAAAATGGACTTGTATCCTCTTAACCGCCTTATGTATATTCGTATTGGTAGTAGTTTTGGCAATACTTAGCTAAATAGAATCAAAAGAGAGAACACTAAGCACAATAATTATATATCACGGATCAGATAAAAACCGAAGTAAAAGAAAATAGCCTCCCATAACCAGAATAACTTCAAATATAAGCTAAATTTAAATTTGCTGTCATAATTCAATCTAAAGGATCCATTTCAAGCTCCTCGTCATCATAATCCGAATAATCACTATCATCAGGAGTAGTCGCTTCATCTGCATCACTGAAGCCAGCTTCCTTGCGCCTCCTTAATCCACTCGAGTGGTTCAGAGAAGTCTCAGCAAACGAATGATCCTCATAGGAGTCTGCAAAATGGTGATTAGCTTGTTTGGCTTCCTCTAGTTTCACTCTACAATAGTTTGCTCCTTTCTGCAAAATGGACTCAGTTGCTTCCAAAAGCTTTTCTTTATTGCTCACGACAGCCAAAGTAGCTCCTGTAACAGCACCGAGACCAAGAGCAATCTTGACAGATATTGGAACTAAAATATTGTTAGCAATCGTAACACAGTTGATGGAGCTGATCTATATATTTGCCCTTCTTCCTCAGGTTCTAAATATCCCATTAAGAATAAGGAGCAAGACACAAATAGCTTCACATAGACCACAATAAACAAAACTACTTACTGAAGTAAGGCATTAATTGAAACCTTTCTTTCTTGACGTGGAAAAAGACTTAAACGTCAGCTTAGCTCTCGATAACGGATTGCCCCAGAAATCGAGAACTGAAGAAAACTAAAAAGAAAGCATTAAATTTAGAAGAGAAACGGAAAAATAGTAAAAGCAGTGAGTGTATTTGGCAGGTTATATTCTACTGATAGCTTACTATAGTGTTATTAAGAAACGATGAGTCATAGTACTAAGATGATAACCTGTGAACATGTTGCGAAAATTTCTGCCCCTATTTATTGAGATATAGGTAATGAATAATACATTAGCTTTATTGAGTAGAAATCGATGACTCAAGAAATTGTATTAACGAGACCGTTGGGATTGTGTGAACACTTTCTTCGATCTAGAACTGTTTCAGGGTTTTATGTCAATTTTGCTGTTACTGGTACTTATTCTTTGGACTTGAAGGAAGACTTGAGCATTGTATTTAAAAGTCTAAGAAAAACTATTCTTGATTATCATATTTTGATTTGTAATGTCTTTAAAGATACTGATTTGAACGATTGCATACTCAAACCCATAGAGCTGGCAAAATTTAGCGATATCGTGGTTATCGAAGATTCTGATGTGTTTTTAGATGGAGAAGACACAATTAACGAAAAATTCATGAAAAGAGTCAACGAGGAAAAGTTTGATTTGTACAAAAATTCACCTTTATTCCGATTATTCATAATAGGGAGACATAATCTCTGTGCTGTCTTTGAACATACGATCGCTGATGGAGTGGCTGGTGCTCTCTTTCACGAGCTATTTTTGGAGAATCTAGCGTTCGTGATGCAATTCAGCAACAAAGAAATTTTAGAGATTGACTATGGAATCAGTGAAGCTGACTGTAATATAGAATTTGCTTCTCTATTTAACTACGAAGCAGATTTTAAGTTTTTGCGGCATTCGTTACCTCCGCCGATTGACATCTTCATGGCAGATCCGAAGTTAAGATATGGCGAAGCAAATTATTTTGACAAAATAATTCCCGACAGTCATCCAGATAAATGGGAGGGATTTCATCCAGCAGAATTGAATTATTCTATTGCGTTTAAATTAGTGAATTTGACGCCTTCTGATCTTAAAAGTGTATTATCAAAGTGCAAAGATATGAAAGTATCATTAACGGCATACTTCTGCGTTGTCGCCGCTCTTACCTTGCAGCCATTATTTGGAGATAAGAAGCACACTTCTCACAGGGTTGCAATATCTTTAAGAAGGCACCTAGATCTAAGAGGCGTCCCTACAGAAAGCCAAAACAATTCAAAATGCTTTAAGCGTAAGAAGTTAGGTTCAAATGCATTTGTAGGATTGCCTGAGAATTTTCCACCGTTTACGGACTTTTCCTGGGACATGGTGAAACAAGTTAACAATCATATAAAACTCGTGGCTACTAATAATAAAGTTTTCAACACTCTTCATAGTTTTCAGATAAATTATGATAAATTGGGTGAAAATCCTAGCTATTTTGAGTCAACTCTTGGTTATCCAAAACAAGATGCTACAAAGATCTCCAACTTAGGGTTTATTAACTTTCCAATTTACCAAGTTGTCAATAATGATTTGACTATAGAGAACTTGATATTTTCTCAAGATATGTCTCCCAATACAAGTGAGTTCATGTTTAATATAGTTTCAACACCAATAGGTGGCATGAATATAGTTCTTAGTTTTCATGACGATAAAATTGATTCTACTGGCTCTATGATATTTGATAACTTGGTCGTTCAATTGAAAAGAGCTATTCTTCAATACTGCACTTAGAATTATATAGTCATACATAGTTCAACTCTTTGCACGTGCCATCGTAGTCCGATTTCTTGATAATCTATTCAGATACAACTGATTGTAAGTGTGATTAGGATAAAGAGTCACATTCGTGATGAATTATGATGCCAATACGTATGAATTGCTTGACGAAGATGTTGCGGTATCAGATGGCTCTAGGAAGGAATTGAGATCCCGAAGAACAGGTTCATTTATTAATCAGGAAAGAATTAGAGAGGTGAAGCGATTCAATGATTTCAAGACTATTGACTGGTTAGAAGATGAATTGTGTACCCATAAGAAACGTGTTCAACGAGCTCAGAAACAAAGTGATCGTGCAGTCAGTTTTAAGGACAAGCTCTTGTCTACCAGTCTTAACTGGGTCATACTCGCTATAATGGGTATTATCATTGGAATAATTGCAAGCATTTTGAATATTGTTACGGCTTGGTTGGCAAGTATAAGAATTGGACGATGTAAGAATCATTTTGACTTGAACAAGAGTTTCTGTTGCTGGGGTGAAGGTGAGGAATGTGGAAGATGGATGGAATGGTCGAATCATATAATCATCAACTATAGTATATACATCATCTTCTGCTTAGCGTTTTCTTCTGCAGCTGCAATGTTGGTTATAGTGTATGCTCCTCCTGCGGCAGGCTCTGGTATATCTGAGATTAAGTGCATAGTGTCAGGTTTTGTTACAAAAGGATTTTTAGGTTGGGAAACGTTAGCAATAAAAACCATAGGCTTACCCTTGGCAATTGGCTCTGGATTGAGTGTTGGAAAGGAGGGCCCAAGCGTTCATTATGCTGTCTGCGTTGGGAATATGGTAACTAAATTAGTGAAAAGATACAGAAGAAGTGCATCCAAAGCAAGAGAATTTTTGACAGCGACATCAGCAGCAGGTGTTGCAGTGGCTTTTGGGTCGCCAATGGGGGGAGTTCTATTTTCAATCGAGGAAATATCATCTGTGTTTCAATTATCTACTATCTGGAGATCTTACTTTTGTTCGCTTGTGGCTGTGACAACAATGGCTGCGATAAATCCGTTTAGAACTGGTCAATTGGTTATGTTCGAGGTAACATACGACACCGTCTGGCATTATTTTGAAATACCTATGTATATTATCTTGGGTATCTTTGGTGGCTTGTATGGGATTATCGTTTCGAAACTTAATATAAAGGTAGTATCATTTCGAAAGAGATACCTTGCCAACTTTGCTATCAGAGAAGTTTTATTTCTTTCATTATTGACGTCATTGATATCATATTTCAATGAGTTCTTGCTTCTAGAAATGACTGAGTCGATGCAAATCTTATTCCACGAGTGCGATAAGAATTTTAAGCATAAAATTTGCAACCCAGAATCTAATAAAATTAATATATTCTTGTCATTGATATTTGCTACTATTGCAAGGATGGCTTTCACCATAATCACGTATGGTTGTAAAGTGCCAGCAGGAATATTTGTTCCCTCCATGGCTGCGGGAGCCACTTTTGGAAGGGCCCTTGGATTGATCATGTCAAGCTTGCACCAAAGATTCGAAGACTCTGTAATATTTCTGACCTGCTCCAACGGAAACAAATGTATAATTCCAGGTACTTACGCCTTCTTGGGAGCTGCTGCGGCTCTCAGTGGAATTACTCAACTTACTGTCACGGTTGTAATTATCATGTTTGAGCTCACTGGAGCTGTGCGCTATATAATTCCCACCATGATAGTGGTCGCAATTACTAAGAGTATCAATGATAAATGGGGTCATGGAGGTATTGCAGACCAAATGATTAGTTTCAATGGCCTTCCAGTAATTGATTCAAAGGAAGATTTTTCATTTGATGCTACTGTTGAAAGTGCTATGACTCCTGTCGTAGTAACTTTTGTCTGCGACGAAAGCGATTTGATTACTGTCGGTAAGCTTAAAGACATATTAAAAAGGACTCCTTATCGAGGATATCCCATAATTCAATCTCCAAGTCAACCCAGAATTGTTGGATATATCCTACGCTCAGAAATTTTAGAGATATTACAAAGGAACGAGGAAGTTGATGATAACGCACTTTGCAACTTTGAAAAAAGTACAAGGAACTCTTCCAATAAAGTCGACTTT
Source organism: Priceomyces carsonii (assembly GCF_900007245.1). NCBI lineage: Eukaryota > Fungi > Ascomycota > Pichiomycetes > Serinales > Debaryomycetaceae > Priceomyces > Priceomyces carsonii. Next base: position 643,143 of record NW_026946676.1, on the reverse strand, counting down.
TCATCAATTATAAATCGCTCCCCCTTAACAATACACATTAATACGAGTTTGGAATACGTTTTTAATATTTTTGCACAAGTGGGGCCCAGATACATTCTTGTGGAAAAAGAGGGACTATTGGTCGGAAACATAACGAGGAAAGATATTTTAAGATACGGACATACTCTCCATTCCTTAAACAATCCGCACACTTCTACAACACTGGATATTTTTGAAGAGAAAGTTTGGAATCTCATGCAAACTATGGGAATGACCTTTAAAAAAGGATTAGGAAAACTTATACATAATGATGAGAATAGATATTTAAGAATTTGAAAAGAAAAGACTTGATAGTCTCAAATTCAAGCATTTGCATAATTTTAATCGTCTTTCCATTTTCCAAAGGACTTGTACTCAGAATATAAGGTCTTAAAGTAAATCCTACCGGGACCATCTAACGACGCATTCAATAGATTCAACTCTTTTGCTGAAAGAACATCAAGCACACTGTATATACCACTTGTGACAATTTTGATTACCTTTTGGTCAAAATTGTAATTCAAGCTGTAATAAATGAAGTTTAGTAATAATACATGTAAATGTTTTCTTAAAGTTCTTCTGATAGCTGCAGAAGTCGAATTTAAAGCATTCGAAAGGCTTTCTCTCCCCAATTTTGAAGGTTCACAGATATTAGTGAGCAAACGGGAATATGCACTAGCACACTCGACGTCCCTTGAAATAGTAGTATCACCAGATTTTAATGAAAGAACTTCAAGCAAAACAGCACACAATTTGATGAGTATATGATTTCTAGAAGATAACTTGAATCTATGAAACAAGAGTACTGAAGAAGTTGCTTTGGTAATTTGTTTATATGTTTCTGATTTGAGCTGAAGAGAACATCCATCATTTAACATAGATGTAAATTTCGTTAATAGACCAATTGTACTCTCCAAGGCATATTGCGTAAATAGCCACGTCTTTTCAGTAAGTAGCTTTGTTAAGGTAAATATAATAGAAATTCTTGATTTTTCATTAAGAAAATCAGCCTTCAACAGTAATACTGTCAACGATTCAACGAAGTTAGATATACTGTTCTCGGTATAATCTTTAGGAAGACAAAGAATAATGGCGTTAAGAACTGTGATTAAGGTATTGATGTCCTCCGTATTCGCTTCCCTTAAGGAATACAATAAGAAGTCGTAGGTTTCAAAATATTCGTCACTCCTCAAAGAAGATAGCCTGGAAAGAAAATCTTTCAAGACATCTTTATTGTCAGTATAGTATTTCTCCAATGATATGAATAAAGCCAACAAGTAAACGGAATTATCAAATGTTGGATACATGAATTTTGAAAGAGCACCAAATACGGCTTTTCTTAAGGAATTTAGTTCCGGTGAATCCTTGGATACCGACAAGTTTAATCCAAGTGATTTGGAGGACCTCAAGACATCCGAAGAAATAGTAGAATTGTGATCTTTTAATTCATAAAGCGTATTCAACAACCACTCTATGAAAACATAATCCTCTTGTCTATTATTTGATGTTATTTCTACTAATGAATTGACAACAACCTTGACAAACTTTTCACCAAGCTCCTTGTATTGCAAAGCATAGCTGTCGTCAGTTGAACCAAATTCATAACCTAACTGTAATATTTCAAGGGACATACCAAGCTCTGCTGAAAATTGTGACTCAGACACCGTATCATAATATTTCCACAAAATCTTAAATGATGAAGTGATGTAACCTTGATTTTCAGCAAGGCCGTAATGATGTAAATGATTTTGCCAAATAGTTCGAAATATCTTTAATGATTTATCTTTCAAATCATTTCGTGTATTATTAACGAGTTTTAATGTATTAATGAAGTTCGTTTCGATCGAAGAAGTGAATGAGGGCTGAGACAAATGATGACCTAGTGAATTTATTGCAGCATCCTGGGAGGCCTCAGACTCTGGATCAAGCGCCATCAAATACACTTGCTCGATTAACTTCTTCTTAATTCTCTTTCCAAAGCATTGTATTGGAATAAGATGTAGAAGCGAAAGTGATTTAGGATCCAAGTTAACTCGTTTTGAAACTTCAAGAAGTACAGCATCAGTTATCATATCCTGTTCAAAAATGATAGAGTTAGATTCATGAAAGAGATCCGTGAGGTCTTCAGGTTTCAGGAGATCAAAAAGTGACCCGACTAGCCACTGAATTTCTTCTTTCGAAAAGTAGTTATTAATTACAATAACCCATCTCTTGAATATAAATTCATACTCCTGGGGATTTTCTTTAAGAAACTCTAAGAAATGAAATTGAAAATCACCTATTTCCTTCTTTGATCCTGTCAATTCAAGAAACCGCAATACACAGTAATAATAATAATTGTCAGAATGATTATTCTTTAGCTGTTTTGCAATGTTTTGGCGAGAAATGCACTCGTCACCATATATGCATAATAAGTAGTAATAAAGCTTCCAATCTGTATCAATAAAGAGGGCACTATTGTCCAATATAAGCGATTTGATGGCATTTTGTTTTTGAAAGGAATTCTTAAGTAAACCTTTTACTACTGAAATAACCAAGGTCGCAACCGCTTTCTTCTCTAATGGCGGAATATCTAAAATACTTTTAAGTTCGTGCTCTGTCAAACGGTCTATTTTAGATGCAATTATATTCATATAATCTTCGCTGGACCAAATTTTATTATTAGCAATAGCTTTTGGCCAGATCAAATGAAAGAATTGCGGTACTTCTCTCGCGTTAATATATACCTCAGCCAATGACTCACCAATGCTCAATGCAATATCTCTTTCTATAGCTTCTACCGGTATTATGGTAAGAATTTGCTCGGCTTTTTCAATGGCCATCTCAACACCTACTTTAATTAAATAGTTCACCAATGCCCAATTGACATCTATAGGTTTCCGCATATTGATTTGCTTGTCATAGATCGAAAGAAAGAAATCGCCGGATAATGGCATATTTGCATCAGCCAAAGTTTTAAGTAAGGGCTCAGCCAAATCATGCAAGCTTTCTTTTGATGTTAGTAAATGATACAATTTTTCACATAGAGAAATATCCTTATTGGATAAATGGCTGATAATCAATGAGAATAAATAACGAAGCGACTCTAGTGATGGTGTCTCTATCGTTGAGTTAAGCATTTGATTAGTATTTGATTCCAAGTGGGATATGTTTTCTTTGTCGAGTACAACTTGTTTCAATATTTTATTTAAAATCTTAGTTGTCATGCAGCTCTCAGTAGAAGTGATAAAGTTTAATGTAGAGGGTAGTGCTTCCCTGAAAAACTTTGCTGTTGACTTTTTAGATAGCTTAAACTTTACTGACGACTGCGGAAGTAGATAAAGTCTTTCAATTATGGATGTCCACTCATCAGTAAATTTTGCAGATTTAATATATCGAGCATAAGATGACAATAAACTTATGGAGAGGTCGTTATCCATTTCGATATAGATCTCCTTGATTATTTGTTGTATTACCTCAAACGCCACATTAATCAAGTCTGTTGGAGAATTATGTTTGAAAAGATCCACGAACAAATCTATGAGCTTTACCTTCTTAAACGTCCTATTTCTAATGCTTCTAGTCACCTCGTCTTTACTTAGATCTTGCCAGACTTGGCCCAAAAGACTCCAAGCTTGGGTATTATATTTCCACCTCTTAAATTGGGGCGTAGAGAAGTCATTTAGTCTATCACATAGCAATTCAAATACAAATCTGGTTTTTCCTGGAAAATATACCTGTAGCTCATCTCTGATCAAAGATGATGCAGTTGATAAAATAATTTCAACTGAGTGATCTTTCGATCTCAAAAACTTGGTTATACCCTCTGTGGTATCCTTGGTCTCCATTTGGGTCCAAAATGTGAGCTGAAGCGTATATATTTATGTCTATTTTGCTCGTAAATGTAATGAACCATTTTGAAAATTTCTATATGGACTCCATCGCACTGAGATAACTAGAAGCATGGAGGAACACGAGAGGGAGCAGAATGGAAATCCAAAATGGATGTTTGGCAATAGTAGGAAACTAATCATAGCATGATAGGGACCTACAAAAAGACAATCATCGATGAAGAGAGATTACAATAACTTAATTCCAAATAAAGTAATGTTATAATTGGCTAAATAAAGAAACTTAAATTAATAATGTTTCTATCTTGTCCTTGATACCGTAAATTTGGTTCTTGATTGCAGAGGCATCATTTGTGGTGACAGAAGCCGCTATGACAGGTCTCGAAACACCACATGCTCTACCTAAAGCTGTCTTCGATGGAACAAAAACGTAAGGAACGTTCTTATCTTCACATAACAAAGGAAGATGCAACAAGATTTCAATTGGTTCGGTGTCTGCAGCCATAATAATGAACTCTGAGATACCTCTGTTCAAAGTTTTTGTTGCCTCATTAGCACCTTTTTTCAATTGTCTCAAGTTTTGGGCTTGTTGAGTGACATCAAGAATTTGTTGTGTCAAATTCGAGTCAGCAAGTGGGAAGGCTTTAGGATTAGTTGACATTGTTGCTAAATAATTCTTACGTTCTAGGCTCCTTGCAATAAGCTCACCAGTACTAATTCTAGTTGAACGACTTCTAGGACAATAGATTAAAAGCTCATCTCTTCCTTAGTACCGCTTCGCAAAAAAAAAAGTTTCTGTATTAGGACTCATAATTACGCCTTTGAGCGTATATACAAGTACACTGTCCTGTATATTCTCCCTCGAAAAAATGGGCTCAGCGAGTCTATGCCCAATAAACTGATACTGTCCCTTTCAACGAATTATTGATATATCACAACTACTGTGGAAGACTTAATCCAACAAAGTTGATAATATTAACGATCATAATATATATAGACAATGTCTGATTTATGGTAAGTAGATAAATTAGCAATGATTGCGAACAGGTGCTGAGTTTCAAGGGGTAGATCTTTGGAGGGCGGGATATGGTCATAATGAGAGAGATTCATCAAAGTAAAGCTTCGGACCCACGAAAGATACAAATAATTTCATTTAATCACGCCCTTAGAAACTTGCGCCCTTCTCACAAGCTTAAAATTCCATGCCTTGTTAGCCGTTTCTCGCGTCCAGTACTAACTCAGTATTTAGTCCTGTTTATGCTCCATTCTTTGGTGCCATTGGCTGTGCAGCTGCCATCGTCTTCACCTGTTTCGGTGCTTCATACGGTACTGCTAAGTCAGGTGTTGGTATTTGTGCCACATGCGTCTTAAGACCTGATTTATTGGTCAAGAATACCGTTCCAGTTATTATGGCAGGTATTATTGCAATTTATGGATTGGTCGTTTCCGTTTTGGTTTCAGGTTCTTTGAAACAACAGCAGGCGTTATACACTGGGTTCATCCAATTGGGTGCAGGTTTGTCTGTTGGATTATCAGGTTTAGCCGCTGGCTTTGCCATTGGTATCGTTGGTGATGCTGGTGTCAGGGGTACTGCTCAGCAACCAAGATTATTCGTTGGAATGATCTTGATTTTAATTTTTGCAGAAGTCTTGGGTTTGTATGGTTTAATTGTTGCCCTTTTGTTGAACTCAAGAGCTGATCAAGATGTTAAGTGTTAATTTGCTTCGAAAGGGTTGCGTTAAAGACCTTGTTTCTCAATTTTCACATTAACTCATAGACCTTTCGTCGCATAATTTCTTCTGTAAAAAAAGAACCTTTTTATTTAAATGCTCTTGACTCTCTTCCAGGCTCTTGACTTCTTGTCATAAATCTACGTATGAGGATTCTTTGTACCTTTATAGAGAGAATGAATGTTCTTTTAAGAGTGAATAACATTGTTTTCAATTCTTATATACGCATCTAAATAAAATAAGTCTATTTATCTATGTATACTTTACCTATTTTGACAACAATTTCATTTCGAAGACGTTTTAAAAGCTCGTGGACACTTTTCGGAATGCTGGTCCCAGATGATTTCAAAATCACCCTCCAATCATAAGGTTTGGTTTCGCTTTCTATATTCGCTATCGCGTATTTATACAAAGATTCCCCCTCTTCAAGTTCTTCGTCCTTGACCTGAGACTCATAAGAATTTATCAATTCTATGATAACAATGACATCTGGCAAAGTGAACTTATAGTATGAACTAATTAGAAAAGGGAGTATTTGGCTCAACAATAACGGACAAAACTTCCTTGGTAAGTGATTGAATCTTATCAAATGTATTAATCTGGATAACCTCTTAATTGCAGAATTGCTCTGATTATCTTGTCCCAAACTTCTGTAAAATTCGAATAGAACAGCATATGGTGCTAAGCATTGCTTTATGACAGGATGTATGTCGAGTTTATCTGAAACTTTATGTTCTACAATACCATTGATGAGTTCATCTGCAACAGGTCTGTTATTCAACAAACTATCTTGAAAAATTAAATCCCATGCAATATAATGAACCTTCTTCATACCATCAATATTGCTGGCTCCGTTGATCAGAGTTGGATCGTAGCAATTGACAAACATGTTTAGACTTTCTAAAAGAAGACCTTCTTCTAATGACTTTAACCCGTGCAAGTAATATAATTCCTTCGCCGTCGAAACAAGATTAAGCTTTGCACATATCGTCAAGCCCCATTCTAAATCGTCATTCGTTCTATAGACATATTTTGGTAATACCTCTGCGACAACTTTTCTGTTGTTAACAGATAGCTGCTTTGAAGTAGCAATTTCGGGGTTAAGTAGAAGACCAATGCCAACAGGGATTAAGCTATGCAAATTCAAACAGTTGTAGGCATGAATCATTAAAAAATAATCACTTATTGTTTTCTTATTGATGAAGCTCTCTAGGGAGTCAAGATCAGATATTGAATAATAGCTATCTAGGTATCCCTTCATTTCAAATAATTTGGAAACGTATGATGAAGTGGCGGGATCAAGCTTGAAAATGGCCTCTAGGACCTTTAAAAAATTTCCTTCCATGACATCAACATAACTATGTTCAACAATATCAAATAAGTCATCACCATCGCTCGATATAGCAGGTGGAAGCTCACTAATAGCAACCTTGTAAAACTCCTTATAAAGGTTCTTATCGTCCCTGACTTGGTATAACGCCAATGCAGAATAAATTTCATACCAATTATCGCATAAATTCGATATGGTTTTCGGTAATCCAGTTAAGATGCATATAAGGTCGTATATTTGACCTTTAATTATGGATAACTGCGGCAGAGTGATACCTTCAACCATTTTAGAATAGATATCCCTGAACTCACAACAAGCTAATTTCCACTGAGGAAATTGGCCCTTTAATGACATTGTAGAATAGTTTGATAACAAAGTTTTGAAATCAGATATTACCGTGTATAACTTGGGCTCACTTTCTTTTAATTCTTCATAATTTGAGTGTGCAATTGCCTCACCAGCCTGAGTAACCATCCCACGCAATATGAGTTGACTTATATACGTGTTCCAAAACTGATGATGCAAGTAAGGTTTTGGGCTGTTTATAGCAACTGATTCTACTAATTCATTATCAGGCTTAGCGTCGTACTTGTTGATCCATTTTGATATTAATTCTGGTCTCACGTTGATGTCGGAGTAAAAGCAATTTGCCTGAATACACTCTAAAATATTCATTAAAAACTGAAAATTTTCTAAATCTTCATCTTTATTGTCACTATTGGAGTTTGCAATCGAATCTTCTTCATTATTTCCGTTAGGGCATTGAGAAAGCTCTTTAATGAGCCTATCAAGGGCCTCTATTATTCTAGTAAAACTATCACTTAATTTTTGATTTTTTACTTCTTTTGAAGCATTAATCCCTATATCGTTTGAAGAGGTGATTAACCCAATTGGCTCGTTCTCTATATCCAATTGTCTATAATCTTCAAGTAGTTCCTCTATCACCTTATAAAGACCATTTACATATTTACAATAAATTTGGGACCATTGGTTCTCATTCAAGCTTTCCTTATAAATCACTTCATCAAACTCAAATGGGGGAATTTCTCCAGTGTCTAACCATTTCCTTAGGTCGACTTTGTTCGCTTTCACTGGTTGTTTCATAGATCCAAGTCTCATTTCATCATTGCTCAGTGATTCTGATATACCCTCTGTACCTGATGAATTATTAGTGCTATCATCAGGAATCTCTAGCATTTCAATGTCTTCGAACTTGTTACCCGACATTTTACTATATTACGAGATTATTTTATGTATTGTTCTATTGAAAATTATATAGGATATAATTGTTGATGTTTCGATAAATATTGTGCGTGCGAATGATCAACATTCAGAATCCATCAACTTCTAACATTAATCTTTGCAACATGTGCTTATACTTATAGCAAGTTTTGAGCTTTTGCTTCAGTTTAGGTATTTGATACTGAATATTTTCATTTCTTGACTCAACTGTACCGAGATAATCGAAAAGTAACCATCTTTTAATCAAACTAGCATCAATTAAACCAAATTGTCCTTTAGTTATGTACTCTCCAGAAGCCGTTCTCCGTAAGAGTCTCCAATCACTGGCAAGCGGAATACCAATAGAATCATTTTCTGCCCCTTTAGTGATACTAAGTAATTCTCTCTGACATCTAAGTAGGATATCTTCTATGTCATCATCATAATTAAGATTACTTAGAAGGTATATGGCCCCATTGCTAGTTCCAATGACTGCTTCTGGTTTTGTTAAGCCCATCTCTGAAACGGTTTCACTGTCACCCTTCTTATCACTATTGAAGGAGGGAATAGCCTTTACAACATTAATTTGGTCTCCAATGTTACATGCCATAATATTCTTTGTCTTAGTGATTTTTTTTTCAGTATTCATTTCGAGTAATGCAAGGTTCCCTAAAGAATCGCCATAAGCTAATTTCTGGACTTTGTTCTGCACTTTGCTAGATATTAAGTCAAAACTGGTCAAGAAGTCCGGTTCATGTTCGCAATCGAGCTCTTTAATACTCACTTGAGAAAAGTCGTCATCTTCATTAGTGATGCCACCGAATAATCCTTTTAGCATGTCACCAAACACCAAAATACTACCCTGATATGACAGTCCTAACGAGATAGTCGGAGGTTTGAAGCTACTTGGAGAAGCAACCCATTCTAAAACATCTGAGTCACCCCGTAACGTAAGCTCGAAGCAAATATTTCCTGACACGATGAACGAGAGTTTATCTTCATAGACAGGAGTGATAGATTGTAATGAAAGAGCCGATGAACTAGATAATCCTGCAACATCTGCTTTAGGAAGCTGTATGATTTTGGAGTCTTTCACGTGGAATAACAAAGCAAGCTCATTTTTGTTGGAACTATTACATAAAGCAATGAATCCATTTTCAATTACACTGGAAGCAAGAATAATCTCTGAATGTGAAAAAGGAACTAAGTCAACTAGGTCCCAAGCTTCCTCATGAGGAAATTCAAAAATATCGACTTCTTTCATAGATAAATTATCAATAAGTTTTAGGCTTGAGAACTTTTGAAGCTCTTCTGTTAAGTGATGCGGTCTAAGTGTAACAGATAGTACAACCGAATAGTCACTATTAGGAATATTGCTAGATTTAATATTGAGAGAATTTGAATAAATTGCACGTTCGCTAATACCAGAGCTTTTGTCCAGGATTTTGTAAATTTTCAAGTCTCCATTGTCCAGTATAGTCACAAATGCAGATTTGGTCAAGAATTTAACATCACGTAAATCTGCGAGATCAGTCAACTCAAAAATCTCATAAAACTTTAAATAGGGACTGTATTTTGAAAATTTGGCACATCTGCCATTGAATAAAATGATCTCATTTTCCGTGTTCTTTGTTATTTTCATAGGCAAGCCATTGAAACAGTATTCTTTTTTTTTGAAGTCAATTAATTTGCCTGTTTCACAATCATAGCAGGACTGAAAAAAGTATCCCTCGGAAGTCAGCACATGTACCCATATTTCTTTGAGGTTATCGCTACCATATGAGAGAGCACAAGAGAAGATTGAGCCACTTTGTGTCAACTTATCGTTCACTATAACCACATTAGCTACAGAGGAAATTCTTTGCAATTCAATGTGACCATCCCAAAAAGCTATTAAAAGCATTGCCTCATTGCTTCCTAACAGTACCAAGTCATAACTTGCAATTTGTAATTCCAATGGCATCTTAATCAGGTGAAGGAAAACAGGACCTCTGAACATTATTAATTCTCTGTCCTCTGTGAAGAAGATAATAGAGCCGTCCTGCAGCACATTGCCCTCATTTATATTATATACAAAGCTTTTATCACCAATCTCAAGTTTTGAGGCACCCAACTCAACATTTTGACCATCTATGAAATCAGAAGCTATTATATCCTTAGGAACCTCGTGAATCACAGATAAGGCAAAAGTAGGTAGATCGACCTTCAAATAGGTAAAAGCATCTTCACCGTGGAGTACTTTAATGGTAAGCGAGTTTTGATTTTTAAGAACAGATAAAAACTCACCGCTGGAGCAATTCATATTACTTAAAAGGCTGCATTCCAATTTATTTTGTTGTAATCTCCTAAACTCACCACTTTCGTACCCTCCTTGACAAACAAAGGCAGAAACTTTGTCATTTTTCTTTGAGAACTGTATATCTAAAACTGGAGGAGAGGAAGGAAAGAACTGGTTGATGTTTATAAAAGGCGCCTTTGGCAAGATTTCAAATAAAATAGATTGCGATAACCTTGATGACACGAAAAATACGTTTCTAGAGATATGGTTGATACTATTAGGTATAGTACTCATTCCTAGACTTATCATATTAAATGAATTTACCTTAACCAGTGTATTACTTTTTTTCTCTATGTTGATATAGATCAAATATGTCTTTCCAGAATTTGTAATTGCCAATATCCGTGAGTCATCTATTACTAGACAAGAATTAAAACTTTCGTAGACGCCTACATCATTCGAGTCTTGTGATATAGACTTCGTGACTACGTCCTTTTCCGGACTGTAAACTGTTGAAGAATCAATGCTATCAGATAAATTTAAGTGTGCAATTCCAGGACCTGGGAAGTAAAAAAGATGTAGACAGTTGAAGACCATAATTCCTCCTTGATTAAGGGCGACCATATTAGACTGAGGTAGTTCGAACTCTTCCAATTGTTTCGTTTGCGTTAATATCATTTTCTTGGTATCAATCTTATAGTATCTAATCGAATAGTTGAAATTGAAATCTCTGTACAACATTGCCAATGAGTTAATATCTTGTTTCAATAATGCTAGTTTTTGAACTACAATACTTCCAATCGGTAACGTCTTAATTTTAAACAAACGCTGCTCCCCTCGTTTTATTCGCTTGTTTGTAGAAGCAGTAGGGTCCTGTACCACAAATAGCTGGATAACTCCTTGAAAAAGATGAAGTACGAAATATGATGGATGGTTCAGAGGATCCACCACAATCATGGGTGATTTTTCTAGTAATTGCTGTTGTCCACCTGCATCAAATTTTATATTTTCAACTTTGACAAATTGTTGGTCATCGTAACTTATGACTAACAAATTAAATGTATCTGTTACGATGATAACAACTTCTCGAGTCCAGCCTACGAGCTTAATCTTCTCTAGAGCTAAAATTGAAACCTTTATATTCAATGAGTCTCTGAGCGAGAGTATTATTTTACCGTTTGGATCCTCCTCTATCGCATAGAACTCCACCTGGTTCAACTTCGCAATCACTAAGCATTCTTCATCTTCCACAAAAAATTGAGCAAGAACAGAGTGATTGATGCTCTTAGGCAGTCGGATCTCTGATATCACATGGACCATTACAAAATCATAACCATTTACTGAATTTAGTAATCTCAAGAAGCGATTATATCTTCCCGATTTCAAACCTTTCAACTGAAGTCTGATATTCGATGGTCGTGCGATGATGTATTTATAGATTGCAGCTATTTGTGGCTGTAACTGATGTTAAAAGGGAAATTAGCAACAGAATTTTTTAACGAATTGGCTGGCAATTACTTCAGGAGAAATTTAAGGGACTTTTAGACTGAAGCTCTTGCATGTGTGATACCTAGTTCGCTATTGCCGATGGTTCGTAGGTATAGCAGTGTTTCGGCTGACTTTCAATCGAGGAATAAACGTTTGGAAGAAGGTAATTCAGGAGCGAAATCTTCCTGGAGGTGGTTTGATCTTGTAAAGTCAGCACCAGCAGTACAAAGTCTGGCTTCAAGGACAGAGAATACGAAAAAAAAGAGCAAGGAACTGGAAGAGAAAGAAACAATCGTAGGATGTTGCCACTGTTGCGGAATAGTATTGACCTACCCCAGCGACGCAGGAAAGTATAGGTGCTCAGTCTGTAATACAACAAACATGTTAGCAAGTCTCGAGTCAGTTCTGAAACTGCGCCTAGCTTCACAGAAGGGCGATGACTTTCCGCATGTTCTTTCTTACCGCTATGTAAAGAAGTTGGTTGATAACTGCCTTGATAACGCTAACACTTTGACAGAAGACGGTCAGCCGAAATCTACCCATGAAATATTTGAACCTCTCCTGAACTACCTATTAGGGGCATTTAAATCCATAGAATGCCTAAATAACTCTTTTAAAATTAACAAGCGCAGTACGCATCTTCATTATTCGAAATTCAATTTAAACAGAGAGGACATTAGAGCAACTTTTGAGCTACTATCTAAACTACCAACGAGACGGCCTCTATATTATTCTTTGACTAGTGCTTCGGAATCCTTAAAAAGAGTTTACATAACAAGCAATAGTCCTAAAGATTTGATATGGATATTAGTTTTATTTGAGATTCCCTTCCTCAGCCGAGCATTAGTTAATAACCATAATTCTATTGTGGATGACCCCGAAATAAAGAACTTATGTTATGATATATTGAAAAGATGCTTAGGGCTCATGGCTAACTTAGGTTGCACTGTTGCAGATAATTATATCACGAGCTGGTTCTCTTTATTGACAGGTGATGAATTTATACAGAAAGTCGATTTGATAAATTTGTATATCACTTTTCAATTAAAAAGGTATTATTATATTGCGAACAACCCAGAGTTGCTGAGAAGAAGGTCTACTAGTGCAGTGCCGTCGAGCTCCAACAGAGGACATCCTTCTGATAATGAATACATAGAAAGTCTTAGGATCAAAGATGAATTGCAGCTGGTACCTGAAGGGAGAAGTAGTATTTTCAACATACCCGTTGCTGAGAGCATTGGGACATCATTACCTCTGCGGACTAGTAGTAAGAAGAGAAATGACTCGAAGATTAAAGTCCACCAATATGGTGGTGATTGGCATATCAAATCTGCATCCATTGTTTTATTAGCATTTCTAAGAGCAAATTCCATAAGACATGAGAAAGTTCCAATTCACACATTTTATAATTCGTTAGTGGATTTCGTGAATATCAAAATGGATTTCGATTCATGGCAGAGCACTAAGAAAACTTCAAAGACTTCACCGGCAAAATCACAATCTAACGTTCCGGAAATACAGACCGTGATAGAGTATATTCATGGAGTCTCTCAGTTTGACTCCTCCTCATACTTCTTCTGTCTGTACCCATTTTTAGTTTCTCTCGGTGCTAAGATATCTGTCCTCGAATATGAAGCAAGGCGACAAATGGAAAGAAAAGCTGAGGAAGCATTTATCAACTCTTTAGATCGAAAGGTTGCTATTGATGTTTATTTCAAAGTGAAGGTTAGAAGAGACTTCATTGTTCAAGACTCTTTAAGGGCTATTCAATTGAACCAACAGAATTTGAAGAAGAGTTTGAGAGTACAATTTATAGACGAACCGGGGATTGACGCTGGTGGGTTGAAAAAGGAATGGTTTCTTCTACTTTCAAGGGCTCTTTTCAGTCCACAAGCAGGAATGTTATCGTGCATTGAAGGGTCTAATTTATTATGGTTCAATATCGTGCCTATTGATAATAGTGAAATGTACTATCTCTTTGGAGTTGTCTTAGGACTTGCGATATATAACTCTACGATTTTGGATTTGAACTTACCAATGGCCTTATACAAGTTACTTTTGGGGAAAACCGTTAATTTCGAGGACTACAAACAAATCTTTCCTGATTCTGCTTCGAATTTGAATAAGTTGAGAGATTTCGACGACGATACTTTGAGTGAATTGGATCTCACTTTCGAAGTTACTTATTCTAATCTTTTTGGAAGAAATTATACTCAAGAATTGATCCTGAACGGTTCCAATGTAACAGTCACGGCAGCCAATAGAGACAAATATATTGAGAGATATTCGCAATTTTTTTTGTGGGATGGAATCATTCGTCAGGCACTGACGTTTGTTAGAGGATTTAATAATGTAGTTGGTGGTAACGCTTTATCGCTATTTCTGCCAGAGGAGATAAACTTGTTAATATGTGGTAGCAGTGAGACAAGAATCGACATCGATATTCTCATGTCTGTTACGAAATATATAGGGTGGCCAAATAGGAACGAAGCCATCGCGTCTCCCCTAGTGCAATGGTTCTGGGAAATTTTGAGATCTGCTTCATTTAGCTACCATAAGAAGTTCTTGATATTTGTGACAGGATCTGATAGGGTGCCTGCCACTGGTTTGCAAAACTTAACTTTCAGACTTAGCAGAATAGGAAAGGACTCTAATAAGCTACCAATAGCTCATACCTGTTTTAATGAATTGGCATTATTCGATTATAGCTCGAAGCTGAAATTAACTACTAAATTGAATGTTGCAGTTTATGAAAGTTCAGGTTTTGGTATTAAGTAGCGTAGCATTTTATTATATTTTATTAAACATTTTGGTATCAAGTCGTGTATATGCGATTTTTTGGCGCAGCCAATAAAACAAATTCAAAATGAATTTTTCATTACATTTTATATAAAACACTAACTCAATAAAAGTACTACTGTTGACAAGCAAAAAAACTTGTGTAACTGAATATCTTACAACACATATACAAGTAAATGATGTTTCCAGCCGCATTAAGATCTATGAGAGTCGGAGGAGGATTAAAAGGTATGTTTCATCTATTGGAGAATTCTGCGAAATTCCGTGCTAAATGAGAGGATTAAGTAGTAATAGAATGTAGAGTAATTGGGAACTGCTACAACAAAAACTTAATTCTTCAGTTAGCGTGAGACAAAGCAGGGTGATATTATTTATTTGATCTATTAGACTAACATATATTTAGCTACTTCATTTAGAGCTTTATCCTCATCTACAAAGGCATTAACTACCTACCAACAACCTGATTATTCTAATTACTTGAATGAAAAGGGTAGTGATAAGAGTAGAAACTTCACTTATTTCATGGTCGGTTCCATGGGTTTGTTATCAGCCGCTGGTGCCAAATCGACCGTCGAAGCTTTCTTGTCATCCATGGCGGCATCTGCTGATGTCTTGGCTATGGCCAAAGTCGAAGTGAAGTTGGCTGCTATTCCAGAGGGTAAAAATGTGATTGTAAAATGGCAAGGTAAGCCCGTCTTCATCAGACATAGAACTGCAGATGAAATTGAGGAAGCCAACGAAGTTGATGTGAGTAAATTGAGAGATCCACAAACCGATGCTGAAAGAGTCAAGAAGCCAGAATGGTTAGTCATGTTGGGTATCTGTACTCATTTGGGTTGTGTTCCTATTGGTGAAGCTGGTGATTTTGGTGGATGGTTCTGTCCTTGCCACGGTTCTCACTATGATATATCTGGAAGAATTAGAAAGGGTCCAGCACCATTGAATTTGGAGATTCCTCATTATGATTTCACCGATGCCCTGACTTTATTAGTCGGTTAAGATCTTCTGTACAGCATATACTTCATGAATTTTATGGAAACAGAAAACTACAATCAAAATTGGAAAAATGACCTTTTAAACAGATAGAAATCATAGAGCTTATATCAAAGGGATTTGGCTCTTAATATTCACTAAGATGATCTCGGTATGTACTCCTTTTCCAAAAATTTATATATAAAGAGTAATAAACATATTTTTGACGAAAAGAATCTAACCGTAACTAGGTAAGATGTTTGGCTACAAATCAGGAAACTTATCTAACAAAGGCTTCAACTCGTCTGGTGTTTTTGTCCAGATATTGTTTTTGTTTATATGCTTATCCGTCTTTATCTTTTCGATGGTTAAATCTTCGATCAAGCCTTCTATGTCATCTTCTTTAAATAAGTCTTTGAAGTCTTTGATCAGATCCCGGAATTTTGATCCCAAATCTTTAGGTAAATTTCTAGGGTTATAGTCTTCGACGAATTTGAGTCTATAAAATACACTCCAGTGTAACGAGACGTTCTTAGGGAGTTTCCGGTGTCTTCCAAAATTGGGAATATAGACTCTTCTCCACTTGCCATCAGTATTTTCAATTTTATATCCAATTGGCAATAGTTCAATTAGCCACCAAAAAAGTGATGTCCAAAGGTACTCATCACACCTGGAATCAAAAAGCCTTATGGTAAATTTAGGTAAAGGTACTGGTGTCGTGGCCTCTGAATGTGTCAGAGGCTGAACTACGGGCAATTTTGGGCTCTTATCAATTCTTGGACCAATTTCAATTTGTTGTACAAGTTGCTGGAAATTTAATTTTCGATTTTTAGATCCTATCCTTAGCGTCTTTTTGATACGTTCTAATATACTTACTCTATAGTGCATCATTGGTTGTTCTCTCTTTGTAGAAAGTAAATCGTGATGACATGAAAATAGACTAGCTGTGACAGGATGTTTTTCATTGAATTCATGTATTGAGCCTTCTTTGAATTTTATTCCAAATTTGATGGCTTCCAGTAAGATCCACCGCAAGGGTATATCAGATAGATACTGCCCATTTAGATCCTTCGGCCAACCACCTCCGCAGTCGCTATGACTGCCACTAAAAAACAATTCAACAACATCTTCAGATGGTATACTTGGAAGTCTCGATTTTTTAACACTGTTAACAATATTAGATAGGAATTTACCGATACTAGAGAAAGAACTTTTCTTATTTTGATTAATTCTATTATGCGTTAATAGTGGCGAGTTACTATTAGTATCCAGGGAAGTTTCCATCTGATCACTTTCCATATCTTCACAATCTTCACAATCTTCGCAATCTAGATTGAAGAGGTTTGGAAAGTAACTGTATGGTTGAAACAAAACTTGCTTGTATTTTCCACGTCTTTCATCTATGCTTACTGCATGTCTCACATGCTCGACAATAGAACTTCTTATTGTGAATGGGAACAAACGATCCCTGAGTATCCCAACAGAGTTAACCGAGTCCCATAGTCCCATGAAATGAATATCAACGTCTTTTCTTGAAAAAGTTTCCTTAAATTGGTCGCTTAAAGATATCTCACTCCCTTGCTGAGCAGGTTGCCCAGCATACTCCCAATTAGAATATAACTCCCACGCTGTTGCCGTCATCTCTTCTAGGCCATTGTTTAATAGTCCAACTCGTTCAATCATTCCTGCTAAAACTCTACCTGTGAAACTTCCACGGCTGAGATAATTGTTAGTGGTGTTTTCATGCATATCTCAAATAGTATTACTTGCCTAAAACCTATGATATAAATCTTATCCCCTTTTTGATAGAACTTCATCAAGAATGTGTATGCTGCTAGAACGTGCCTTTCTAATGTGAATGCAAACATGGCATCAAATTTGTTACCTATTTTGCTAAGCTTAGATTGAAAGAAATTTGGTTCCCGAATATCTGTTGACTCTGCCTTGAATTTGGCCCCAACACCTGGTTGATAGTAACATAACTGTGTGGCCGTATCTTTGTCTAACATTCTAAATAGTTTTAGGACATTCGTGTAAGGTTTCAACCCAAATTCATTTTCGGTTCCATCCAAGCATAAAACCAAGTTTACAGAAGAGTCACTTCTCTCCCTATTAATGCTTGCTGGTTCGAAGTTTTTACCTTTGAATGATATGAGAGGTGATCTGATGTCAACAGAATCGATGAAATTCATTTTAGAATGTAAAGCTTTTAAGGATAGGTCTCCTTCTTTTGTGGTAATATTTCGTCATATATATGAAATCAAGCTGTCTGTTGCAAACTGATATTTCATAAGTAATGTGAACTTAATGGTTGTCAATGCAGTCTTATAACTTTTGCAGTCAGAACAAAATCGTGAATTGCTGCAAAGTTTTTAAGCTCGCACTCCTTCAAAAATGTTACAGAGTTTATACATAAAAATGACTTTGTGTTATTCTTAAATCAATCGTGTACCTAAATTTTAATAAGCTAACTGTCTATTTCATGACTAAGCAAGATGAATTGAAAGCCCCAGAATCGTATACCGACTAATACGTATTACCTCTATACGTCCTTGAAGTGTCTTGAAATGGATTTTTTCTTTCGTAATATTCTTTACTTTCATCGTCGACTTCAAGTGCAGGCTCATACATTCTCTGAGGTTGACTCCGTTGGAGAGGGGGTCCGTGGGCATACATATTAGGATTAGTATAATACATTTCTTCGTCACTCCTACGAGGTCGACGGGAGCCACATCCTGCGCAACAGCAACAGAATGCTTGAACACAAGTTACGCCCAGGACACAGCATCGGAAAATTGATGATAATATCCAAATTAGAAGCAATCCTGCTAAAACTATTCCAACAATAGCAATAATTTTACATGCACGGTTGTCCATGCAAGTATCCCAAGACTTGAAAGCGTCAGCAGTGGAAGTAACGTTTCCTGTGAATGACCTGGCCCATAGTTTAGGACATATATCTAAATTCTTTGGCACCAACATTTCTTTCGATTCTTTTTGTGTTTTAAGTGACTTGCAGCTGTTTAATCTCTCAATAAGCGAAACAGTCTGTTTTTATTGAATTTGAATTAAAGAAATATTAATGCAATTATTTTCAGTAGAAATATTGAGGGAGAGATTACATTGGTTTATTAATGTAAAACCCCATATATATTTGTTACAGATGCGGCGAAGTAACGCGACTTTTGTGATTAAATCAAGGCTGGGCATTTCTTTGTTTCAGCCTTGCTCGTATTAAATACAGGATAACGGATCTAATTTTAGAGTAAACGGTTCGGGCTATGTATATATGATGATCCCAAGACTCCTTAATTTCTGAATGGTCGTGACATGTCATTTAAAGTACTTAAACATGTCCAATAGGGGCGATGGTAATGATCTCCGAAACTTGATACTTCGCATTTCAATTTCAAGTTCTTATGGAGCAATGCTGGATTATCTGCAACCTTTATAAAAACCTGGTTAATTGATTGCATAAGATCAAAAGCCTCTTCAATTTCCAAGACTTGTAGAAAGCGGCATATCTCATCATTCGTATTAAATTCGACGAGGAGGTGGGCATCTGATTGAGGATGCAGCTTCAAAACCAATTTAAAATTCGTAGCTTTCAAAGTTCTATTGTAAGGTTTAACAAAAAAAGGACTATAAGGCAAGCAACCAACTATATATGCATCAACAGCGTATATCTTATCCTTCTTCTCGATAGCCACATCAAGCGGAAGCGATAATATTTGTTCCACCTTAACTTTGTTAATAAGAAAGCCATCTAGAGACTCCATATCAAGTTCCTGAGGGGACTTGGAGTCGCTACCGTGATTGTATTCTTTATCTTCAAGAAATGGTAATGAGGAACTCTGGCTTTCGATCTGAGCTTGACTTTGTGCAAATCGTTGACTGCATTGTGTTTGAGTGCTCACGGGTCCTTGGGTATCATCAACCGAAACATGCTGGTGGTATAGAAGATTCATACCATTGGGCACTTTCTGTAATTTTTTAGGTCTTTCAATTACATTATGCTTCTCGGAAAAACCATGTTTGTTATTATGTTCCAATATTTGTTTATCAGTCGTAACGTCAATATCCCCCTCTATTATACGAAGTATATCTGAGCTACCACAAACTCTTGCATATATGAACGGACTTGCCGTTTTCCTAAAATTCTCTAGTAACTTCGTTAATTTTCCGCGTTCCTTTGGGTTTGTTGACGGATATAGGTGATTTAAGTTCGTTGAGTTTATTATCGCTAAAGACGCGTAAGAGCTTTCCAATTTACCTTTGTAAGACTTCAACGTAAATGTGGCCCTTGCAAATACCCCCTTGTCCTCAAAATGACACTTATATTTATCAGTAAAATCAACATCTTGCCCCTTCAACCCAAATGACTTCTTTAGTTCACTACTCACTGAAGTAAACTTAAATGCTGAGACACTCATAGACATTAACTTTTCCACATCATAAACTCTTGAACCATCCTCCAAATAGTACTCTCTTGTAACTGCAGGTGATATCAAGTCAGTATAGGCTATTGCAGCATCTTTAACAGTAGTAAAATCCGTAAAAACGAGAAAACCTGGTCCACTTCTTTTCCAGGAAGGACTTCGAAATAGGGATAAACAATAAACTGGAAGGGAAACCTTAAAAAATTCTGGAGTTTCAACACCTACCTCTTCTGCCAGAGGTAGCTCAGATAGCGAATGTATATCCAAGCAATCCTCCATGCTTCATGCGGACTGTCAAGAAAGTACACTAATGATACTTTCTTTTTTTTTCACACCTAAACTAAGGGCACGCTATCGGTATTTTTTTTTTCTTTCATATATTTGGTTGTCTTAAACAAACTGAACAGAAGAAAAGTAACGGATGAACTGTAAGTGAGAACTAATGTGCAAATTCTAACTAAATTGATACTAAAACCATTAAGCTTATAAAAAGAACTCGAAGTTGGCGAAATCTGTCCGTAATCTGACGAAGGAAGAGTGTAGTAATTCCAGAGTTCCGACGAACGCCGAGGAATACTTGGAAAATGGCTCCATTGATGAAGAATCGGGTGACAGGTGGCTAGGGTCTGATCTCTCAAAAGCATTGAGATTTTATCAGAAGGCTTACGAATCTTACTTGCGATCAATAGCGGTGCAACCGACTAATAATCTTGATAGCTACTATAATGCATCGAGACTCTTGTTCCATGTCTATAATCAATATTCAACTTCAGAGGGTGTTGTACTAAGTGAATTGACAAACATTGATGAAACTATAAGAGGCGGGGAGAACTCCGTCCTTCAAGACTTGCCTAAAATTGTGGTAGCCCATGAACGAGCTTTAGAAGTAGCTACTCGCGACCACATCAGTCCACCAATTGATCTTTTGTTCAATTGTGTTCAAGTATACACTGAAGTTATTGAAAACGACAATGATAAATTAAGCTTTGACGAGATAATGCTGGTAGAATCTAAGGCTCAAAATTTGCTAGAACACTTGCTAACTAAGCAGGTCGAAGAACTACAAAATTTTATCCGTGAACTTCAGAATATTGATGACAGGCCTACTATATTGGAAGACACAAATGTAACGAAAGGGGAAATGGGAGATTCGAGGGAAGAAGAATACATGAGCGAGGAAGTATTGCAGCCACCAGATATTTTAGAATCTGTGATTACTGCTTATAAGTTAATAAACTCAATATTGGAGCATGTTTCAACTTCTGATCAAATTCGTATCACATTGGAACAAACAGATCAATTTTTACGAACGTGTGATAAAATTGCTGTCGATATAAAGGAGAATTTTGACACCCTGAGCAACAAGCATGCCGAAATGTTATCATCAATAACTGATGATCAAAATGCCGAACTCGAAATCCAGATGAGGTACAGGAAAGGCTTGCTTTTATCTAGCTTGGATGACATATTAAATTTGTGGAAACAAGCCGAGCTATCTAATACTTGTGAAAGGTACATGACAGCTGCAGACAATATACAAAATTTTATAGATAGGAATGATTTGAGCTTAGAAACAGCTCATATAAGCCAGCAGTCAGCAAGTGTGTTCTGGAGGGCGCTTTCAGAGATGTCGAGGAACTTTAAGGCTGCTCAAGATTTATTAAATGAAAATTTAGCTCACGTCCAGAAGTTCCCAAGTGGGAAAGCAGAAGGCCAAGGTGAATTGATTCTGAAGGTCAGTAGTATTTTGATCGCTAGGGCTGACGTTGACCTACAAAGAAGTATGATTGACTCTTATGAGCCCTCTTTGAAGAACAAGAAAGTGTTAATGCAGAATTGTAAGACTTTATTGATAAACGCGATGAAGATATCTAATACTCCAGGTGGCTTGAGAGAAAGAGCAAGCGAAAAGTTGAAGAGAGACCAGACAAAGAAGGATGCAGTTTTAAGAATGTGTTTGTTGGAAAACAAGAAGACAGAAACAGAGCTTGACGAAATACTAGGTAGAGACTTTTGGAAAAGGGAATTACCAACCCTACTCGGTTTAGACTACTACGCAAAGTTATATAAATCATAATTGATTGTAGTATGATAATTTAATTAATGTACATTATTGGGAAGCTATAAATATTCGTTTAATAAATAAGAAAGGAAATCGTTAATAGAGCAGACGTTTTCAACTCATCCGGCTAATCTCGTCATATCACTGGAATATCAGTAATATTATTAACGATAAAAGCAGCATCTGCATAGTCCCCAGGAGGGTCAGTAGCAGTAGTAGCAGCAAAAATTGAGCTGTCAATAAACTGTAATGATATCGAATGAGTTCTGCAACTGTTGACAAGGACTTGTATCAAATTCACTTTCAACGTGTATAGAATAAAAATAAACTTCATCACAAGTCAAGTTAAGAAGATAGTCGGCTTATCTCCCAACAGTGTAATATATCTAAGAATGTAAAAGACCACAATTTGACGTCTCCGATGTTATATCATAGATGGCTTAAAGATGGATTCATATAAGTATAAACCACGTTTAAAAAGTCGAGAGGTGCAAAATTTAGGTCATATAAATTCCTGCTGACAAAGAGGTCGTCCTTTCTTTAAATAGAGTAAACACCGATAAACTGCCTAAAAGGGTAATTCCCGATAAAATGGAATAAAAATTGGAATACACTATATACAGCTATGTGGTATTACAAGATCTACCTAATAAGTTTATCAAAAGCAGGAATCAAAGTTTGAGCTAAGGCAAACGAAAAAACTAATTTTGGGCCAGTTGTCAACAACTTAGGAGTTAAACCCTTGAAAAAGGATGTTATCCCTTCGTTTTTAGCCATATTCTTTAAAATTGTAAAACCCGATTCCGGATTGTCGAAGTTCCTGTTTTGAATCCTTGTTTTGATCACATCAAGAGGAGCAGACACAATTAATGAAGCAGAGGCACCGAAGATCGAAGTGATAAAATTTTGAGTCCATGTTGCTGTAGAATAATCCTTCAAACCAAAGATGTATTCCTTTGCAAATGAATTACCTCCAAACAATGCAAATGATCCAGGTGCATTTCTAGCCGCAGTCCAGCCCCAACCTCTATACAAACCAAAGCCTTCATCTCTCAACACTTTAATGAAACCTCTACCACGAAAAGATTCAGGATTAGTTTGACGCTTGATTTTTAAAACATCCAACGGTAATAAAACAACCTCCCCAATACCAATCAAAGATCCTGCACTAGCAGATAACAAGGCCTTACCAGTTTTAGGACCAAACCAAGCCTCGTAATTGTCTCTGAAATTCTTAGTTAAGAACTCATTTGCAAACGGTTGACCTCCATACTTGTAGACTCTTTGCAAAATTTTGTAGCATGCGGCATAACCCAATCCTGGAAACAAGGTGAATAACCTAGATGATAATGCTTTTGATGCGTGCTCTCTAAAGATAACCGTGTTTAATTGGCTAGCAGATGTAATCTTTCCTTGGTTTGACATCAATCTCTTGGTAATGGTATCCACCGGGTGAAAGACGGCGATCTCACATATCCCTGCACTTGCAGATCCAAATACTCTGGCTGCTCCAGACTGTTTAGTATCCGTGTGAGCTGGTGACATCTTCTATTCTTTCTTTGGCTCTATATGTTCACCTGGATCTATCGTCCAAAATGAGGTTGATTCATGAGGATTCAAAAATTTTCACACCGCGCTAAAAAGGAGAATTTCACGTGGACTACCAAATTGGGATCGTTCAAATTTTCAACTATCAAATACTTTACAATCTTGATAATAAAGAACAAGAAAATTTCGATTCATAAGACAGGAAAATCCACGCACAATCAACTTTGTTTGTCGAGAAAATAGTTGGGGTTATTGTCACAGACTATCAGCGCAAGTATGGTATCAGATTCAGCTATAGTTGAAGACTATGCTCTTAGCTTAAATGAGTTGACTTTCAACTCCCGTCCGATAATCGAAAACTTGACTACAATAGCGCAAGAAAATACCAATGTTGCAGATGGAATAATGAATGCCATAACTACAAGAATTCTTAAATGTATCCCTGAACACAAATTGTTTGCTTTATATTTATTGGACTCAGTTTGTAAATATGGCGGCGAGCCTTATAATATCTTGGTTGGGGACGATATTTTTAAGTTATTTAGTCATGTATTTATGTTAGTTAATGAACAGACAAGACAAAAACTTATCAAAATCTTTGAGATCTGGAAAATCACAAAAAGCAAGGGCTCTGATAGTCCCTTGTTTCCTAAAAGTCAATTGGATAAGATACAAAATTTCTTAAATCAGGCAGGTTACTCAAATAATACTAATAACTTGACCAAAATATCGTTGATTGATGACATAAACACTTTGATCCCAATATTTCAGAAAAAACTTGTTCATAGCAATGATCCTAAGCTTAAAGATCGATTTAAAGCATTAAACCAACTAAGAGACCTATTAATAAGCCAGCCCATGAGAGCTAATGAATTACAAGCTGTTCAACAGCAACTAAATGCTATAAAGCAACAGGAGCTAAACAATAATACGATAGTACCGTCTTCTGTTGCAGCACCTAGTCCAGTACATTTACCCCCTATACCACCTAAACCCGTCAGTAATAAAGCTAATGAGGTGTTCCCGATTTTGATTGCATCCGGATTGGTTAAGGTAGATCAATCTTTGATAGCTGGTTCCAGGCCTACATATGAACTAGTTTTCCCGAAAGTCAAATTTGAGCCGCCAAGTAATCAGCTACCTTCTACGAACGATTTACAAGATATTTTAGTTAATTCTACCCTAATTAATAATGGAATCCCACGGTCCGCTTATGAACAAAGTAAAGTCGAAGAATTGGCAAAAATACAGGTTCAAAGCAGCAAGGATCTTCAGTCTTTTGTTAGTAACAATGTACCTGCTAGCTCGCTTTCTTTATTATATGATAAAAAACCTTCTAAATGTGGCATATGTGGTAAGAGATTCACAACAGATGAAATGGGTGCCACAAGGAAGAGATTGCATTTAGACTGGCACTTTAGGGTTAATAAAAAATTATCTAGCAATTCCTCTAATGTTCAAGCAAGAAATTGGTACTTGGATGATTACGATTGGGTGAAGTTCAAAGATGAGAATCTCTTGGAATATTCAACAACCGTATCCAAGAATACAGGTCAGGATTCGATAGCTAAACAAACCGAAAATAGTCCTAGGCCATATGTTATCGTATCATCTTCTGAAACAAACATGGTAAATCAATGTCAAATTTGTCGTGAACAAGTTAAGGCTACTTACAATGATGAACTTGGGGAGTGGTGCTGGCTTGATTGTATTAGAGCTCCTGGAGAAAATAAAAATAGTCGTAAAATTTTCCACGCTAGTTGCTTTAATGAAGCTAATAGGAAGAGAAGCGCTGATAATGACTTACATTCGTCCCTCAAGAGGGAAAAAACATAATTACAAGATTGAATAAATAGTAAATACATGTAAGGAACTTTTCTTTCACTATATACTACTTTTGTCCTAAACACTTCAAGATGTCATCCCAGACTTTTGCGGGCTTCTGAGAAGCATCAACACCGCTCCAAATACCTGTTTTTTGATAGTACTGAACAATGGGTTCTGTCTGTTTGTGATACGTGACCAATCTCTTCTTCAATGCGTCCTCATTGTCGTCGGATCTTTGCACCAATGGCTCACCAGTCACATCATCTATCATATCCTTCTTTGGAGGATTAAAGAGCTTGTGGTATGATCTTCCTGAAGCTGGGTGAACTAATCTGCCGGTGATCCTGGCAACGAGGAGCTCATCATCGATTTTGAGCTCAACAGCATTCTCCAAAGGAGTTTTTCTTTCCTCCAACATGGAGTCTAATTTTTCAGCTTGAGGAATGGTTCTTGGGAAACCATCCAAAATGAAACCGCTCTTACATTCCTTGTTGTTTTCCAATTCTGATTGAATCATACCAATCATTATCTCATCGGAAACTAGACCACCTTGGTCCATAATCTTCTTAGCTTCAGTTCCAAGCTTTGTCTTGGCTGCGACTTGTGCTCTCAACATGTCACCAGTAGCCAAGTGACAAGCACAGAACTTTTCCTTCAAGTTGGGCGCTTGAGTTCCTTTTCCAGCACCTGGAGGACCAATCAAGACCATTCTGATGGATTTAGGAACAGACGGCACAATCCCTGCCTTTTCTTCCAAGTACACAATCCTGTCCTGTAACTTCTTGACGGTAGCCTTAATATCTTCCATTGACATGATAAGTGAAGTGATACTATTAATCCGAGATGGGTTGATAATATATCAATGCTAAATGTGAATCAACTTTACTAAGTTGGCTAAATAATCAAGTGTTTCTAGTCCCCAGACTTCGTCGTTGGATCGCGCACCCAAATCGCCCATTTTGAGTGGACGACTGTTAAGAAATTTTGGGTACCCAGTGCCGAAAACGTGACTAGGCACTTGATGTCGCTAATCTCCATGTTATTCTCCCGTGATGTGTCACGTGCTTCAATTGATCGCTATCTTTTTTTTGCACCTTTTTTGCTTGCCGAGCTTCAATACTTTTTTATCACATGCTCCACTTGTTGCAACATGAAGGCTTCTGAAGAAACTAGCTTGAGAGGGGTGGATCCCCATTTCAAACATGAAGGATTTAGAGCTCCATAAAACTGATGTTGAATCCAAATTCAAAGGTAATCGTTTGAAGTCTATAAAAGATTGGCGAAATTGAAACCAAAAGATTGAGATAACTCAACAACCGAAAAACTTAAATATGAAAATGATTCTGTTTGATGGATTGGGAAAGCTTCTTTCACTTCCTTTTCTCTTGTTGGTCACTTTAATTAAGTTTTACTTAGGCACAATAACATACAGAAAACTCTCTAACAGTTTATTACAATGTTTGAAAATGACGACTTTCAGGCTTGCTTTATCACTTGACGTGAGCGACTCCTACTACGTGTCTCCATTTTCAACTAAATTTTTAATCTCAAGTGTCGGATTGCGATTCCGAGCTTTAACTTCGAAGCTTCCTGGCTACGGAAAGAGATATGACAGAAATAGCATTTGGTTGGTGAGGCAATCACGTAGATCTCCCAGCGACCCAATAATCATATACATCCATGGAGGAGGCTTCTTTTTGGAGACCCAGCCCCAACAACTTGAATCAGTGTTGAGTATTTACAGCTTGCTTGAACCTTCTAAACGGGAGAAACTTTCTGTCCTCGTGCTTGATTATAAACTTGCAAGCGCAGGCCATACATTTCCAGTTCAAATGACCCAGTTGCATGAGACGTATTCGAAATTAACTGGAGAAGATGGCAACAGCAACATCATATTAATGGGTGATTCTGCAGGAGGTAATCTCTCTATTTGTTATTTACAGTATTTGAAGAGCTTGTCTGCGCCAAAGGAACGTTATCCAACAAAATTAGTCCTTGTGAGCCCTTGGGTTAATATTACTCCAAATAGTGATCAGAATGTTCCTGGACGCTCATTTTATGACAGTGATTCATTCGACATGATTAGATTCAAAAGCTTTGAAACAGAACATAAGAAACATCAAATTATTGGCAGCTGTAAAGAGACAGATGTCAAAGTATCTCCGCTAACCTCTGGGAAGAGATTAAAGGATGACTGGGTACATATTCCTACCTTGAATTTGCCAGAATATGATGTAATTCTTATTTGCGGGGAGGATGAAAGCTTCAGAGATGATATTTTGGAGTTTGCTGAATTAGCTCTCGAGGTACCTTACTATTCTACTTATCACTATGGGGACTCAGACAACAAAATAAGTAAGAAAATGGAATACCATAGAGTCAACAATCCTAAGCATTGCAATTTTTCATTATTTGTGGAACCTTGGGGTGTTCATGACGCCTCAATGTTCTTTGAAAATCATTTGTTAAGTAAAGTCAAAGCAAAGAAGGTTAAAAGTTTAGAAGATGTAGACAAAACGGAGTTCTTTGGTTTGTATAGAATTATCGAATTTTTGAACAAGACTCTTTGAAATATTATTTATATGTTCATATATTAAACATCTATACCATAAATGCAAAAAAAAATTTAGTGTTGAAATGTATGAATTTCT
This sequence comes from Priceomyces carsonii, assembly GCF_900007245.1. NCBI lineage: Eukaryota > Fungi > Ascomycota > Pichiomycetes > Serinales > Debaryomycetaceae > Priceomyces > Priceomyces carsonii. The sequence goes on along the minus strand of NW_026946676.1, from coordinate 614,950 downwards.
GGGACATGTTCTACTTTTACCATTGGTCTATAATCAGATTTCCACATCTGTGAGTTAACCCATTTATAACATTTCTTGAAGTCTCTTGGGACTTTGACTTGTCCCCCGTCTGGACTCTGCTCATGCTCAACTCTTGCAGTGCCTTCTTTCAAAGCTTGTAAGATAACAGCAGTCGCGACCTTACCACTCACAGTATGAATATCTTCCAACTCCGGTAACAAGCCATTCTTAGGGCTCGCCATCTTGGGCGATAATTCTGCTAGCTGATCGACAGCTGCAGAAACCATAGTATCGGTGATGGTAGAACATCTTGAAAGAACTGCACCCAAGCCAATTCCAGGAAAACTGAAACAGTTATTATTTTCAGAAATAATGTAGCCATCAACCGGTTCGAAAGGAGATCCTGTGGCCACTAAAGCATTGTTATCAGTCCATTTCATTAAATCATCCGGGAACGCCTCGTGTAATCTAGTCGGATTGGATAATGGAAATATAATCGGTTGACGATTATGTTTGTACATCTCCTTTACCACTTCTTCGGTGAATGAGCCGGGCCTTGTGGAACAACCAACTAAAATAGTTGGTTTTACTTTTCTAACGACCTCAAGTAAACTCTTGGTATTTATTCCTTTCCAATCAGCATCGTCGTCTGCGTACACTTTTTGTGCAGCAGAAGCATCATCGAAAGACTTCAATATTAAGCCAAAGCGATCCATTGCATGAATTGAATTTCTTGCATCCTCAGGTTTGACTCCATGAGCAACCATATGATTGACAATTTGATCAGCAATACCCATTCCTGCAGAACCTGCACCGTAAATAAGAACCTTTATGTCTTTCAAGTCTCTATTTGAATACTTTAACGCAGCAGTGATAGAAGCCATAACTACTGCACCCGTACCCTGAATATCATCGTTGAAACAAGGTAAAAAGTTTTGATATTTATTCAAAATTTCTCTACCAGTGCTAACTCCAAAATCTTCAAAGTGTAAGATGGCACTGGGAAATCTTTTCTTGATTGCATGTACAACTTTATCCACAAAATCATAGTATTTTTCGCCTCTGACCCTGTGCATTTTGTTTCCCATATATAATTCATCAGTCAAAAGAACTTCATTATTGGTTCCAACATCTAAGCCTATGGGTAAGACTCTACCTGGATGTACTCCAGCACACAATGTCATCAAACCCAATTTTGCAATTGCGATCCTAACTCCTCCCACTCCTTGGTCACCTATTCCCAAAATACCTTCACCATCAGACATGACAATGTAGTCGATATCTTTATTCTCACCGTAAGCTGATAGTCTTTCATCAATTGTATCAGGATGATTTATGTCTAAGTAGCAGCCTTCGGGTCTTCTAAATCTCTCTGAGTAAGAAGCAATAGCATCACCTTCGGTTGGGGTATAAATGATAGGAAGCATTTCCCTGATATGGCGACGGACCATCTCATAATACAAAACTTTATTCTGATTTCTCATTGATGTACAAAAATCGTTCCTAGCTAAAGGCGTTTTTAAATATCTAAATTGCTGATAAGCTCTTTCAACTTGTTCATCTAAGGAGTTCACCCTAGATGGAAGTAATCCCACGAGTTCAAAAACTTTTCTTTCTTCATGCGTAAATGCAGATCCCTTATTGAACAACGAAGACTGTAATAAAGAAAATCCTGTTAAGTTGCACTCAATTGGACCATCATTTGCCAATCTCGTAGTCTTTGGTTTTAAAGCTGCTATTGCTGCCTTTATACCAACCGGAGTTTTAATGGTTTGAGTGGAAATCGAAGGACCGCCTGAGTTCCAACGAACTTGATTGAAATTTTTTCCAGAAGCCTTAAATGATCTTAACATTTTAATGAAAATTAATCGAATTCAACTCTACGGTTCACTGATCTAATTGTAAGATTTTTATGTTCCTATCAATTGCTAAAGGAATCTTAAATTGCTTTTAATATATTAATGGAGCGATGCTCCCCGATCCTTTGGAACAGCTCGCGGTTTCCCATTACCTAAAACATACAAAGGGTCGCAGCCACATGCATACACATAACACCGAGAAGCCTTTTGACATAAAGTATATAAGCCAGATAGTTATACTGCTTTAAAGCATTAAGAACCCAGAGAATATTGTGGCTCCTATACGATCTTTGAAAATTCGAAGAATTAGAGATTTGAAGCAACAAGACGTAATTTTCCTTATAAACGAGACATATTTAAACAAGTTCAATCGTAGATCAGTATAACTTCAGAAAATTCATCGTACCTGTTAATGATATAATGGATTCCATTAATTATCACGAATCTGACCTTTGGGAAGTGCTCTGAGTTCGGGATTAACTGGGAAACAGCTCGTTTAAAGAGATCTGCCGCTCTTGAAACTTTGTTCGGCAACTGATAGCAAACTTGATGCAGGTCTAGCTTGAAGTAACGCTTTCCTCTACCTTTCGCCAATCTAATAATCTCGCTTCTGACATCATCTTTATTAGGAGATATATTAGTTGCGCCAGTGACCATGTTAATCTGTCTCATACAATCATAAGTTCCGTAAGGATCCAGCAAAGATCCAATCCAAACAATCGTTTGAAGAGAGTATTGAAGATGTCTGAGACCATCTTCAAATAATGAGAGATCTTTGTCTATCTCCGAAGTAATGTAGATGTCAGTTATACTCTGTGATGCTAAAGAAGATAGAAACCAATTTACCAGCGCGAACGCAAAAAAGCATTTCCCTGTCGATGATCTTATCCAAAGTGAAAGTTTCTTGAGATTTATCAACAGTGAAGATATCAAGAAAGGGCTCCTATCGAAATAGTTCATACTAAAACTTGTAGATTCTGAAAAAAATGATAGTTCCAATTTTTTGATGCAATCTAGCTTGATCAAGGCTTCAATTGGCACATCTTGCAATGTAGTCCTTGAACTAAATTCTAGGGTAAGGTTTTCGATGTTTAAACCAGAAATCCCTACTTCAAGTATTGATTGCAAAATTCCGGCTACATCTCCTGAAATTTCAAGTGCTGATATATTTGGATAGCAGAGTTTTAAATTTTGCAACCATTCTTTGGCGATTGCATTAACATGAGCAATTTTAAAAGATAGCCTTGTTACAGATTTAGGTACTTCCGGAAAGTCCATTTCAAGATCCTCTTTTATTGTAACCAACGAGTCACAAATCCCAAACTCCGTCAAGTAGTTCAGGTATTTGTTATGAAAATGAATGTTCCAAAACTGTCTAGGAGTCATTTGGATAGCTCCATTAAAGTTTGTTCCTAATGTCAGTTGCTTAGGGAAAGACTCAGAATATATAACTTTATTAGAAAAGCGATGATGCAACTTCTCCTTGAAGGTCTCCGAATATTTAGAGTTTCGAAGGATGATTTTTTGAACCAATTTTGAATCTAAAGCGTTCTCGTTAATTAGCTTGGCAAAATTTAGAGGTGAAATAATAGTATAGTTTTGATGAAGCTTGAATATATCACCATAAGAAGATATGTCACCATATCTATGTTCATTGACCATAAATGGTGGCTCAAAAGGATCTCGCACATAGATATTCCTTAACAACTTCTGCCTACCGATAACATAAAATCGCTTATCGATTTCCATAATTTTCAGCACCTCATATTGATTAAAATTATCAATAATCTTCAAAAGAAGCTCATCTGGAAGGATTAGGAGATTGGCATGAGGTTCTATATTTTGATCCTTGTCAACAAAATTTTTTTGTACCGAAAGATCGTATTCAATAGTCTCTGATTTGCTAAATATTGTAAAATCTCTCCGCATTAACAAGGAAAACATAATTCTGGTAAATTTTAAATCAATTTTGTTAAATAACCTTTCAAGTCGATGGAATGAAATATATATAAAGCACAAGGTTCCAATAAGAAGAACATATCGATACATTATTTTTTTGATAGCTTGAAGCTAAAAATATGAAAGTTTTATTCAAAAGGCGGAGATGGATGATATGATTTGTCTCGAGACAATCTGTAAAGCAATCAATTTTCATATAACTAAAAGAGCTCAATTTTCTACCTCATAGAGGGCCCAAAGCTCCCAGAGCTAAATAAAACATGTAGAGATGCACTTAGTGCTACGGTTAATTAATATTACATACTTTTCTTCTATACTGAAAAATTAGTCATCTGCTGCCCATGGTCTACGATTCAACCTTTGGCTTCTTCCTTTGCGAAGGATGCTGAATGCTACTGGTAGCATCTTCCTTTTGCCTTCTCTTTAATGGCTTTTGAAGTTGAGGAACAAAGCAGCTTGTCCTACCTCCGATAGTCTCATGATCAACAGTATACCCTTCGATGGTTCTAGCTTTCGGAGCCTTCCTACCCTTTCCCCAGCGATAAAGCATTAACCAATTATCAGGAAAGTTTTTGGAAATACCCTCAAGTCTTACGCTTTCTTCACAAACATATATGAGAGAGTCATAAAGTTGTTTAATAACGGGATCTATCTCATCTGAGTCTTTATCTAGTTTATTGGAAATGACTTCATTAGGATTGATCCTAGCATGGTAGCAAATCTCATCACCAACCCAATTTCCGACACCAGCAAAGAAGGCTTGATCAAGTAATAGACTTTTAATAGGTTTTTTCTTCGACAAGATTAGTTTATTGAAATCTTTCAAATTCAACCGGGGTCTTCCATGGTTATTCGGGTCAGGATCGCCAGATTTAAATTCATCCAAGGATACTACTGTAGCAGGTTTTGAATAGTCTGGCCCTAGCTCAGAAAGTGGTTTTGTATTTAGAAGCTTCTGGTCAGTTTGCACCTCCGGCCCTGTTAAGAATCTAACGCGACCCAACCTCCTAGGATCTACAAATGCCAAATCGTATTCTTGAGAATCCTTTTTTAATTTCATTTCAAATTTAGCGAATCGTGGTGGCCATAAGGAATCGTTGTCATTCTTATCAGAAGAATCATTTGGATTATCCTCTTTCCCTGCCTCAACCTCGTCCTTAATCTCCAGCTTTATAGCAGCCTTTTCTTTCTCAATCTCATTTCGAACTTTCTTATCTCCTCCGTTTTCCATTATTACCAAGTTTGAATGAATATTCTTAATTTTTATCATACCAGTCATTCCAAAATGCATTAACAAAACACCTGTTTCTTTCGAATCAGCTAAATTTAATCTTAACCAAAAATATTTTCCATGACGCCCAATTGAATTAATAGTGGATCCCGTTAGTGAGTTCTCGAGCAGCTTTAATTCTTCCCCTGCATTCGGATTATTTTTCAAAGCAGGAAACAATAAGGGGTCGTTTTTCAAAGTCACAGAAGAAATCATGAATCCTAGAACATTTCTTCTAAGTAAGGCGCAAACATGTGCAACCTATGGCCAGTCAGTAACTCATAGCTTTTATCGAATGTTAAAAAATACTTACTTCGGCTACTTCAGGCATATGATGATCAGTTTGTATCAATTGTTGCAGATGGTGGGTTTAGCTAAAGAGATTAAAAGATCAATTGGGTGGGTCAATTCAACTCTAATGTTGCGATATGGGAAAAGGTCTGAAAGATCAAAAAAAAAAAAATTGCTCCACGGCAGGTTCGAACTGTCGACCTTCAGATAACACAGCGCAAACTATGAGACTGACGCTCTGCCTACTGAGCTAGTGGAGCCAATTTCATGCATCGATTTAAAATACAATTAACAATTACCATGTTTGCAGCCGACGGGTACCATGTTCCCACCACTAATAATTAGTGGAAAATCAACTCCGTAGATTGACTTAATGATATAATAGCAATCTTTAAAATGTCTGTGGTAGATGGTGGGCGAACTACAAATTAAACAGTTTACATTCCAGTAAGACTATCTCCTCTATCGCAGGAGATACTTTCAAAGAACAGATAAAACTTTTATAAAAAGAAAACTAAAAGCCTCCAGTATTTCCAACTTCTTCATATATTCTTGGCTAGTCTCTTTCTTTATAGTGTGTCTTAAAGTAGGGCAACAGAGTACTTCTTTAAAAACATCACATGATCACATGATCAAAGGAGCTATTATCTATTAGACAGCGATAAAACTGAGTCGTAGCGAATACATCTTGTAAAAGTAGTTGACTATGAACAGGCTCTTTGGAACTAAGAGTTCCGTTCCAAAGCCTTCTTTAAATGATGCAGTGAAGAATATTGACGAAAGAATAGGAACGTTCGATGTCAAATTATCTAAGATTAATGCTGAGCTATCAACGTATCAACAAAAGATAAGCAGGATGAGGGACGGTCCTGGTAAATCTGCTCTTAAACAGAAAGCTTTGAAACTTTTACGTCAGAGAAAGCAGATTGAAGCACAAAAGGACCAGTTAGAGAACCAGTCTTGGAATATGACTCAAGCATCGATGACCACTGACAACTTAAAGAACACAATGATAACTGTTGATGCCATGAAAACCACGAATAAAGAACTCAAGAAGACTTATGGAAAAATTGATATTAATAAAATAGAAGATCTACAAGATGAGATGTTAGATCTTATTGATAAATCTAATGAACTCCAGGAATCTCTCCTGACTACGTACGACGTTCCAGACGATATTAGTGAGTCTGAATTAGATGCTGAATTAGATGCTTTGGGTGAAGAAATGGATTTTGAAAATGAAATAGGTGAAGGAGATCTCGGGGCACCAAGTTATTTGAATGAAAATCAACCTGTAGGAAACGATAAGTTACCCACTTTTATTGATGAGCCAGAAGAAAATGCAAAAGAAATCGCCAGTTGAACTGTATATCAGATAAGTACGTAAAATTTCGAGCTATCAATACTATTTACAATTAATTTATCTTTCTAATTGCCATGAAGTAGTTTCCTGTTTTTGCATTACAAGTAAATGTCCAACCGTAAGCAGGGACGTAAATGCACCCTCTTGAATCCAAGACTTCGTATTTAGACAGCATAGCAGAGTCTTCTTCTATCCATTGTTTGATTTCATCGTGATCAATGTATTTTTCTAAGGTATGAGTTCCAACAGGAACAATTCTTAAAACGTGTTCGCCCATGAAAATTGTAGTGAACCAGCTAATTGGATCTCTGTTGATCGTGGAAAGGAAGAGCCAACCTCCTTCATTTAGCCTCTCGAGGCCCTCTGTCAAAACCTTGGACGGGTACTCTACATGCTCCAACAATTCGAACATCGTTATCACGTCAAACTTATCTTCTAAGGGCAAATCCTCTATTGCAGTAATTTCATAAGACAATTTTCCATTGTCTTTGTTAAGAAGAGGATCTTTTTGCTGATGAACTTTTGCTGCTTCAATCACATCCGTAGACAAGTCTATTCCCTTGACAGTGTCTACAAAGCTCAACCTAGCCATGCATTCCGATAATATACCGCCTCCACAGCCAACATCTAATACCTTTAGTTTGTTTTCTTCGAGATATTCCTCTCTCCTGATTTCTTGATCTTCCAATATGCGATTCTTAATAGTGCTCGGTAGCAAGTCTAAATTATATGGTGGAACATAGACTTGTTCCTCAGGAGGGACAGAAGGATCATTTAATGGAATGTAATTCTTTATATTATCATGAATGAAGTCCATTCGTAACAAATTCATCTTATGTAAAATCCTTTGGGGACCATTTACGTCCCACCAACTTGAAGCCAATGCATTGAAATGAGACATCTCGTCAGCAGATGCCGAAGTGGCCCCTTTCAGATAATACATTCGGGAATATGACAATAGGTTCCTCTCTGAAACATAATTCAAATATGACTTTGAAGTCAATCGCTTAGTAATAAGCTTCATGAGTAATATTACTTGATCCTTATTATGTGGACAATTTGTGACTTTTCAGTTGAAAATTAATATTTGAGACATTTGAAGTGCAATGTTTCTTATTTTTAATTACTTTTAAGTATTTCTCTAAAGATGTCTCACGAAGAAAGCCTTAATGGTGGCAGAACTAAGCGTGCTAATGCGGGCTCTCGTTTGAGACATTTGATTGAGCTTGAGGAGCAGGCGGCACAAGAACTGAGACAGCTTTCTCAGTTCATCTCTGAAGAGGATGAGAACGTGAATTTGATATTTCAAGAAGACGAGAACGATGAAGAATTTCAAGAGTCCGAAGAATATTCAGACGAAGTAGAGGAAGTAGAAGATGGAAATGGGGAAAATGAAGAAGCGCCTTCAGGTGAGAACGAAGGCGTCGAGGAAGAGGATGGCGAAGATACTGAAATGGCAGAAGTAGACTCAGATGATGTTCTTTCGCAAACGGATCTGTCGTCATCTGAAACAGATGAAAGCGAAGGAGAGAAAGAACTTCAAAAACAAGAAAAGATGGTAAAACGCCGAAGGACGAAAATGCAAACTATGGTTCCAGCGATCAGAAAACAAGTTGATACGACTACCTCGAAATCCAAAAGGGTCAAAAAGACTCCTTCCACTTCTTCATCCTTGCTCTTTTCAGAAAGAAGGTCGTCTTCGAGGGCGGCTGTGGTAGAAAGTAAAGAAGCTCTTGTGAAGAGACTTAAGGAGAATGAAAAAAGGAAGGCTAATTCCACGCCCGTAGTTCGCATTAAACAAAGGGAATTGACGCAAGAAGAGAAACTAGCAGAAGCAATTGCTACTGAAAAAGCGAATGTGTTATCTCTAAATAAGTTCCAGGAGCAGGAGGTCGAGAAGAAAGAGAAACAAAGACAGTTGATGTTGCTGAAAAGAAAAAAATTGAAGAATGTGATTAGATTACTCAGTGAGGAGACATATATTTCACCATTAGATGAAGTTCTAGATGCAAGAAGGGCTCAAGAAATTTTACGAAAAGCTAAAAGAAAACCTGGCCGTAAGCGTAAAGTCCCTTTGGAGCCAGTGTTTCAACGATTGCCTGGTGAAGTAGACACGGAACTTCCACTGGTAAAAGAGGAACTTGACCGAAAGCGAAGGGAGGACGAAGAGCTTCAAAAAAATGCTCAAAATGAGGAAAATCAAAGCGAAATAATAGATGGAAATGGCCAGGGAAATTCGAAAGAACAAATAGATGGAGATATTCAACACAACAACCTTGAAAACGGTGTTAGCCTAAACGAAGAAACGAATGGGAAACTTCAACAGAAAAATGTTGCATTTATTGCTAGCGAAGTAAATTTGAATCCAAACGGGAATGATGAAAACAATGAAAACGATGAGAAAATCTCGATCCACCACAAAGAATCGAGGGCACCAACAGATGATGCCATATCCCGAAATGATTCTGCTGTTGATCTGAATCTTGACGAAGAATCGTCCCAATGTAATAAATATAATGACAATAATGAGCAACAGCATGCAAAACATGGCGATAAAATTTTAAGTCCTAACAATGAAGGGACAATTGACGATAATCTCAATGTAGCTATGAATGAGACAATTAAAAGCGATGAAAATAATGAAAATTCCCTGAATGGGGGAACTACAAATTATGATGAAATTGTTATAAATACGGCTGAAACAAACCAAACCGAATCCATCAAATCTGAACTACCGAAAGAAAAGAAGGTCACCTTCGCTGATGAGCTTGAAAACGCTTCTCCTAAGATTGAATCGGATGATGAAATGACTCCTGATCCCTCAATCGCTTTGAAGGAGAAAAATGAAGTTTTCGAAGGGCCATCCCAGCGGGTTGGTAAGAACAGTATATTTTTGATTGATTTTGAAGAAGAGGAAAAGACGCTTAAGCTAACAGAATCTAATATTAAATCTATACTACTTGGTCCCCAGTCATTATTGCCGGCCTCGAGAAGATTCAAAGATTTAGAGTCTATTCTAAGAATTGGTAAAGTAGATAATCCTTACGTAGCAGTAAGAGAAGAAAGAGACGAGATTTTGGAGCCAGCTTCAAGCTTGACAGAGAATGACCCTATTTTTGATGAGCTTAATAAATTGCCAAGACTAGGTGTTGCCCAAGCGATCGTTGAAGAAGTTGAGGAGGATGATAAAGAAGAAGACTTTTCAATCAATTTGAAAACTGAAGCGCCAACGGGATTATATCTACCAAATGGCAACAAAAAAAATTGCCTTATATCAGGCACAGAGGTCAAATATTTCGATCCTTCTAATGGTATTCCCTACAACAGTGTCGAAACATACCGATTTTTGAAAACAATTGAGCAAGGCGCTGTTCCATGGTATAGTCTAGGAAATGAACTCAATGATAACGGACCCGTGGATATTTACTTAGGCTCGAGGGTTGGGGCTTATAAGCATGCCAAAGATGTTCCGGAGGGCTTTGATGGTAATTGATAAATAATTGCATTTATAGACACTTTTTTAATTCTAGGAATATCTCTAAATTATCCAATAGCATCTTATACAAGTTTAAAGTATATATTAGAGACTACTATATGACCAAATCTCGATTGTTGTATATCAGTTCGTGTTGTGTTGTACTTCTTTTTCATGGGCAGCTATCAAATCTGCTTGAAAATTCTTTAACTTGTTCTTCAACACCGGAACGAAGTATTTTCTGATTTCAGTGACATGACCTTCGGAGTCTATAGAGAACACATAATCATCATCTTCTTGGTCATGAACAAACTCAGGAATCGTTATTGTGGCATTGAACCCTTCTTTTCCACTAGGTTCGATAAACACTGAAAACTGAAGCAGCATGTCGTAAATGCATATTACTTTCCCTTTTCTTTGGCTCACATCACAGTCACCCAGAATAGATTTAATCAGATCAACAATAAAACTTACATTTTCGTTTTTGAGCTCAGTATTAAGCACATTTTCTTCAAAATATGTCTTAGACCATGGAAGACAGTTTCTATCGACCCAGTGCCTAATTCGAGATGTCAGTATTGCGTCCTTTTTGCTTCTACTTTCAAAACTTTACTTACCAGTTATTGGGATTATGTACAACCATTTGAACCGTTCCACTAAGCAAATATAGTTTTGTAGTTGTAGTACTTTCTAAGTATATAGTTCAAAGAAAGATTAAAAAATCTCGTGGAGTCGCTCAGTTCCATAAAATTCTAGAATATCTAGATCGCACTCTCATTATGGCACCAAATTTAGTAATGTTCAAAAATGAAGATCTCTTTGAAAATCAAAGGGCCACAATTTGTTTAAGAGAAGAGAATAAGTGAGTCCTAGAACAAGACATTCACTGCATTTGCCTACAAAAAGTAGCCCAGAATAGTTGTTTTAAAAGAACTGGGTTTTTTTGTGTTTTAACAGATTTAAAACTTATGTAACATCATTGAAGTACGGAATCCAAAAACCTAATTTAAAGCGTGTTAAGCGACATTAAAGTCTTCGTTTATGCATTAAAAAAAGAAAACGGAAGGTTGAATAGCTGCGTGATATATGAAGTTCTTCAGATTCAAAGTTCAATCTTACGTCTAAGTATTTCCGTTTTCAGCAAGCTTTCAAGGATTCTTTGGAATCTTCTTTGTAGCCAACATCTAAAAGAACGGAAAATAGCTCTAATTGAAAACAGAAAAGAAGCCTCAACACTCCTAATTATAAAAAACATGTCTGAGATTACAAAGCGTCCTCCCCCAGGTAAGAATTTTAAATAAGCTACAATAAATTTGTCGTTCAGGGATCAGCTGATTAGTAGACTGACGAGGAGCCTAAAGTACACTTAATGAACATAGTATTGGTGAAACGTTAGGAGCTATATTTAGTATATTTCCATGGATTGAGCTCGTGTCGGCTGTGAATAGCTGCAAAAAGACAATACATTAGATCGGGAGACACGTGAGGTAATTCAAATTAGAGAAATCGACGTTGCTTTGCACTAGCATAACAACACATTTGGTACATGGTAACAAATCCAGCCTGTGAACGAGAATGGAAGATAGCAATCTCAATGAATTGCATAAGTATAAGGGGTCTGGGGATTTAGAAAAATCGTCACAACCTGAGTTTGAGGAGTTGCGCTTAAAGCCAGTTTCTAGTATAGTCAAACGCAAGTTAATTTTGAATGTTGTAATAGAGACTACCCTTTCAATTGTATTCTATCACTACTATGAGAAAATAGAGGAGGTGAATTTGTTATTGGCTCCAGCACTTTTAGGTGCTTCTACCGCGGCGTTAGCACAGTCTTTCAATCAAGCCCAAAAACTAAAATACAGTATAAATCGAGTTTTAAAGTTTACAGTATGGGGAATAATAAACGGAACCCTTACGGCTCTATGGATTAACTTACTAATGCAGCGTATAAAAAATCTTTCGTATAGAATTTTAGTTGACCAATTGCTTGGTGTGCCAATTTTTCAATTAATCTTTAATGTGCTAAATAGCTTGTGGGATCAAGGAGAACTTGGAAGTAACACGAGAATTAATTATCTTAAGGCACTTCGGTATAGTTACTTTTTTTGGCCATTCTTTTCGATTTGTCTGTTCCTTTTCTTTCCTCAACGAGTCATGTTTCCTGCAAATTGTTTGGCTAATTTGATATGGAATCTTATATTAAGTATGATAGCATAGACTCATATCATTTCCCAAAAATCAGATTGAGGTGCAAGTTACATCCAATCAGACATTGAATGAATGCCATCTATTAAGTTTAAGTTTTCAATGCATTTATAGATCTATATATCATAGCTAATAAGATGGACAGTTTATTTCGACTTAAAAGACTTTAACGGGTCTGACTTCCTCCCTGAAGGCTTTTTTTTCCTATTTTTATGTATTCGATTCTTATGAAAAGGCACATATCCGATTTTTTTCATGTTTGACCTTGCACTCTCAGGTAAAAGATAATCAGGCACTCTTTTCAAATGAGATTGAACACGAGCAGAATGCAATTCTTTATCATGACGCAAAGTCGCTAAGTCATTTGGATTTTCTTCGAAAAATCTTTTTAGTTTATCTGAATTAACAAGCTCTTGCTTCAACTCCCTTACACGAGCCTCTCTTATAGCAGTCAGAGTCACAGCTCTAAAAGCATCTTCAGCTCTGTACCTGAAGCCTTCCACCTGGTCCATATCGAATTGATAAGGGAGAAGTTCGAAATTGTTACGTGCTTGTTGCTTTATTATGCGCTGTAATATTTTTTCATCTCTCTTGGCTGTGTTCAAAGAAGCCACCTTATGTTTACCAAACAGCTTCGATGGGATTATGAAAGATAAAGCAGTTCCCGATTTTCCTGCTCTTGCGGTTCTACCAATTCTATGAATATATGCCTTAGAAGTCACTGGTAAATCAAAATTCAAAACACACGCAACATTGTGAAAATCGACTCCCCTGATGACACCATACTCTTTATCTTTAACACTTTTTTTAGCCTTTTCTCCACCATCGGAATTTGTAGTTGAATTTTTCTCTTCTTCATCATCATCTTTTTCCACAGTAAAAGTATTAGTTTCGTCCGTGGCAATCAATAAATGGTACACATTCTTATTGAATTCTTCTACAACATGTAACCTTGAATTGACTGGCAATTCACTATTCAAAATACAACTCCTTATACCGAATTGTTCTAAGAACAATTTCAAACGATAACCACGATCAATGTTATTCACAAAAACTAATGTTTTTCCTTTTATCAAATTCAATTTGAATATCACATAAGCTAATAAAAACTTATCGAACTCAGTTGTAATAGCGTAATATTGAACTAGGTTTGATTTCGTGCTAGCATCATCGTTCAACTTAAGGATTGCAGGTTTCGAACAAAATTTTTGCTTCAACAGATCAAGATCGTCATTGATTGTTGCTGACATTAAGAAGGACTGTAAGTTTCGTTTATTGGGCAAATATTTTTCCAATTTGCTCAAGTCATCATCATAACCAAACGAGAGAACCAAATCAACTTCATCAATTACAATACTGGAAACTTTCGACAAATCTAAAAGATTAGTTTTAACATTCTTTTCTAAAGACTGAATGAGCTTTGATGGAGTTGACACTATTATTTGTGGGGCGTTGACCAAAAGCGAGCTCAAGACTTGTTCACTCAAGTTCGTAGATAGATCTAAACACTTGATTTGGCTATTACAAAACATAACCAACTTGTCAATGAACTGAGTTACTTGATGCGATAATTCCTTAGTAGGCACCATAATTATGCTCTTCACTTCATTTTGAGTTAAGTCTGTGTTCAATAAATTTTGTACTATTGGTATGCAGTAGGCTGCCGTTTTACCTGAGCCTGTTGATGCCTTAGCTATAATATCTCTCTTTTCGCCAAGGGCTAAAGGAAGAGCACTAGATTGAATCAAGGTAGGACTTGAGAATCCTAAATGATCAATGGCTTGAAGCAATCTAGAATCTAGATTGAATGATTCCCAAGTTGTTGATTCATCAAGGTAAGCATCAGAGGCTGCAGCTTGGTTCTTTGCTTTTCCCATACTTCAAGTGTTTTGTTGAAGAAGAGTCGTAGCACTGATTCTACAATCTTTATACAATTTTTTTTTTTTTTTTCTTTCTCGTCTTAATTTATCGAGTGCAGTCGTGATGCCCATCGCAATTTTTCAAAAACGGGATCGATTACAGAAGTAATCAAGCTACAAAGGCCACTTTTCGCAATACAACAAGATGAATCTTAGTAAGTGAATACATAAACTAAAAGATAAAAACTATTCCAAACTCCATTTATTTTATCCAGACTTAAAATGAACTCTGGATAAATTTAATTTCAATAACGGGCGTGTGGCGTAGTTGGTAGCGCGTCTGCCTTGCAAGCAGAAGGTCACTGGTTCGATTCCTGTCTCGTCCAATTTTTTTTTTTTCGGTCCTTGTCACATTTACTTCAACTTTTAAACCAACTTTGTATTATTTGCGAAATTCGTTCTATAATTTAGCTTGTGCTTATTTCTACTTCTTACTGTACAAAAATCTATAAATTTTCTATAAATGATTATTATTTTGAATTTTTTTGAATTTTTTACCTGATATGTGAAGAAAAATATGGCTAAGGTTCTTCTTCAGCCTCAGAGGAGCTCTTTCTAGCACTGGAACTACGTCTAGTCACAATTCGTTTCAACTGAGAACCAATGAAATCAGCCTTCCTTGGCTCAGAATAATCGGTAGCGGATGTACGAACCGACGTTGCATCGTTATCTTCTAGTCTTTCATCAATATCATTCGTCCCAGAAGCAATACTTTTTTCTCTTTCTAAAGGTTCACCCATTCCATAGACTGGGAACACGTTCTTGGGAGATCTGCCAAAAGATCTGTTAGTGGCTGCAGTACTAAATCTCGTCAAAGTGCTTCTTCTGGAAGCCGTGGGACGTAGACTTGTTCTAGATTGATCTTCATTAGGATATAACGTCTGAGGAACGTAGTCCTCTGCTGAAGTATCAGTACTGGTGCCGTCTGGCGCGACATAAGCTTTTTCATCTTCCTCCGGGATTGACTTCTGTCTTACAACTCTTGAATCCATATTTAATTCTGGCTGCTCATCTCTTGCCTCATATTCAGGTAAATTCAACTTTCTCATATCTTGCTCCACGACGTATAAGTGCAAATACCATACAATAACAATTCCAAAGAATGAGCCTCCAATAATATTACCTAGTGCGCCTGGTAAGAAAACTTTCCATGCCACCGTGGCAACTGATACGGGAGCATGATTAATCAATCCAGAAATGAGAATGAACATATCTGCAACCGAATGCGTAAATCCCATTGAAACGAATGTAAAAACGGGAAGAGCCAATAAAATAAACTTGACGTGCAAAGGTTTAGCCATTAACTGCAAGTAGATTGCGAGTGCAACATAGAAATTTCCTGCTATACCCTTCAACAAATTTTGCACAAATGAAAAATCCGCTTTCTCTATAACAAGTTCAATGGATCCCTGTACGAAGCTCGGATCCTGACTGACTTTTGAATAATGACATATGACATAGCACACAAATATATTTCCAACTAAATTGAGCCACCAGCTCACCATTAAGCTTATTAAAAGATCCACGATCGATACTGCTCCTCTCACAAGACCAGTGCTGAAAAATAATATATTTGAGTTAAAGAGATCTACTCCCATAATCACAACATAAAATAATCCTATGGGATACATAAGACCCTGTAGAATCCTTACAATCGAAGGATTGTTTTCGACCAACAGATAAGAGTATCCGTAGATCATAGAATTAAGCATACCCCCCGATGAGAAGAATATACCCCCCATTAAGGAGTTAATACATAGCGTGAGGAACAGTTGACGGGACTTCTTCATTGCGGTGGCAACCACAGCAAGGGCACCTTCTCTAGTGGACAAATATAATGAATCATCTCCCATTGCTGCTCAATAGCAACACTATCTGTAGATTATTCCCAAAGGAAGTTCTTTGCAAATTCCTTTAACCAATATACCGAGGACTGGGAAAGGACGTTATGTCCTATGAAGTGTTTCTCGTTTAGCTGGCTCCGAGGTGCTCCAACTCTTCTCTGTGATGGCTTAATCAAAAGTATGGTACGATAGCCTTCGGTTTTTCTCAAGTTCTAATATCGCGCGGACCTTAATCCTACAGAAAAGGTAAAAATTTCCTGCTTTCATATAGTTATACAGTTATATATACATGTATTATTAATGCTACTTATTTATGTCTTGATCCTCCACAAATAATGAGCTATTTGATATGGCACTTCTGAAATCGAAGGTCAGGATAGAATCAGGTCCTTGCAAACTCTCTTCTGTTCTGCTTGAGTGGACTGCAGAATTTACAGAATCGTCAGATATTTCAGTATTTTTGGAAAGCTCTGATGAAAGCAGGGGTATGTCTTGCAGCACGTCAGCCTTAATCTTCTTCTTTTCAGTGGCCCTCTTCCCCCTTGATAGCTTTGCAGCTTCAGTCAACTCACGGAACTCACTTTTGTAAGCATGCATCCACTCCTTAGGCAGAAAATCCTTATCAGTAATACATTTTTGGCTCAAGTTCTTACCTCTACCAAAAAAAGTAGAAGTACTTTGGTTATTGAAGCCTGAGTTAGATAATTCCCATTGGTTGAGTTTTTGTCTCAAAGTTTTCTCAGGTACTGGACGATTACTATCTGAATTAGAATTGAACAAGACATAATAGTAATTATATCTCTGCTCCAATTGTGATCTCGTACCTTGGGTTGAAAGCTTCAAGCTTAACAACTTATCCTTAAGCTTAGATGTAGCCAACGATGCATAATCCAATTTCGGTAACTTCTTAATATTGCTATTGTGTTTACTTGTTTCCTCAAAATAAAACTTTGTATGATCAGTGTCATCCTGATTTATTACCAGATCCAGCGACAGAATTATTGGCCTATCTCTTGGCTGGAAAAAAGATGTTATTCCACTTCTGTTCTTGTACCTCATAGAATGACTCTTGTTCTGCTGCGGCGTTGTGTTGGAGTGTGCTGTCTTCGGACGCAAACCCTTCAAACAATAATCAATGTGAGTCGCCTGGAGATCCCTTGCCAGCATATACTCAGAGCAAATTGGACATTGGACCTTTTCATCTTTCGTTGGTGTTGCGATTTCGCTTTTTATTAGTATACTAGGTTTGGACTTCTTGGAAACGTTATTGGAGTTCATATTGGAATCGTCATCTGATAGTATTTCGATCACCTCGTTTGCATCCAAAGGTCTTTTTTTACTTTTTGGTTCAGCCCCTGATGTGCTTGAGCCTATCAGATTTCTTCCCAACAAGTGTAATAAAGCTGGTCTGATGTTAGCGTAGGATGCAACAATTTCCTCGAGTAAGATATCTCTTTTCAAATTGCTCTCAAACTGTTCAGTTTTACATAAGGGGCAATGGTTCATCGTAACAAGATATTGACGGATACAATGAGAACAGAATGTATGATTGCAGCTTGTGATGACAGGTGCCTTCAAAAACTCCTTACAAATATAGCATCTTTGCAACGAGTCAAGATCGGCTAGTTTTGGAAGACTTGTTGAAAACCAATCCGATGGGTCAGATATATCATTTGTATGCTTATTAATAAAATCAGGGGACATAAATATTTGAAGGTTTTTCCTTCAACCCTAGTTCAATATTAGAAAACCTTTGATAAGATGACTTCACCTTATTACGAGTATTTTTTGATTACGCGCTATGACAAACATTTACTGAACATGGCTCTGTTTCTTAAAATATTATATTCTATACACACTAGAAGTCAGCTCTATAAAACCTTCATAGGGACTGCCAAGAAGGTTTATTCTACTAGCTTCAAGTTAGTTATAATCCGCAACACCTACGTGGTACCCCTAACTTTGCAATTCAGGTGCCAAAAAAAACTTAGAGTTCGTCATGTACCATGCTTGAAGAAGAAATTTCCGGACTAGACGAGGTCGATACAATCTCACTTGAGGTCTGAGCGTTTGCAACAGAGTTTTTATCTTCAGCATCTGACTCGACTGAATGCGATACTTTCGCTGCAGAGTCGCTAGACGTAATGGAGTCGAAAAAATCATCTGCTTCTTCAGATTTATCTATTGTTAATGTGCCAGTTGATGCTCCACCCTCTATATTTAAGTCTTCAGAAGCTGGGAGGGGGGTTGTTACCTGATTCACTGAAAAGTTCGTAGTAGAAGAGTCCAAAGACGATTCCAAAACAGAATTTTTTGATTCGATCATTGATGTGTCAGTGGCTGACATAGTAATATCCGACAGTTCTGTTTCTGCATTTTCATCGCTTTTGATATCATCGGCACTAGCTTCCGAAATACTTTGATCTTTAGCAGTGGATTCGACAATAGGAGATGCAGAAGAATTAACAAGTGATTTAGAAGTCGTTTTGTCGTCAGTAGGATCCACAACTGAAGTGTCAGCTTCTAACGATATATCCGTGGACAAGTTCTCAATATTAATAGCGACGGGCTCTTGTACAACTGGGTTGGGCTCACTAAGCTCAACATCATCGACTGATTCATTTACAATATCAGGCACGGTTGAGTCAATAGATGATGTCGCGGTCACAGAACCGTCTTTTTTTGAAATGTCAGAACCACTGAAGGTCTCAGAGTCTGATTTTTCTAATTGCCCATTGCCTGAAGAGACCGAAGCTGAAGGACTTGCGGTGCTTGCTATTGATGTAGCCGTGTCGGTGATCGTGCCTAAAGACAACGACACTGCTTCTGCAATAGCATCAGTGTAATTCAGCGCATACGCGACGTCATCTAAGACACCATCATTCTTCAGTTCTTCTAAAGATGCGTCATTTGAAACACTTGTGGTATTCAAGATATGGCTCTCAGAGTCCGATGATCCCAAAGTCGAATGATCTAAATCTTTACTACTTGGTGATGTATCCAACAGACTGAGAGTTTGGGAAGGCTCAGAACTCGTTGAATGTTCAAAATCATGTTCAAGCTCATAATCTCCCACTGAGATAGGTTCATTCTCACTCAAAGATGAATCCACACTTTTTGTAGAGATAGAGGTAGGCACACTTGTGAGGGAAATCTCCGAGGAGCGCTCCAGTCCCTTATCATCTGCTCTCTGAGATTTATCAGAGCCAGAGTCTTTAAAGTTTGAAATTTGAATGTCCAGAGGAACGGGGTCATCACTAGAAGTAGGGTCATCCCATTCATCAACCTTGAAATATTCCTTAGTTTTATCATCCCCATCTATATTTTCTTTGGACAACTTTTCTCTAATAACTCCATAGTATTGCTTTCCATACCTCTTTGAAAGAACGTATCCCTCTTGACCATATATTTTAGCATACTTCATTGCAATTGCGCCGTACTCTTTGCCATAGAAAAGTCCTGAGTCTGCATATTTCTTTGATATTTCAAGGTACTGTTCTAATTGTCCATTCTCGTGACTAGTTTGTAAGAATATCGCTATAGCCGCTACCAATATAATCATGAATAAGTATTGGAATAAGGTTCCAATAATAGACTTCCCAGCTCCAAAATTATGAGGAAGTTTAATTACATGAAGAAGATTAGCCGCACTTCCAGATGCCAATTTAGAGCCATTGGGTGAAAAGGCTACCGTAGTTATTGCGAACGGGTGCAATTTTTTATAAACTTTAATGACTTTAAAGCTGGAGATATTAAGAATAGTCACAGATAAATCATTACCAGCGACAGCAATCAAATCTTTGCTTGTAGATATATCCATGGCTACTATGGCGCTGAATTTCTTTGAAACTATTTTCTGGCTTAAGATCTTTTTCTCAGTGATCGAGTACTTTATTAAAACCACAGATTTAGTTTTTGGTTTGCTTGCAGCAATAACAACAGTAGAGTTATCGAGAAATGCAACTTTCAGTAGATTATAATCTTGTAATTCCTTTGTTAGGGATTTGCTCTGTAATGAGGAAGATATCACATTGCTTGTAACCGTAGATATAGTTTCTATTGTCTTAGATGTAACATAACATAAAGTCTTACCATCATCATGTGGACTCAAGTTGAAATCTTTTATTTCAACATCAATAGTCGGTGCATATTTGAAATTCAATTCAAGGGTTTCAGTATTAAATACAAATATAACTGAAGGAAAAGATGATGTCATCAAGCAGCCAATTGTACTGTTAGAAGAAAGTCGAACAATTTTTGGGTAATCATCTACGTCTCCCTTGATCTCTGGCTCCAATTGTGCGGCATCCAAAAATCTCAAGTGCTCCTCGCCATTAAATATATACTTTCTAATGTTATTGTTCATGTTCATAGTTTTAATCAATTGTGATGATTGATTACAGCCAACGAAAACTGAGAATTTATTTTCATTAGTATCTGGTATTCTGGCGATATCCAAACTTTGAGGAGAGTCTTCATTTGAGGGCAAGGTAATTTCACGAAACTTTTGAAGTCTTCTATTCGGTTCCTTAACGTTAAAACTACACTTTATTGCGGTTATTTTATTAGGAATACCATTATTACCT
The DNA here is from genome assembly GCF_900007245.1 of Priceomyces carsonii. Lineage (NCBI taxonomy): Eukaryota > Fungi > Ascomycota > Pichiomycetes > Serinales > Debaryomycetaceae > Priceomyces > Priceomyces carsonii. Next base: position 594,182 of record NW_026946676.1, on the reverse strand, counting down.
TCTCCACCACCACCGGCCACCAAGATAGTTTTGTTATTAATAAACTTCAGAGCAAGAATAGGATATCCAACATCTATGGTACATGAATCCTTTAGTGACATAATCAGGCTCCCTTAGTAAGCACAAACAAAAAATCAATCTCTCTTAAATGTCACCGAATCTAAAAGATTTCTCTATGTTTGATACTTGTCCAGATACGTGTCGCGTTGTTTAATCTCAGCTTCACATAATGTCGTAACCGTAAAACGACAAATTTATTGAATGTATTTCTATGTGCACGGATCGAGTCAGACGAGAGATTATTCTTACCACCCATGAGTCAAAAAGCCCTTACAATACTGTCACATGTTGTTCATGGGTATGTTGGTAATAGAGCAATGGTATTTCCCTTACAATTCCTAGGATGGAACGTTGATGCAGTAAATACTACGAATTTTTCTAATCATCCTGGATACGGCAAGTTTAAAGGAGCGATTAGCTCTTCTCAATTAATCAAGGATGTCTTGGAAGGATTAAAGGATATAATAGATTTTAACATAGAGTACGATGTCATAGTGACGGGCTATTCCCCGGACGAAAAAGTTCTTGAGGAAATTTTCGATCAGTTGTCTTCGATCTATAAAAAGCTGTATCATAAACATCCTGTGTGGGTCGTTGATCCTGTTTTAGGTGATAACGACAAACTATATGTTCCAGCAGCTATGATACCTATATATCAAAAAATTTTTGCTAGTGGCTTTGTCTCACTCACAACTCCCAATCAATTTGAATTTGAGCTTTTAAGTGGAGTAAAGATAGAAAATTGGGAGACGCTTAAAGAGTCAATTTTGCGTTTCGAATCTCTTTATCATATACCTTACATTGCAATATCGTCTATAGCGATAGAAGGAAATTTATACTCGGTTGGATTCGCAGCCAAAACTAAACAAATATTTTATTTTCCAATAGATGAGATAAAGTGCAGATTCAATGGATGTGGAGACATTTTCACTGCTCTTCTTTCACACAGTTTCTTTGTGAATGGCAGTTGTTTGACAGCGGAAGTCTTGGGTGACGTAACTATCAAGCTTGGGAAAATCTTGAGACAAAGTTATCATTTTGAGCAAGAAAAAACACTATCGAAAGTTATAACATCAGTCAAAGATATCCTGGTTGTTCATCTGAGGGATTGCCTATTGCAAAATAATACAAAAGATATTATTAATAAAGTGTCTTTCATATAATCATTTTATAGTCATTCAGTCATGTTTTTATAAATAGAGAGTTTTGCGCGAAGCAGAAAGTGAGATAATCATAGCAGATAAGGACGTTTTCCTTTCATTAGGGTGAATATAATAATAACTACTTACGAATCATAGGACCTTGTATTCACGTATCGGCAGTAGCGGAGATTAAAGTAGCTTTAGTATCTCAAAAATTTCTTGGGTTAAGAAGGGAAGAAGACATTAAGCGTCGCCACTGTAATAATGAGTTACACATGTGCTTCGAAGTTTCAAAAATCAAATAATGTTAGGCTATTGCGATCAATTATTGGGATAATAATTGGGTTCTTGGTTATCTTAGGTATTAATAGACTGAGTCTTTTTGTCAAGTATTCTAAAACGTTTACAAAGAATCTTGAAATAACTGATAATATTCATGATACTGAACGTAACTACGAGTTTCAATTAAAGCATATCTTCCACCATGGTGCTGGTCCGAATAATTATAGAATTCATAAAAGGCTTGACATTACGGAGGATTTCCTTAAAAAAAGGCATCACGATAAGTTTCATCTAGAGAGAGTGTCGATAAATGGAGAAGACTTGAACGATGTATATAACCAATTAGACTGGCCAGAAGTCCATAAGGGAGCTGATCCCTTTACGATTAAGCTTCCCATTAAAAAGTCTTTAACGAATGGTAAAATCATTCGGCTTAAAGAGCGTCATACCCCCAACTTTCTTGATTCATATTTGGAATATGCAATGAAAGTAAAAGGAAATCCAAACTTATTAAATCAGATCAATTTGGAGTGGGACGATGAGGTAGAAATTCCAATACCGAATGTCGAGGACAAGGATACAATCGTATCGTTAGCTACGATATCATCGAATGCATATGTTAGATTTCCAAAGGATGATGACGAAAAAAAGAAGCTGGATTGGACAGACGTGGGAGATTGGGATCCAGATCGAGATAATGAGGACATCAATTTTGGATGGGAAAGAGATGGAATGAGAGGGCACGTTTTTGTAAGTCAAGACAATAAAACGGTTGTGATTGGCATCAAGGGAACGTCTGGTGCGGGCCTCCCAGGAACGGGAGAAGATGTGACGGCACCGAATGATAAAATAAACGATAATTTACTATTTTCATGCTGCTGTGCCAGAGTCAGCTACTTGTGGACAACCGTTTGTGATTGTTATGAAAATACTTATACATGCAACCAAGATTGCTTGGAAAAGGAGCTTACGAGAAAGGACAGGTATTACCAAGCAGTTCTAGATATATACCGAAATGTAACAAAGATATATCCTCCCGAATCTACTGACATATGGCTTACTGGCCATTCGTTAGGAGGGTCCTTAGCTTCGCTTCTTGGGAGAACGTATGGATTACCGGCTGTCGCATTTGAAGCTCCTGGTGAAATGTTGGCGACCAAGAGATTGCATCTTCCTCAGCCTCCAGGGCTTCCCAGCTATATGGAAAACATCTGGCACTTTGGGAACACTGCAGACCCGATCTTCATGGGAGTGTGCAACGGTGCGTCAAGCTCTTGTAGCGTGAGTGGCTACGCTCTAGAAACAGCATGTCATACGGGAAAGCAATGTGTTTACGATGTAGTCACTGATAAGGGATGGAAGGTGAGTATCTTGAATCATCGTATACATACAGTTATCGACAATATCATATTGGAATACAATACAACTGCACCTTGCATACCCCAGCCTCCTTGCAGAGATTGTTTCAACTGGCGCTATACATCACACGATGACTCTGAAAGCGACGAGCCTACACTTCCTAACCCTTTAAGACCTTTACCTACAAGTGTAAGCTCCTCAAGATCAAATCCAGAGTGTCACATGACATCGTCACCTTGGATTTCTCATAGTACTTCTACCTGCAGTCCAACTCACTCTTCCCCCTCCAGGCCCAAGAAATGTCTTCACAGGACATGGTATGGTTGGTGTACCGAATGGGGCGACGAGGACGGTGACGACTAGAAAGGGTGCACCTTTATGCAGTCATATGTTTCATTACTTCACACTTTTACACGTCCCGGCCTATATCCAGTACTTCCTCAACCTTCCAAGTGTTTGCCGACTGGAACAGCAATCCATGTACAATGCACCTGAAATTAACAGCGTCCAGCAATATTACGTTAGATTAGGAATATTGTAAATATATATCCTGTGTATAAGCTCCTCGTAGCCTGTCAGCCGCTTATTTCTGCTGAGAACTTGGCCTAATTAGGAATACTTGTCATATTAAGTAACTACTGTTTATAATAATAGCTTAGTTGTTTACCAGGCATATACAGGCACACGGGTCAGGTAAAGCATACAGAAGGAGGATGAGCTCTTTTGCTGTTTTTAATGAGCATAATTTCACATAAAGTCATAAAATTTTAAACAGCTTGTTTTCTTTGAAATATCTTAGAATATTGCCGCCTCTGAGGATAGTGCTAGAGGTATAGATACGGGACAATGAGATTTATTCAGACGTTAATAAATGAGATACTTTTGGCGGGTACAGTGTTACTCTTGCTTTTTACAGTTTTGATGGGTTCTACGAACCACTTTCCTTTCAACGATTTTTATTGGCTTAAGGCTGACACATCTTCTATCAGAGGTGCGCCTAATGAATCTGCGTGGACTTTCTGGGGAGTTTGTAATGTAAATGACTATTCCCTGTGTTCATTGGGCCCGGCTTACCCAATATCCCCCGTTGACAACTTTAGTACTACAAGAAATGTTCCCAAAAAATTTGTTACCAACAGAGATACATTCTATTACTTGACAAGGTTTTCTTTTGCATTTTTGATAATTTCATTATGTTTTTCTGCAATTGCGTTAATAATTGATATTTTGGGCTTCTGTTTCCTTATAATTGACTTCGTCGTTATTTTTTTGATCATGGTTGCTCTTTTCTTTTTAGCTGCACTTGCTGCATTTCAGACAGCTGCTGCTGTTTTGGCTAAGAATGCCTTCCAAGATGCTAATCTCAGTGCAAAAGTTGGTCTTAAGTCAATGGCCATTTTGTGGGCAGCTGTTGTCTGCTTGGGCCTTGTTTTCTTGAACACTTTATGGGCTAATATATTGAACTCCTACCAGAAACATATGTCTAGGGTGAGAGCATCTACTACCCAAGAGCCAATTCCTGTCGAACAGTCAGGTCCTGTGGCTGACGATTCTTCCTTTACCAGATCTACGCCTGCAGCCCCTGAGACAAAAGAAGATGGCGGTGGTATTAGATTCTTCAAAATTAAGAGAAACCACAAGACTTCTGATGAAGAGAGTGTTTAATTGAATCTGCTTAAGCTGAATAGCATTAGATACTTGAAAGAGCTACAAAGACAAGAGTGTTGAAGTTACTAAAATGCAATGACAAAGAATATAGAGTAGCCTGGATTTCTTTTATTTTTTTTTTCTTATTCTTCCTTTTCGAACGTAAGTTCGAAGTGATATTGGCCCGTGGCATTTTAGTCTGGAATGAACAAGCGCTCCCGCTCCTGCTCTTTCAGTATTTCTATCTACATACTAGACCGCATTCTTCGCGGAGAAAATGTCGAATGGTGAAAGACCATCTTAATACCATGAATAGCAGATTACATCTGCAACTATTTGCCAAGCCTAATTGATAACCTCTAAACTCTGTTTTTATTTGTATTATACACTAAAATTAATGTCATACATGCTAAGCGAAAGATTTCTTACGGTATAGTCAAATTAATCACAAACACACGACACTTCCATATTAAGAAATTTGCTGTATCATAAGAACTTACTTAATAATAGAAGCCTACGATTGCTTCAAATTTCACTTCATACAATGTCTTCTTGTTACCAGCTCAGTTGTGATTTATGCTTATATCGCTTTCAGTCTGCAACTTTAAGCTTTCCTCGAACTAATCACGACAGATTAGCGAACTAAGACAATCCTTCGATTCTGTGTACTATACAATATCAGTCTAGGTTTCCTTATCTGTTCCCAAGGGCCGATCCCCCAAAATTTCTTTTGATGTACCCTAGCCAACAACGCCGTAGAGGGTCTGATTTAGTGAGCAAAAGAATGATAGCCCCGCCATCGTGCCGGCCCCTATCCCTATATGTACACTAGAATTTCGTATATACACAGAAAAACGGCGGTACCACGAGTCGCAAGTAGCTTCGGACCGATAATTTTATTAAGATATTTCCGAAGGTAATCAGGGCGTAATTCAATTCTGGTTAACTCTATTTTACATCATATTTTTTTAGATTTTAGCTAATTAATAGATATAAAGTGGCTACAAGTTACCTTTTGAGTCGAAATAGAGCTACCTGTTACATATTGCTAAGTTTCTTCACTCAGCAATAAATTAGAGCTAGAAGAACTTGACCTTGTCGAAGAAAATCTTTCACTTAGGAAGAACTGCGGGTCTACTAATTAGCTAAGCTGATTACGAAATGTCTGAACTTGAAGAGAAGGAAAAGCATCGTGGTCATCAAAAACCTGTTCCCCATGACAGTTCACATCATCCGTTACACCATCATGGCTTAAAAGGGTTGTTTAAAAGAGATTCAAATCAAGTTGACAATAAAAGGGACATATCACCAACTTTATCTCATAACGGATTATCAAAAATCTTTCATCATCATGAAAATAAAGCAGATTCAAACGCCTCTCCAGGGAAGTTATCAAAGACACCAAGTATGGCATCGTTGAAACGGAACAATTCAAGCTCATCAGGAACAAAGAGTGAGAAGGCTGTTTTGAATAAGGCACAAACATTTGCACACATTCAATCTTTGAATAATAAGAATGCCGCAAGGAATCACAATGCAGCTTTCCGTAATGATAATCCGACACACCAAGAGAAGATCAAATATAACCCGTTTGGCTTAAATAAGTCACCATCGCAGGAGATGCCCAAAAATAGTAGTTTCTACTTGTCTGGCAGCATTGATGGCCAAAGAATCTTGGGCAATCCTGTGGCTGACCCGAATGACTATCTTCCTGATGATTTAAAGCAAGAGGATGTTAACTTAAACCAGTGCTTCGAGATTGAATCTACTTCGAAAAAGATTGGATTTGGTGGTTCGTCTGATGTCAGAATAGTTAATGACATACATAATAAAAAAAGAATTTTTGCTATCAAAAGATTTACCTTACTAACTAAGGAAACTGACGAGGACTTGTACCAGAGAGCTAGCAAAGAGTTCATTATTGCTCGTAGAATGTCTGAAAGCAGGCATGTTGTCGAGACTATTGCACTTCTAAGAATACAATCTCAAGGTGATATAACGAGAGGATGGGGTATTATATTAGAGTATTGTACTGGAGGAGATTTATTCAATATGATTGTAAAACCTGGATGGAAAAAAACTGGCTTAAATGAAAGATATTGCTTATTTAAACAAGTTGCTTATGGACTCAAGTTTTTGCACGATGCTGGAATAGTTCATAGAGACATGAAACCTGAAAACGTGTTGATCGATCAAAATGGAATTGCAAAGTTGTGTGATTTTGGTGTTAGTGATTATGGAAATGAAGTCCCTGGGGATTTAACATCACCAGTGAGGCTGTCCACTGCATATGTTGGCTCACCTCCTTATTCGCCTCCCGAAGTTATGAAATTAAAGGAATTGAGTGGTTCAGAAGCTAAAAATTTTGCTTATGACCCATATGTAATGGATCACTGGGGACTTGGTATGTTGCTATTTTGTATTGTCTATGCTAACGTTCCTTTTCAATCTGCATCAGCAAACGACCATGGTTTCAGGGAGTTCAGATTCAACCACAATAGATATGCTGGAGATCATCCATCTTTTAAAAATAACAACGATTATACGAAGGGTCCAGGCACTGAATTCAAATGGGCTTCGCAATTCAACAGTACAGGCGGCAGTAGGGTAGCATGGAAACTATGCGATCCTTCTCCCTCTAAAAGATATACCTTAAAAAATTTGTTCAATGATCCGTGGTTTCTAGGCTTAGAAATGTGCATATATGAGCATCCTGATCAAGACGTTAATCCATTTGTGTTACCGGGAACGGGATCCAATTCAGCAACATCATCAGCTGTAAGCTCGAGGGCTCCAACAAGAAAAAACACTTTGACCCATAATCATGACGAAACTGATTTTGGTTCAAGAACTCCTCCAAGAAGCATGCTAGATTTGACTGATATAAAGAAGGTTAATGAAGTTGGTCATGTAAGAAAAAATGTGAGCAGTAAGGCTAAGGATGAAAAAGAAAAAGAAATTGAACATGCAGTTGAAACAAAAAAGACCGATGAAATACGTGAAAGGCACAACAACATCCCTCACGATTCTTCCAATCATTCCCAGAAATCAGCCTCATCGTTGACACACGGATCCTTCCCTTGGGAAAATGTGGACTCCTCTCTGTCTGTCTGTCACTGTTCGCACAAGACTAAGGATATAAATAATTCGCTGGTATCGAATAAGGGCAGTCAAGGTGAATTTTCGGATATCATTCCGAAGATAAAATCGATGTTAAATTTTTCTGGTGAAAGTGAGATTGAATCTTCCCAGAATGATGCAATGCTGTCAAAAGAAGATCAAGGTCGTATGAAAAACGGGATGTCTGATTCGTCTTCTAATTGCTCATCTTCATGTTCATCTAACTCACTGATTCAGGTAAATAAGTCTAACGATCAATCCGATGAGAAGCTGGAGAATAAGGTAGATCACGAAGGGAAGCAAGAGAGCTCTAATGAAGATCAGGATGCCTCAAGGTGTAACTGTCCCTGCCACAAGAATGAGTCGAAAATACGTCTGAATTCTCTGGGATTTCAACCGAGAGTATTGAAGCCATGTCCCGACATACGATTAGAAGATGATGGAACTTGCGATTTGGGCTACAAGATCAAGAAGCATCATCACTTAGATGTAAGCTCGGTTGCGATTTCAGGTTCTTTGACGAAACGTTAGAAGCGTAGATATATATGGAATACAGATAACTTGAAACTTTTCTTTACGTATTTTACTATAATGTAAAAATGTACATTTCTTAGCTATTTCTAGCTAAAATTACCCAATCTTATTTGATTAACATATAAAAGAATGAGGTTGCTTAATTTAAGCTTCCAAGGCAATTCTACCCTTTGGATTGGTGACTTTAACACCCAACTTCTTGGCCTTACCAACAATAGCAACTCTATTCCTAGCAGAGATATTGTGGGCAATTTCAGCAGCATAAGTCTTGGTGTGCATTAATAAAACGTCCAAGTCTTTCAAGTTCTTGACTAAGAAAACCTTGTGACCAGATGGAATTAAATGTCTGGTTTTCTTGTTAGAACCATAACCAATGTTAGGTTGAGGGATAGTTCCTCTGAATCTTCTTCTGACACATGAGTCGATACCCTTTTGCTTTCTCCAGTTCTCCTTGACACCTATGATTCTGTCAGATTGGTGTCTTTTGAACTTCTTGTTGTACTTCTTAACGATCTTTGGGTGTGGAACAGAATTAGCCACTAAATATGTTAGTAAAGTGTTCTCAAACGCTAGGGAAGCAAGTTTGACATGAGGGAAGTAAGAAATATATAATGGATAGTTAACTTTTTCTTTGAATTCACATTTTTCAACGCTAAAGTCTAAACTTGAGCAAGCCTATTCCCGAAGCAATTACAGCCAAGTTCTCTAACTCGATACAAGATCTCTAAGATATGCTATGATCTCATCATCAACTTTCTTCTTTATACGTTGACCAAAATTCCCTATCATTACTCTCATTCGCCATCAATACTCAGCTGTCTTATATGAGACTAGCCGCAGTCAACATTGCTCTGATGGTTTCTTAAACTATACATACTCTTCGTTCGTATTATTCAATCTATGAAACTAACTTCCTTTAACGTGTATAAAATTTTTCACTAAATTTTCACCAGTCCTGTTTCCCTACGACTGCAGTTCAGAGCCGGGTCTGCGAGCAGGAAACAAAAAAAAAAAAAAAAAAGACAAGGAAAAGTAAGCGCACTACCAAATATTCTATACCGGACTTTAGTAGGGTTGTGGCCCGAGATGGCTCGTGAAAAGTAATATGCAGGTTTGCCAATTGACGGTTCAAAAATGGCAAGAGATGCGGAACTCGTATTTCGGATTCGTAATTTCGCATATACTACATGAAAGCACGAACTCTCCATATTAACGTATATTTAATTTCAAGCTAAGATCTCTTAGATTTCCTCTCTAATAATTTAGAAGTAGGCCTATATTGTATTACTGGTACATATATTCTTCTTGTCATCCGTTTCTCTGCTTTCTTTCCGTGGATTTAGCAGCTTAGGAAGTAGTTAAGGGTCCTTAATAGTACACCAAGAACAATGTACTGACCCTATACAATTACACTTAGCTCATAAGCTTGTATTACCACCTGAAAAAAAGGCTCGGAGTTATTGCTTCATAATACAATTACATTTTTTTCGTACTCATTGGTATCATATCGATATCAAAAATTAATTTTGCTGTTTCTTATAATATCCATAAAACCAATTTATAATAACAAACTTTTATGTTATATCAAATTATATGGTTTTAGTGCAAAAAAAAAAAAGATGGGTTAACATGTCAAGGGTTATCTGCGAATCTGTCTCATAGCCCATACCTATTATCGTAAATATCAACTCTTCTACGTTGATTGCAAGTAATGAAGATATCGACAAAGTGATAACTAGTGACGCACATTCTTTCACGCCTGATACCAATTATTGTCAGATATCAGCAGTTTTTGACGTTAATAATGTATTGACAGATACAGTCAGAAAAAGAAGTCCATTCTTACGTTATTAGTTATTTGAAGAAAAAGAGAAGTGATGAAAATTTACATATTTGAACAAAATATGTATCTGAACATAGTTGTCTTATAGCTGACAGAATATTAAGTATGTTAAATACCCAATGCTATATAATTAAAATTAGCTGAATTAGGTACAATAAGTTAATATATATATATACATATTACTTTATGAACCAGCATCAGACCTGTCACTGCATGCCGGAATTCGCTTGATCGCTACCTAGAACGGCAGCAAAACAAAATAGTGATATCACCTGTATACATAAAACTAATAATAAATTGCTAGAAAGCAGATGGAAATTAACAGAACAGATTTGATCATTAACTTTAGACAACTGGCCTCGTACATTGTCGAACTGTACTGAAGGTAATGGCCAACGACATTGCTAACAGGCTCGTTGTAGCCATTCTCAGCTTAATGGCTTGCTGGATAGCAATATGGTACTTGGTATATCTAGTGACAGGTTTTCATTTAAGGTATATAGGTATCAACAATGGAGTCTATTTCAGCAGAATTACATTTCAGACGCGGCGGTTCAATGTGTATCTCGGGTGCCTAAGAATCAGACTCTGGGGAAACTCACGAATGATTATCTTGGATGATTTGACTGTAAATTTAAAGCGTACAGCTGGTGGATCATCAAAGTCCTCAAAGAGTAATACTAATGAGGTGCTTACTTTCTTTCCTTCTAATTGGCTTGGGAAGAAACTAATGAGATTTGTTTTGAAACGAATTCCCTCAATTAGTTTGGAATTGCGACATATGGAGTTTCTACCGTCGCCAAAACATACTGTGATACTAGAGTATGTAAAGTTCAACCTCAATACGAGGCTCAGTAGACGTTATTCAGAGAGGCTAAAGTTCTATACGAATCTTTCAACTAGTAGGTTGATACATTCAGTCCTCAGACTAGAGAAATCAACCGAACTCACAAATTGGTCCACAATTAAACTTCAGTTCAACTTCCTGGTAGCTTTGGAAAATGGAGAGATGAAAAGTATTCGGCAAAAGCTTTCTGTTGACGATGTTAACTTACTGGTTTTCAATTTAGTGAATCTCATGTTGCAGGAGCATCTGGAGTCATGCGCAGGTGCTTGTAAGCTGAATACTGATCCACCGACGGAAAGCTCATTCAGTAAGTCAAAAAGACTTTATAAAGCAGTCCATTCTATCATGTCGGAATCGGCTTTGCAGATAGAAAATTTGACTTTGCTGCAGATTCCTTTCGCTACATTGGATGATAATCAAAATTTTGCTGATTATTTTCAGTCCTTTATGCCTAGGTCATCCTTGGAAATCAATGTAAAATCAATATTATTTAATTTTGCAAAATTATATGATGATTCTGCGGGTTTTGAGATATTATTCGATCCCCAGTACGATGAGCCTTTTCATCTTTCTGGCTCCGTACAATTGTTAGCCCTCAGCTCTTCAGTGCTCTCTGAGGATACAGATTTCTCAACAAAGGATACAGATGAACTTTTGAACATTCCAAATGTTTCATTCACCTGTAAAACCAACATTCTTGACCGTTTAGCAAAAGGTGACGGCTTTAAAGACTGTGCTATGGAATTTTTTTCATCAGCAAGTAGCCCTATTCTCGATCTTGATGTGAATCAATTGAGCGAAGTGTTTTATAACGTGGTATTACTTAAGAAATATTTAACACTTGAGAAAATTAGAAGCACAGAACACGATCATGAATTGGTAGGCCAATCTTCAAGCTACGACCTGACAGATGGTGATGATACAAAAGTAGATACTGGAGATGAAGAAAGTATAGAATTAAAAAATAAGAAATTGAATCTTGATGATGGTCGGGAATCGCTCAAGAGAAAATTCATAAGTTTGCTCAATGAATATTTTCCGAGCTTAGATATGAAAGTAATTATAGAACAGCCTCGATTTATTGTGCGTTTTAACAATGAAAAAGAGTCAAAAAATCATTTATTGAATTTCTCTTATTCGTTGTTGAATTTTCATTTCCTCACTACAGATGAAAGAGAATACAGCGGGAAATGTGATATCTTAAACCCTTCCATAATTTATCAAGAAAAAGAAAGTAATGAGTCGTTTTCTAGAGGGCGAGAGAAGCTTCGAAAAGAAGTTTTCAAGATAAAGACGCTTCTGATAAATCTACATGTGTTTAACGACCTCTCTGTAAGGCCCGTTTTAGATGTTAACGACGTGATGATTAATTTGATTCATTTAAATACCTTGGCAGGAATTAGTAGCGTTATAAATGCTTTTTCGGAGAAAGCAGAGGAATGCTTACTGATCGGGGTATTAAATCAATCATTTAATAAAGAATTACTGAAGTTCAAAAATTCTAGGTCTCGAATAAATTCAACTTATAAGGCTCCCTTAACAGAAGTCATATTTAGGCTGCTTCCAGGATGGCTACTTGAATTCACAGTGAAATTTTCGGTGGTTGAAATTTTTGTTGGATCCCGTTCCATTTTGATACCGAGCGAACTAGTCTCTAACTCTAGCAAAAGTGACTTATCCACTGATATTAATTCAGATAATGGAAATTTGAGAAAGATCAAATTATCAATGCAAGAATTCATTTTACACACTCAACAATCGAATGAGAAATCTTCTCTTTCTTCTCCGACAAGCAGTGCGTCGCTGCACACTTTAATTTCATCCGAAGATAATTCATCAATATTCTGGTCGGTTGATTTTACTATATCAAAGTTTATCATAAGCTCAGACTTGAGCTTAGCTGAAGGTTCTGAGAAGGTTCTCTTTGCTTTGCCTTCTATTGTCCTCGATGTGTCGGCTGTAGAAACAAACTTCAAGAATAATTTGAAAATTGGTGGCAATGTTCACGATATCAATGGACAATATGATCGTTATAAACTTTTTGCAATTATTGGATGTGTTCATTTGATGAGGCTGTTTATTTTTATTCCATTCAAAGCTATTAAAGACAAGTTGGATCGAGATTTAAGCGTAATGAAATTTTCTATGAAACGAAACCAAAAAACATCATTCTGTTTGAAAGAGCAACTTTTAGTGAATGTGTCTTTTAACAAAATTGATTTAGCTCTTCAACTAGCTGACGATTTTAAGATGAGGTGTCAATCATTTTCTGGCAGCTATAATTATAGTCAAGGAAGAAGTGTCATTGCTATAGATTTCACAAGAATGTTGGTTAACTCGCCTTCAACCAAAAGTCACTGGAATAGGATTTTGTGTGTTGATGATTTGAATATAAAGCTCAACGATCCTCATCAAGAATCGAAGGTCACAGTGTTATCTACTTCCATTAGGTTCATTCAGCCTCATAAATTTGTGGTATACAAGCTTTTCGATAACATTTCGATAAATATCAAGATTGTAAAGTTTTTGATCTCTTTCTTGAAAGATCATGATACTAATCGAAAAAGAAAAATTTATCCTAAGGAGTCTAGGACCTTGCAATTACCTAAGATGAAGCTTTTGTCAAAGAAACTATCATTCTGGATGGAGGATGATCCTTTTGAAAGTGAGTTGAATATGATTTATCAGTTGGGTATACTTGAACAACGAAAAAGAATAGAGTTAGTGGATATTTTTAAAGCTAAAGCAAAATCTAAATCTGATGAAAATCTAGATAACGAGCATTATATTTTAAATGAAACTATATCTAATTCTTGGATACGAAAGGTGAAAGTTTACAAGGGTTCATTGAGGGATGAGTTAGTAGAGCAGCAAAGCTTCTTGTTCGGAAATGAAACTAAAGTACCTAAACGCTTGAACTCGGGTGTTCTTTCATATATGAGTCAGCCACCATTGTTTTCGGTTTTAATGAACAATGTCAATTTAGATGTATCATGCCCTGAATTCCCTTTACAAGAGTTACCAAACTTTTTGAATAGGATGGGCCAGGGTGTGCCTGTTGATACGCGGTATTCTTTGATGATACCAACTTTTGTTAGCCTTAAATTGAACGAACTAAGAATTCATTTACGTGATTATCCTTTGCCTTTATTACATATTCCAAGAAGTACGTATGAGAATGAGCAGAACTTTTTAATGAAGGGCCATTTAGTGATTTCAGAGGCATTAATTCGCAAAGTTGAACATATGAGAAAATTGAAATTTAATTTAGTCCCTGATGTATCTGAAAATGACGAATATCATTCTCTTGTAATAGAGAAATCACTATCAACAGTAAAAATGTATATTGATTTATACAGTAACTTTATATCTGATAGAGCAACTAGGTTTGTTTGGGGTCAGTCTTATCAATTTGGAATTCAACAAGCAATGTTGAACTTCGATCAATTTTCAAAGCCTCCTGTCGATCCTTCTTTAAAGCTAGGCTTTTGGGACAAGATGCGGCTAATATTGCATGGTAAAATTACAGTTGAAACGGAATCTAGTTTAGAAATTGCTTTTAAAGGTTCACGGGATCCTTATGACTTATTTGAGACGGCATCTGGATTTATTCTCTCATTTTCTGACCGAGTCGTATGGAACATCAATCAAAATGACGACTCCAAAGATTTCTTCGATATTCAATCAGAAAAGGTTTCATGGTATATTCCAAATTATTTATCAACAGGGCTAATAAGCTGGTCGCGGGATAGCAGTCAGTTTAACTACCTCCCAGCTAGCGACAACTTGATTTCTTCATGCTTTGCTTATTACTTGAACGATTATCTGACTAATCCAAGCGATCTTAAAGCATCCTCTACCGAGATCTTTGAAAAAAAGGTATTAAAATTGAACGGAGGAGTACATTTTAAGGTAGGTTTCTTACTACAGAGAAAGAAAGATGACGGATCCAAGACTGAAGACAAATTACCACATTGGCGGGTGAACTTATATAATCCCGCGTACACGAAGGAAGGACATGACTCATATAAAGGGTTCAGAACTGATTATATCCATATGGCTTTTTCTTTGTTCGCAAATACTGAGAATAGTTACAATTCATTGCATTTGAGTCCTGGTACCTTCAAACAATTTTTCAGCTGGTGGAAGCTATTTAGCGGAAATATGTCGCTTCCTATTAGAAGGGGTTGTCTTTTTGGTGAGCAGAAGAAATCTATGAAATTTTCTGAACATTTATCCACTAATAAGTTTCAATTTAAGTTTAAATCTTTATTCTTGACCCACATATATCGCGACGATGCTTTCAACGGAGAAGAAGAAAGAATAGATTTTATTGGTTTGAAAGGTAAAATGGACGATTTCATCGTTGACCTCCATCAAAGAAAAGAAAAAAGGATTGCAATGCATGAAGGGTTTTCAAAAAAAGATATCTTAAAGATGAATTTTAATTTAGGAGAGGTCCATCTTTCAGGCATTGATTTGAGATGCATGCATGCTATATTTTTTGAAAAGTTCAACGAAAATAAATCAAGAAAGCTGGAACTGGATTCTGGGCTTGATAAAAATAGTACTTGGTTTGACATGGATGATTTTGATGAAGCATATGTGGGGTCACTCACGTATGTCAAACGCAAAGTCATTATACATCCGCTCCTTTACTCTAAGAGGTTTTCTTATTTTAGGGATACTGAGCATGATCGAGATTCTTCTGATAAATCGGAGGAGTTTGGAAATGAACAAGTTCATGACTGTTTATTGGATCCTGACAATATATTTCGATCTCAAATAGACTTGTATCAAGATAGAATCAACTTGCTTCGAAAAGAACTGGAAGATTCGAAGCAAAACACTGATTATTCTTTGCAAGAACGTATTCAATCATTGGAGTCGGACGTAAATAAAGCTAAACATGAAATGAAAACGGAAAATAGAAAAAACTCAATAATTTCTGCTTCATCAACAGAAAGTTTTCACAATAAATTTACTTTGATTAGTATGCTTTTAAAATGGAACGTGAACAGCAGAAATACAGTTCTCAAATACATTCACTTCGTTCAACTTAAAAGCAGCCTTGCTAAATATTTATCTTTCGAATCAATTAGGACTCTCGAGAGTATCATTGATCAGAGTGAACAATTCCTCGATGAAGACGCTAGTTCCAATATTAGATCTAGTATTCTGCAGTTAAAACTGGAAAAGACATTGTGTATGCATGATGTAAGTTGCGAAGATCGACTCAATGATTTCGACAGCATTTTAAGGAAAGTTCTGGGTGAAGAGACGATAGCAGAAGATTATTTAATTGACGTCATATCACCACAGATCCAGCTACAAAGTGAAGATATACCGGACTCGGTAGTATTGATAGCTGCTCCTACTATTAATGCCAAAATTGTTTCCGTATACAATCACTCTACTGACAAACTCCTTGTTGATGCTAATGAGCTTGAAACGAGATATGGAGTCTTCCTTCATGATGCGAACATTTTTGTTTTAAATAGAAACAGTGCGGAAAATTTCTCAAGCCTAATATTAAGTGAGAAACCATATGGGTCTGCTACTAATTGGCCACCTTGGTTGGGACTTGAAGTTTGCAAAAATGGAAACTTCGCTGGTAAAGAGAACTTGTTGGTAGAAAACATGTCCATGATGATAACATACGAGGAATTGAAACCTTTAGGAAATAAGCTATCTAAATCCAATGAAAGCAAGAGCAATGAAGAAGAACAGGCTCAAGATGACAAATATGGTTCCTTGAGTACGCCTAACAAATTGCATATTGATGTACCAAAATTTGTCATTACATCTACTGCAAGACAGTATTTCACTCTATATATTATTGTTTTGAGCTTATTATTTTACAGTGAGCCTATGAGTAAAACTCTAGGAGAAAAGCTTCAAAGGTTGAAATTCTCTATAGGGTTTCAGGATTTGAAGTCATTGAAAGATCGAATATCTAAAATGCATGAATATTATAGAGTCATGACTCTCATTTCCCAGAGTTATACATTCAGACAGAATCACTTAAATAATGATAGTTTGAATGATGCATCAATGCTCGCTATAGAACGTGGTAACGCCGTAACTGAAATTTACTTGTTGATGAGCTCCATTCTCAGTGGAGAAATAAACACGCTGGAGACAGGCTCTCAAAATAAGGCTCACTGGTTTATTCGGACGGACCAGCTCATCTTGCATTTGCTTGAAGATAATAGAAAACCTATCATAGACCTTGCTTTGGCTAAAGGGACATATAAGCGCCTCATTAAAGAGGATGGTGCAAACCACAATCGTATTGAGATTTCCGTGATGCAAGGGTTTAATTTAATTCCAAAAGCTCCTTTCCCATCTCTACTTGAACCTTTGGAAGTTCCTGGTAAGGACCTGAAATTGGACAACCTCATTACTGTCGATTGGTCAATGAAAAGATCTATTGGAGGCATCAGAATCATGGAAGATTTTGAAATAAATTCGCTCCCGATAAATGTCAACTTGGATGAAGTGACGGGCGATAAGTTAATGAAGTTTATAAATCAATCAGATTTAACAAATTTGAACCCTAAACCACAAGCCAACGATGATTCAGAAGATGATGATTTTGATCAAGAATCAGAAATGGATGGAGATGGTATCGTCGAGGGCTTAGAAGGTGCTGATAAGGGCAAAAAGGTTGATAGTTCGGCTAATAGAAGTTTTTCGAGTCCAAGGTTAACCCAGAGGACGGTCAACTCAGTTGGCAATACATTTTCCTTCTCCAATGAATCATCCAATGATGAGTACCAAGAAGAATCGGATGCAATGCTTGGAAGATCGAAAAAGTTTTTAAGCATAGTTTACTTTAAACTTCATCCAATAGCACTACTGATATCTATAAAGCTTAAAAGTGGATACAAGAGGCTTCTTAATGTCCACAAACTATTGATAGACCTTCCAGCGCTTGTTATACGTGGTCAAGTTCTTTCGATGTTAGACATAATGAATCTACTAAAAAAGACAGTCATTAGGACGCTAATTAGACATAGTGGACGTCTAATCAAAAATAAACTCACTTATCGAAAGAGAAGATCTAGAGCATTAGTGTCTATCCCTTTACGCCCTCTAAAGAAATATGCAGAGTTCACCAATGTCGCAGAACTAAGAGACTCTAATCATTCTAAAAACGATGACAAAACATAAATATTAAGTTGTAACATTACAAATACACATAATTGAGTAATTTAAAAAGTATCAAGTAATTAAGTCATACATGCTGTCTCTTTATATCATGCCCTACCCCCTGGTTTCTCGTTTTCCTCTTCGACTTCTTCCCTCCGCCATAATCATCATTTTCCGACATATCATCGCCACGCATTAAGGTTTGTAGGTCATTAATAGCTAAATCAGACGTTTTGAATCCTGGAATACCATTTATAGGAGTTTTATCAAACTTCATTGCTTGTCCTAACATTTCAGAATCCATTGCTTTAATTAAATCAGGGGCCAGAGCCACCATTGGGTCAAGTAAGCCAGACGGAATTGCTTTCTGCGCAGATACCTGGTGCTTTCCAGGCAAATCCTGAATATGATTTCTATATGATTTTCTCAACTTTACTCCCTTGCTTCCATCTGGATTGGTTCTTGCAAATGATTTCGCTATTGGTTCAAGATTATATAGCCTCAACAAATTGTCTAGAGGAGAAGGGTTTGTAATTTCGTATTGTTCTGAAGCGAGTTAATACACACGGACTATCTTCAAATAACTAATCAAACTTACTTTTCGTATCAACGAGATAATAACCATCTAGCTTTTGGCGCTCCTCTGCCATAACGTGATGCAATTCAACTGTTCACTATTACAATTTGTATTCGATTATAAAAGCTACATATGCATCTCAATGTGACACAAAGCAAAATTAATATCATCTCTTACGAATCTTTGAATACATATATTGACTAATGTCTAATTGAAATGATAATTATACAATAAAGAGGGTTCTGAGATTAAATCCTAAGTAATTTCGAGCCAAGGTCAGAAATATCATTTTTTGTTTTTAGTTTATTTTATTATCAGATTGAAATTGCACATTAGATTGTTCTTGTAAAACATGATTAATACAATGCTAGTTAAATTCATTCCTTTGGCGACTTATTTTCCAACCACTTCCCAATCTTCTGAATTCTTTGAATCAACAGTTAACTCAGAAGTCTTGGACTGAAGAGTTTCAATATCTTGATCAGCATCTGGTACCTTTTGTTGACTCTGATTAGTAACCTCTTCATCGGACTCTCCTTCGACTGCTAATACATCATACAGTGACTTTTGTGGCCTTTGTTCTGTTTCTTCTTCTTTCTTGTTTGAAACCTTAGCTTTGTTGCGTTGTTCTGGGGCTTGTCCTTTCTTCCATTCTGATGAATCCTGTCTTCTGGGGCGTCTTTCACTTCCTTGCCTCGTTCCCACGGCACTTCCTCTTACCGATGACCAATCCAAGCTCGGATCGTCTTTCTTAGGTCTTCTTTCACTTCTTTCTCTTCTTTCTTTGGCAGGGAGTGATACAGTTGCTGATCTCGCAGAACCCCAGTCTAACTCCGGCTCATCTTTCTTTGGTCTTCTTTCCCTTTCCATTCTGTTACTTTTCTCCCTTGGAGGTAAGGCATTACTTGTGGATCTTACTGAACCCCAGTCAAGGTCTGGTTCTTCCCTTCTGGGTCTTCTTTCAACTCTTTCTCCTCCTTCACCTCTGTCGCGTCTCTCCCTGGGGGGCAAACCACCTGAAGTCGATCTCACAGTACCCCAATCTAAGTCTGGTTCCTCTCTCCTCTCTCTTTCTCTTCTAGGTGGACCCCCAGACATTGGTCCACTTCTTGCAGCTCTCCAGTCCATCTCAAAGACATCTTGTCTCTGTGGAGCTGCTACGTTAACAAAGAGCTTCCTACCAAAGAAATCCGACAAGCTTAAATTTAAGGCTTCTTCCAATGCTTCCCTTGATTCAAATGTAACAAATCCAAATCCTTTTAATCGGTTTGTTGCTGGATCGATTGGTAGCTTTATATCAGTAACCACATCCAACACTTGCATGCGGTCCTCGAAAAATCTCTTCAATGCCTCTTCTTCAACTTCCCATGGTAAATTCCCAACTCTAGCCCTATAAGGCGGTTCGTCAGGAATGGGAAATTCTTTTCTCTCTCTTCTGGGGTCATCATCTCCAAAAGACGACTGTCTATTAAAACTCTGTTCTGGCCTTCTAGAAGGTTGGGCAGATCCCGTGTTAAGTTGTACACCAATAGAAGACATATCAACTTCTTCATCGGCCCACGATCCACCCCCGAGTGAATCGTCGGCCAAGAAGGCGCCTAAGTCCATTTTTACGCTTTTCTTCGGCGGAACTGAGCTAAGTTAGTAAATTGATGTTCATAATTTCCTAAACTATCTTAGGTCTTTGATAAATGACTTACCCATATTGCTATCCTTTATTATATATCAATACTTGATTATTCAATGTTTGAATTGTAAAGAATGGGCATCAGTCTGTAAATTTTTTTCCTCGCAAATTTGAATTAATTATGTAATTTGCGTTTCTCAAGATATCTACAACGTGAGCTATCTATCAAAAAAATTGTTCGAAATTATATTATCAATAAGGATAGAATTAGTAGATTGGATGATATATATTGAGATATAAGAGCAACTTAATACCATTAAAAATTGTTTCATAAAATATATTACATTACACCTAAACCATTTGTTCCACTAAGTTTCTTCTATCGCGGTTGTTCTGCTCCAGTATGTCGACTTCAGAGATTTCAGAATCAGGTGCATGATCCACGTTAGAAGAGTTTCCATTTCCTGTACCTTCGGTCTCCTGCTGCCCAGAAAGTGGTCTCACTTGTTTGTAAATTACTAATACAGCCCAGCTGAAAAAGTCTTCCTGTGAGATCCCCATTGTCCTCCACCACAATGCCTTAACACAATTACTATACTTTTTTTGAGCTATACGATTTGCCTTGTCTTCAATCTGATACTCTGCCATGTTAGGGTCATTTAAGATCATTCTCGCTCTTTCACGCACGGGAATCAAGTCTTGAACCATACTTGCAATTATAGGGTCATTTCTAAGGGCTTCTAAATCGACGCTATCTTCATCACCAGCATTATCATGTTCTGTATAACTATTGTCATTATGTTCATTACCATTAGCATTGCCATCCGTCTCATTATTATTAGAACCCGGACTTTCTACCACACCTCTATCGGTATTGGCATCAACATGAGCGTTATCATTATCATGCTCAACATCTCTGGTTCCAATCTCAGTATTATTATTGGTATTATTACGACTGTTGTTCGTTTCATCTTTGTAAAAATAGTCTCTTTTACACATAGGACAACATGCTCTTCTTTTAGTTAACCAAGGGTCTAGACATTCCGAATGAAATACATGACCACAAATCAACCCTCTTACTAAATCATCATCTTCAATCACCTCAAGGCAAATAGCACAGGTTCCTGAACTGAAATGTAATTCTTCATGCAGCTCACTGACTTTATCCGTTCCAAGATCTTTCATTTCTACTGATTTTGTTTCGTCAAGAACTGAAGAATCTCTAACAGTTATCGAATTACCTGCCGAGTAATCTGTAGTATCAGAGCTAACCATGTCTAGTTGAACGGCCTGATTGTCATTAATTTCAACTACGTCATTGGTTTCGTTATTCTTTCCCGAAAAGATACCACCCTCTTCATGTAAGACGCCATCCCTCAAGCTATGGTCTCTCTCCTGTCCTCCATTTTTCCAATCATAATAGGTTTTCACCGGAAATAATATATTGACTTGCTGTTGAGTAAGTTTCTTCATCCTCGAGTATCTACCACCTCTTCTCCGGCCCCGTCTTCTTCTACTAATAAATATTCTGTTCACCACATCTTGCCTAACGAAATTATTCTCCCTAATATACTCAAGTTGACGTCTAAGATCTTCATTAGTAGTATCTCCTGGATTCAAGTTACTCACCGAAATATTAGAAAGCAAAACACCTCTTTGGCCAATGGGAAAAACGTGAAGGCCATATCTTTGTCTAACAAAATATCTCAAGGTAAAGAAGACAAATAGTGAAGCTATAACCACACCAACAGCAAGGGCCAAAAAGAATAAGACGGTAGAAGGGGTATTTCCAATAAAATTATTATCATAATCATTAGAAGCCCGCTTCAGGACTACTTCAAATATGACTCCCATATTTCAAGTCTTACGTCAAAGACTATGTCCCTTTTATTAAGATTTTCCAAATAAAACAGAGCACGTCTAGAATAGAGTCGTAGTCTATTTGCAAATTAATCTGAGACAAATTTCTTCGTCTATCTTAACACTATGATTCAAGTAATTTAAAAAAAGAATTTTGTACCATTAATTAAAACCCTGAAAAGTGAGCCCAGACAAGGCTGAAATTTGCGATGAACAAAAATGTAGTTATTGTAGGAGAGATCTGTTATCTATGTTCAGATAACTTATTCTTGTAGCGCAGTTAGCTTAATAATGATTCCCTTCTAATGACCTCTTAGATTTTCCTGAGATGAGGAGAGGGGACACTAGTTCGGCTGCGATGGTTTTTTGAATGACAGTTCGGTACCGACAAAGAATAAAATTAGTGAGCTAAATCATCTTTCAAAACTCTATTCAAAATTGAATTGGGAGACATTCAAGTGGACCTATAAAAACGCTACTGAGATAATTAATGGCTCCTCTTTTAAAAAATATATATATCCTGATATGTCAATTATAAAGCCTATATAGTTATCAAAAAAGGATTAAATAACGAGCAACATATCTAATATAGCATCTTACAAGATGTAATTGTGGTGCTTGCTAATTAACTTACAACTTTGGGGCTTCCTTGAATGAAATAGCAGCTTCCTCACCCATAGCAGAAATGATAGTAACCAATAAATCTTTACCTTCATCGAATTCGGATTGAATCTTGTCACCTAATTCGCCTTCTGGAATTTTGACATCGTCCTTGGTGTCACCATCCTGAGTCATCAAAGACAAGTAACCATCATCAATGTCCAATAATTGATACTCTTGTCTAGTGACATTAGGAACATCCATGTTGTGGGTAGATGGAGACAAATCTTCCAATTTCTTACCAGTAAAGATATCCAAAGCGACTAAGTGAACCTTAGCATGACCGTGCTTACCAGTTTTGGAAGTAGACATTTCAACAATTTTACATGGTCTGCTCTTAATGACAACATGTCCGTTCTTTCTCAAAGCAGAACATTGCATTGGGAAAGTCAAAGCGGCACCAGCATCAGCGGTCTCGAAAGTGTGCTAAAGTTAGAGTTAGTATGGTATTCAATTTGTTAAGAATGCTGGAATAAGAAGAAATGAAAAATTTTGCCATGCTGAAAATTTTCAGGGCTAGAGTACGATCGTACGATGACATGTCGAAGGCTTGCAAGTAAAGTTGATCCTATCAAATAAAAATGGGGCTCATCAATCGTAAGCCTAGCGCTCTTAGCAAACCAGAATGCAAAGCATGCTTTACTAAATCCATCTTTATTCTTACCATATCTACCCATGGTAAATTATTCAGGTACTTCAATCCATCATTTTAGTGTCTACTTACTTCTTCTTCAGCCATTTTTGCTATCTTAACTTGTTATTCGAAGTATAAAAACTATTAAATAACTTTTGTTCTTCAAAAGATCTGTAAAATTAATATGTCAATATCCGACACAACAGTTCAGAGTACGCTGAGGGTGGTGGAATGGGTGAAGAAAAAAATTTTGTGATTCGAAAAAAAAAAATCTGAGTATATTTGAGTACAACCTTTTATTACTGCATCTAACAAAGAATGTCGTATTTTTTGGGTGGAAAATACTTGAGGGACGCCTCAATTTTTGCAATTTGCCCCGCGGGCGGGTAACGAAACACAGTAATTGTCAGCACAGAATGGTCTTTAGGCTAACGAATAGAACAGTTTTCTCTCCAATCTTACAATGTCGCGCATAAATGCTTACAAAGTTCTATTCATGTGACTTAATATAATACATATGTGAAGTGAAGGCTATTATGTTCGAATGGCATCTAAGAAAATGACAAGCTAGTTCCAAACTGAAAACATGAGAGATTGGTACATAGTATTATAGCTGTTTGGTCTTTCGCTTGCCATTTGATATAAAGGGAGCTATTGCTTCAGCTGCGGCTGGTCTCAATTTCCGTTTTCCAACATTAGCCGCACGGATAATAAATCTAAGATTCTCCTTTAGTAACAGAATTCGAATTACTTTCGACTGCAGATACTTCTGAGTCATCTGGTGCTTGGCTGCTTGTACGAGAGTTCTCATGAGAGACTCCAGGTTTCAGGCTGCCATTAGTATGCGCCTTGCGGTCTAATCTGATAGCTTCAATCAAATGCTCCCACTTATTTAACAATTCTTCACATTTTTCATGGAGCTGAAAGCTATCTCGGTATGCTAAATTCTCATCTCTTAAAATGCACCTTAAAACCTTATGAATTTTGGTCTTTTTTAAAAGCTCTATGTCCACTGGAAAGTCCACTAATCTGTGAAGTATTAGTCTCGCTACCAGTAACTCGTCCGCAGTAGGAGGAGGGAATTTCTTTGGGTCCGAAGGTGTTACAGGTTGATTTCTTTGTATGAGTGTTCTTTGTAGCTTTATACGACATAACCATAGCTGGTGCTGTCTCTCTTCTTTAGTTTGAACTCTTGGAGAAGAAGCTTTGGGGGCAGGTGTCACTTTTTTGCCATTTGAAGGGTCTACCTTGACAGCCTTTCGTGGACCATTTATAGCTAGAGATCTTTTGCGTCTTGAAATTATGCCATCTTCGTTCTCATCCTTTGGGTTCAACTCATCTTCATTCATTTTTTCAGTATTTAGCGGTGCCTGCTTAGCCGTCGTACTGCTTCCTTTGATATTTTTTGTTACCGAGGACTCTTCGGAGCTACTTCCTTCATCTCCATCCACTTCGTCATCTTTTTTCGAGCCTTTCTCTTCGATGATATCTCCATCATCGTCGTCGATAATAGCTTCTTCTTCATCGTCATCGACATCGTCTTCATCCTCGACATTTTCAGCATTAGAATCATTGGAGATGTTTGGCTCTTCACCTGCAGCTTCTAAAGTACTCATGAAAGCATCAAATGTTAAATTCTCAGCTGCAAGTAAGGCATCATTGACATTTAGTGTGCGGCCCTTTTTAGGCTTCGCTTTTTTTGGAATCTTTTCAAGCTTCTTTAGAAGTTTCTCTGTTGACAATCCTTCGAGGTTCTTCTCTGTCATCCAGTAATAATCCCCGTCTGGTATGAATATGACGCAGTAGTCGGTGGTTTTCTTTTTTGCTTTTAACACCGAAGGCGGTATCATTTCTCGTGGCATTACGAACGAAGGCCAAGCTGACCAACCAGCCATTTTAGCTAAAACTAAATCGCCAGGTTCGAACTTTGGTTTCTTTGCTGTTTTCGGAGGCATACCTTGAATGAATATGAGACGCGATGGTCAAACAAATATGATGTTCTATTGCCCTATAGGCTACGCTCCTAAATCTTCTCCTGACTTCTAGTTGAGTCGAATCGAATATAGATTTCGCTTAATTGTATCCAAATGAATTTGTAACGTGTTTCACTATACAAATGAGCAGGTCAATTTACTATGTTTCTTCTTCCTTTCTTTTGAATAGCAATTGAGAAAAGATTTCACCGTCAGTACAAATGGTTATATTTATGCTCAAAATCAAGTTAGCCTGCCACTAGGAAGTCTAAGCAAAAAAAAAAAGACGTTGTTTCTATATAGAGTAAAGGCCCTCTTAACGGCAACATACAGAAAGTGTTTTTAGTCTACTCGGAGAAGTAAACTTTGTTTATGCACGACTTTTGAAATCTATTAACTCTTATCCCGCAATAATCTAAGAAAGTTTTATCGTTACATGAACCACTAGCTCGTATTCCTTAGTCATAAACCCTAGCCATAACCCAGCGTAGGAGCTTCAGCTAGCCCCACGTATGAATATAATCGTCTTGCGTATTCCCCTTCTGGCAGTTTTAATGACAGTATCAGCGGAAGATTCAATTTAGATAGGAACGAGTTTTGCTGAATAAATCATATCTCCTTTATCTCATTTTAAATAACATATATCTTCAAGCTCAGCCTGTAGCATTTGTAGTCTTATGTAAGAATTTCCTGGTTCTAAAGAGTACGAATTTTTATATAATAGCTGGCGCTTTCGATTCGCAATTTATCTTGAATATTATAATGAATCAGCTGTGGTTAACGACGAGTTCATTTTAACTACAAAAAATATTTTTGAAGATTCAAATTCACCTTTGTCTCCTACTCCGATATTAATACCCCATGTAGTCGTATTAAAGATAGTGTCTTTATTCCTATAAAGCCCTTCAATGTGGAGTATCTGTACCTCTTAACTTCGGATGATAGATTACGATGGATCTCTCCTGATTATATAATCAGGGTCTCAGAAGGCTGCGACCAAATTTTGATTTGGCTTTCTCGACTGGACCAACATTGGAAGAGACTAGATAAGCTTGGCGCTGACTTTAAGAAATAGCCAGAGTGTTAACTGAAAGTTCACGTTTGTTGCTAAAAAAAATCTCTGAGATTAGGAATTTGATCAGGTCCTGTCATCTCTTGCAGAGACTAAAAACACCATTGACCATTAATATCGCAATAAGGTGATAGACCGTTAGGTTAATAGTGAACTAAAAGTGAAAAGCGAAGACCGGCAGTGAAACAGAGAAACCTACTGGATATAGTTCAAGTCTTTTGGCCCTTTATTATTTTACACTCCAACTTGACATTTGAGCTGTACATTTTTTTTTTCTATTCTTATTGCTGCTACAAATGGATAGTTCCAAGTTCCTTAAAAGGCCGCTAGCATCAGAGGATGTCCCTGACCCTGATGCTATAAGTAGCTACTTGAAGCACTCTTACAAGAAACAAAAGATTCCAGATGTTCCAAGATCGTTAAAGCAATCTGAATCTGCTCCGATTTTACATTCGGTTCCTCCAAGTATGATTCCAATTATCCGCCCTCCACTTCATTCTGAAGATTTTTTTACCGACTTAACAACTGAGCTTGATGATATGAAAGTCACCGAACAAGTGGAAGGTATGTTGAGAAAATTTCCTCCCCCCATTCCACCTTATTTACCAGATCTGGTAGCTTCGTCTAAAGGGGGAATAATGATTCCTTTTATATACCCACCCCCTCCAATAATAGATCCGCTGGCCTTGCCATATTCTAAAGAACAAGCTTTACCGAACAGAGGTAAGAAAAAGAATTTGAGGGGTTCCCCTAAGAGGACGGATTCTTCGCCTCTATCTGAACAGGCTTACGTTCAACTACCCCCATTACCCTTTCCTCCTCCGAACTACATGCCATATCCTTTGATATCTGATGAATCAACGTTAACGCCTGGGGATGTCTTCGCGTCCTTCTTGGAAGCGCTGGAAGTTTTGCCGAGAACTGACATGGTTCTTGCGAGTGCTGCAGGATCATTACTTGATATACGATCCCAGGCGAGGGAAGAGAGATTTTCGATTCGGGACTTTGAAGACAAAAGGTCACAAATAGCTAAAAAAAGAAACTTTGAAACTTCTGGTCCTTACAGTGGTGAAGATGATGACCTTTCATCTTCAGCTTTATCGTCGGAACAAGAAAAAGAAAACTTTGAGTATGATATTTTTGCGAGTAATGTGGATAGAGATGATGCCTTCGACAACTATCAGAAAAATGAAAAGCATATTCTGACTCCTAAGTTTGAGCTCAGAAAGATTCCGCCTTCATACATGGATGTTCAACAAACGTTGAGTAATATCAAGGGAGTGAAGAACTCTAAGCTGAAAAAGGAGTACATTGTAGATGATGAGTTTGATGGTGACTTGAATCATCGTACCCAGTCGATTGACTTGGATCTGTTGGTTCCACCAAGCTCAAAAGATGTAGTCTCGGCTAATGGAAGTAACAAAGAAAAGAGAAGAATGAGGCTATTGGGTTACTATGAATCTTTGGAGAACTTGTCTTACGAAAAGCGATATGAGACATATATCTCTAGAAAGGCCGAATTGCTCCAAAAGTTGAAGAATCTTAAGGACTCTAAATTATCGTTTACGAATTCAGATATCAAAGATGATGAGTTGATTCAACGAAATAATGATCTTGAGTTTGTCAGGGATGAGGAATTATTACGTATGAAACTTTCTCACAACTATGAGTCCCTCCAAAACTCGCAAGTTTTTTATCAAAATTCGAATAAAATCTATAAGAACTTAAATTCGTTGATGGTAAACAAGCTACAAAAGCTTAAGAGCTTTTTTGAGTTGCAAAAAAATTTGTTCAACGATATAGTAAAAAACAGTGAGAGTGAAATATTTGATATTCGTAATAAAGAGTCGCAAAGGTTAGTGCAAGGTTCTTCTGAAAGTGACTTTAAGTCGAAGATAAAAGATGCCATCAAACGTACTCTTGAAAATCCTCAAGGAAGTGCCGACTCAGACGCGTTCAACTCACATCATCACTTGCATCATCCCAATACATTGGTTCATGATTTTATGAGCCTAATATCGCCAGCAGAATTTGAAATTATAACTGGCGATGCGCCAACTAACCTTAAGGGTCATTCTTCCAAAGATTCTTTCAACTCTAAAACAGCATCAGCGGGAATTAAACATCAAATTTTTCAAAGCTCATTGTATGACCCGCTTACTTCGGGATCTGATACAAATACCTCAGATGGTGGAAGCTCGACACCTAGCAAAAGGAGAGGGAGAAGAGGTGCTGCGATCAATATTGCAAATGGCACTGGAAGGAGGGTGTCCGAAGAAGGTGAAAGGTCCAAGCAATCCGAGGCCGTGTTGCTTGCTAAGATCATGAAACAATTTAGCGGTCCACAGGCGGCTAAGCCTAACGAATTGTTAAATGATTTAGAACTCTTGGGTATAAACACAAGGTGGCCAGTGCAAAGTTCAAGATAGTCGGTAATCTGGTTGAAATTTATATGATGGGTGAGTTTCATAATTTCATTTTTTAAATTACATAGTTCTATTGCGAAATAAAGGTGAATAAAGTAATATTGAAAGTAAAATATGTTACATTAAGTGCAACAGAAAATAGACAAATATTTGAACAGCGTTAGTAGTAATAAACAGTATTTAAAAAAAAAAATTATTAAAAACTTCGAGCATCTTTGACAACTGCAAGTTGATAAGTTGATAGCACAAGAATAAACGATGGAATACACTTCAGAACTGAAACTCCCTTCATTGATACTGAAAGCATGGTAAAAAAAGTCTTGTAATTTTTTTTTAATAATCTTCGAATTGAGAGTAGATGGCAACTAGAATATTAGAAACTCCGATAATTAAGGGGAAATTACCTAAAGTCTCGGTGAATTTGCCATAAACTCCCAATTGCAGCAAGATGTGGTGCTTCAAAGCATTAAAAATACCACGATATGAATTTAATGTTGTTAAGCTATCATAGTTTTTGGTAACAAAGTAAAAGATAAGTACTTTGACCAAAGCAAAAATAAATGGATCGTACCTGTAAATTCTTGCAATAATACCAGCTTCTTCATCCAACACTATGACTCTTTTGGAAAAATTTACGTAATAAGAAACTACCAATGGGACAAATATTGATGTTAAGGCCCAGGTAAAGAACGTTGAAATCGTGTTGTAGTTCACAAGAGATAACAAATTGGGAGTTGGGATATCACTTTTATCAAAAAATTCAATATTGTCTTTGAGAACTTGGTGAACGAGGGGATTTTCGCTAAGTGCAACCAATGGGATATAAGTATACAAGAAATATAAGAATTCAAATGAAATCTCAAGATAATTTAAAGTAATAGACTTCGATAACTGATCTCTCAATTCATCGTTAAAATCAACCGTGGTGATTCCGACCTTATCAGTGAATTCATAAACTTTAGTGAGAGCTGCCTCAGATTTTTCGATTATAGGATCAATGATCCATTCCTTCAAATTAATTGGTGCAGAATCCTCATAGTCATTGTCTTCTTTTTCCTCCTCAGTCTCTTCCTCCTCCTCAGCTAAAGTTTCTTCATCTTCATCTTCCTTATCTTGTAATATACCTTGAACTGCTAATACGCCATCCTCACCATATTCGCTAATATAACTTTCCACTTTTTCAGTTAAAACCTTCTTTGTGTCTTTCGCAAGAGTAGGAATGTCAAGCTTTTTGCATACATTAACCAAATCCGCTTTCTTATAACTATTTAAATCGCTCATCTCTCTTGATCAGGTATCTCAATTGATTCTTATTTAATGATCTTTCTAGTCGATTCGAACAAAAGTATTCTTAAAGTTGGGTCTTGGTTACTTTACTAATTAGCGCCTCAGAATCCTGTAAGTATTTAACTGTTTGTTTATGTCTAGGTTCTTATAAATTTGATATGTTGTTTTATATGCAGGTTTGTTTGTTTTCTTCCATTTCGAGAAGGAATAGACAATTCCATGTAGTCTCGGTACTCACAGATAGCCCTGCCATCACACCATCATAACAAGAAGCAATCAAGTAGATTCGCAGTAAGCATATCTTCCTTAGCCTAAAAAAAAAATAGAACACAAAGCAAGTGATTTGTTGTTCTTAACTTTTAAAAACATAAGGTTGGCGAGCTGAAAAGGAAAAGGGTTGGGTGATAGCTCTCTCATAACAAATAAAAAGGTAACTAAAGGTTCACATGAACCGATTATTGTTTTTCAGGCGCTTATGCAATTCTCCATTCTTATCGCAAGAACCTAGAGTGAATCAGTTGGGAATACAATATTTGTCCGAAGAATTACAGAAGAAAATATTTCCCAGATCGTCTACGAAAGAGTATTTGAATCCAAAGCGTCAAGACTTTATAGACCTAGCCAAAAAGCACCTAGAAGAAAACCATTTATTAGGGAAGAAAACCACAATCACTGATCCCATACGAATAAAGAATTTTCCTGACTTGAATGGAAAGAGTTTAGATGAGCATTTCTATAAGATTGGAACAACATGTTCAGAGCCCTACAAGTCAATGGCCGATGCATTTTTATTGAACGGCAATATACCCCAAAAACCTAAAGAGTGGTCTTTCCAATCTGGATGGACACGATACGAAAACGGTAAGGAGCCGGAAAATGTCGAGTACCCATTAGAGGACTCATTAGTATTTGATGTTGAAGTTCTATATCGTGTCTCGAAATACCCTGTTTTGGCTACTTGCGTGTCGCTGAAAGCATGGTACGGCTGGGTTTCACCACTATTAACTGATCTCAAAAGCAATTCAAGCCCCGATTTCGAGCATTTGATTCCACTTAATACGATAAAAAGTCCAAAGCTAGTTATTGGCTACAACGTGAGCTACGATAGAGCAAGAGTTCTAGAGGAATATAATATAAGATCTTCAAATGCATTTTTTCTTGATGGAATGGCTCTACACGTAGCTGTAAGTGGTATATGTTCACAACAGCGGCCCATGTGGCAAAAATATAAAAAAAGCGTAACACAAGGAGCCACTTCTAATGAGGAGCTTACAGATGCTGAAAGCTCTCTTTCATACGATCGCCAAATTGCTCAGGAGCTTTCTGACGATCCCTGGCTAGACAAGGGTGCAACTAACTCTCTTGCTAGTGTCGCTGATTTTCATTGTGGCATCAAAATGGACAAATCAGATCGAGACTACTTCAGTGAACTAGACCCGAAAATTATTGTAGACTCATTTAACCAGCTAATGACATACTGTGCTGGAGATGTTGAAGCTACATTTGCAGTCACGAAGAAGCTCTATCCTGAATTTATAAAAAAAGCACCGCATCCAGTTTCATTTGCAGCATTAAAAGTAATGGGAAGTTTGATGTTACCTACAACATCCAACTGGGAAAGTTATACCAGGAATTCTGAGAAGGTTTATCAACAAAATAGAGAAGAAGTGGGTAAAATACTAAAGGAAAGAGCAAACTCTTTGGTGCAATATATAATCGCCGATAAGGAGGGTTTGAAACCTAATTGGGAAGAAGACCCTTGGCTAAGGCAATTAAACTGGACTCTAAAGGAAAGGAGGCTCAAGAAAAATGGAGAACCATTTGCGAAGCAAGCCTATTTGACAGGTTATCCAGAATGGTACAGGGAACTATTCAGGACATCTGTAGATACTGATGGAGTACGAGAGATGAACTTGACAGTCCGTTCGAGAGTTACTCCTCTTCTCTTAAAATTAAAATGGGAAGGGTTTCCTTTGTTGTGGACTGATTCGGCCGGGTGGTGCTTCAAAGTTCCATTTGAAGACGAATTGATAGACGATTTACAATCCAAGAATTACATTAGACCGAAGTTATCTGAGGAAGAGTTTGAAAAATTGCTTCCCGAACTAAGAGATAGTCATCACAATTTTGAGCTTTTTAAAGTTCCTCATCCGGAAGGGTCTACTAAAAGATGTACATCTATCATGTCAAAAAGCTATTTGCGATACTTCGAAAATGGAATCTTGACTTCGGAATATCCGTATGCTCAGGATATATTAAAGCTTAACTCAGCGGCATCTTATTGGATGGGTAATAGGCAAAGGATTATGGATCAGTTTGTTGTCTATTCTAATTCGAACAAGAATCAATTTTGGAGAACAAAAAAAGAAGCCAGCACTCATAAAGACATGGGAATAATTTTGCCAGTTTTATGTACCATGGGAACAATTACTAGAAGAGCAACTGAGAACACCTGGTTGACTGCGTCGAATGCTAAGGCAAACAGGATCGGCTCAGAATTAAAAGCTATGATCGAAGCACCTGAAGGATACTGCTTCGTAGGAGCGGATGTTGACTCAGAGGAGCTTTGGATAGCATCAATTATCGGAGATTCGATTTTTGGAATCCATGGAGGCACCGCATTAGGATGGATGACCTTAGAAGGTGATAAGAATGAAAAGACAGACTTGCATTCCAAGACAGCAGAAATCTTGGGTATATCCAGAGATGATGCAAAAGTGTTCAATTATGGACGAATCTATGGCGCGGGCGTTAAATTTGCGTCAAGATTATTGAAGCAATGCAATTCTAAATTAAGCGATGAAGAATCAGAAAAAATTGCCAAAAACCTATACTCTAAGACAAAAGGACAAACGAGCAGCTCTAAATTTTTGGAAAGAAGACTATATCATGGGGGTTCGGAGTCAATAATATTCAATGCTTTAGAAGCGATCGCAAATGAGGAGGAACCAAGAACTCCAGTGTTGGGGGCAGCAATTACAGATGCTCTAGTGGCCAAAAATTTAAACAAAAACAATTATTTGACTTCTAGAATCAATTGGACAATTCAAAGTTCAGGAGTAGATTATTTGCACTTATTGATCACGTCGATGGATTACTTGCTTCAAAAGTATCAACTTGAGGCAAGGTTAGCTCTAACAGTTCACGATGAGATCAGGTACCTTGCAAAAGAGAAAGATCGGTACATCATAGCCTTGCTTCTTCAGATAAGCAATTTGTGGACAAGAGCTATGTTTTCAGAACTGATGGGAATTCCTGAGGTACCTCAAAGTTGTGCTTTTTTCTCAGAGGTAGATTTAGATAAAGTATTGAGGAAGGATGTTTCGCTGACTTGTGTAACACCTTCACATCCAACAGCAATACCACCCGGAAAGTCTCTTGATATAAGAGAATTATTAAAGATATGTGATGATGGAGAGATACTAAGTTCGATGAAGAAAAAAAGAGCAAAGATGAATGATATAAAATATATAGGAAGGGAGGTTGGGACACCATCCCTAGATCGACATTTGAGCAAACGTTTGAGAATTGCGAAGGCGAAGATGCAAATATCGACAGACCACTTTAGTTGGCGAAAAAGTGTAAATCAGTATATCAGATTAAAGAAGAGTATAGAATTTGAAAAGGAAGAATGCAATGAAAGATGGAACAAAAAATCGGGGAGAGTCAATAAAACTAAAAATAGTGGGCCACCGAAGAAAAAGATAGATGAAATTGACATCAGTGGCATTGGTAACGAGATGCTAGCAAGGGAAATTGAGATGACTGATGCTCACTTCTCTAAAAAGGAGTCAAAAAAGGTTAATGAATCCAATATCTACAATAATAGAAGCTACATAAAGTCGCTGATAGACCCGAAAGGAGAGCAAAATTATCAACCCCTTCATGGCAATCAACAAAACCTTGTAGATAATACAAATGAGAATTTTGATGGGATAGAGAATTTTATCAGATCACCTCGAGCAGAAGTCCAAATGAAAAGTCAATCTTCTTTGAAAGACATTTCAAATATTGAATCAACTTCATTGTTTCAAATAGACTTAAAGCAGGAAAAAATTCTTATTCAGACATTGACTCCTCAAGTCTCTTCAGATCCCCCGTTTAGACGACGAAAGGGACAAACTGAGCAACCTGAACCTCCTTTCAGACGACGACATCAATCATATTTTTCTGAAGTAATAAGCAGCTAATAGAATTTACAACAAAAGAATGAGACACAGGGAAATTATAGAATTACTAAAAACACAAATTGCAGCCATGCTAAATAATTGATGAGAGCGTATATTATCATTGGCAAGATCCAGTATTGGTGCAGGATATAGTATTCATAGGTTTCCGAAAAGCTCTTAAATGCCCGTGCTACTGTGCGTTGTTGAGCCTCCCAGATTTTTTATAACTTTTTTGATAGCCGTTTACCTAATTAATGAAGAGCGTCATATAGACTTAATGAATAACGTTGTTAGATGAAACTACATCTTACTTACTTCGCGTCATAACTTATTTTTCTTTTCTTTTGTGACCTAATTTGAATTCCAAGGCAGAGACAATGTCTTTTTTGCCTTCGCTATAGTTCTTTCTTTTATCGAAACTCAAACATACTCTTATCCTACTACCTCCAGCCCTGTTTATATTTCATTAGCAATGATTTCCCAATGAGTCGGTGAGCCGCTGAATGCGGTAAGTATCTTTCCTAGATGAGCTCTCAAGCCTCACATAAACATATTTTTATGCCCCATAAGGATGTGCAGACAACACCTGTCTGCATATTGTGCTTTTTGTTTCGCAACTTTTGTTGTCTGATTTTAGGAGTGGAGATAGTAGCAAGAAGACTGTACAATAGCTTATGTGTACCTCCCGATGGTACCGATCGTCGCCGCATTTATGTAAAGTTTACTATTATAGAGCATACAAGTGCTAGCCGCTTACTTCCGAATGCCACATCCGAGAAACTTAAACCCTCAGACCGGATGTGGCTATTATTTTGGCCGTTGAAAAACGGAAACTATCCAAAGAGAATAGTAAGGCGAATAAGGAAAATAAACATTAGCGAGCAAAACATTTAGCTGTTGTCCTTATTAGGGACTTTCTGGACCTCTCCTAGGTTGTATGGTGCCACCTCGTTTGCTGTTGTGGTGTGTAGTAATGAACCATATTTGAACAATTGAGAAGAGCTGGCTCATGCCGGTCTGCCGAAGCCGTCTCAAGTCGCTCGAAATTTTTTTTTTTCTCTCAATGCTACCCTGCCGTTAGTAAGAGTCGGGACCGCACTTGATCGGAAGCTTTCGATCGGGGACAGTATAATTAAACAGAATTCCCAGCAATTTCGACAGCAATATTTATTATACTGTTCTTTTCAAAAAGTTTTCTTTTGAGCTACCAAACATCTAGAAATATTCAAGGAAAATGTTCCCAGGTGGTGTCATCTTAGTTTTCGTCTTAATTTTCTTAGCCTTCTGTGCTATCACTGGTGTTATGATCACTAAGAAGTTGAAGGCTAGAAAGTCCAACCAAAGATTTTAAGTGGGCCTGGACGGAGACATAGTTGGTTTAGGTACGGTGAGGGAAATACAGAGATTGGCAAATATTGAAGAAGGATTATCTTATGTTCTACTCATGCTTAAGTGAATTGTCGAAATCTGAAAGCGGCATAAGAATAGTCCAACTTTAACATTTACCTTTCTTTCTGTATTGTCCCGATTGTGAATTGCGCTTGTTGCTGTCCGTTAATCTACGCTGGTATTGTCTTCCTTCCTACTGCTACAAGACTATAATACGAAGAACTTTTGTTTTTTTTTTCAATACAACAAATACTATTATCTATTGGACTTATCTTTATCATAATTTTTTGTTGCTACTAATATAATTATCATTTTTTTTTATTGAAGATTTTGACGGGAATCAAATGTGGGAATAGTTATATACCTTTGTTAATACATGCTGAGTGTAATTACATTAATTATTCTGCCATGCGGGGCTTTAGAAACATAACATTTCGTAGTATTGCTCTTATTACGCTTAAATTCCGAAGTTGATGTTTAGTTGATCGCTCCCTCTATCTCTCTAGGCAAGGAGATTTAACCTTGCTAAAACTTTGTTAAAAGGCTCGATGTACAACAATCTAATGAAACTACAATTTTTTCATCTATCCTACTCTCCGTTTGAGCCATTCACCAAATCGCTTTCGTTCAGCATTTGACTTCGGAACATAAGATAAATCTCGGCTGACAATTGGTTTAAGCCCTAGCTGAACAGCCGTTTCCTTGACACATTTTAATTGTGATAGCTAAGGATTACGGAAACGGCTTTTGTGATTGGTAGAATTTGCTGAAAAATTGATAGGCGAAATCAAGAAATTCCCTCAAGCGACTCTACCCTCTTGAGTGTTTATATACATTACATTATGCAAGCTATAACTCCATATTGGTAAAGATTAATTAAAAACGGTAGGTTTGCTGAATATTAAGGATCAAAATTTGAACAGATTCACTTTAGAAAAGCGTTATATGTTACCAGGCATTTACTTTACTTCGTATATGAAGCATAGTATTAATTTAATATATCTTTTAAAAATTTTGGAGTAAATTTGTAGAAATTTAAAATAATTCAAATTAAAGATCAGTTTGGAAGCAAAATTCGGTTTAAGCTATGCTCTAAAAATGTTTTATTAGTCTATAATATCCTATGCTATGTATTCACTACCGTGCAACTGAAACAGTGATTCAGGTAGCTAAGCTACGTGGAAAGAGGTCCCTTGTTACCTTTGAACTTGTTCATTTCTTGTTCCCTAAGCACTAGCAAAATGCAAATTAGAACTAAGTTGGTTTCGCTTATATCTTCGCTGAATTGCTCAAAAATTCTTATCGTCCCATTTTTGACATATTTTGACAGTACTTTGACACTCTTCTCCTCTTGAAAGGACGCAAAAGGGAAATTGAATGAGGTTTGACCTTCACTGTATACTTGGTTGACCTTCGGCTTATCCTGTCTTCTAACAGCATCACAAAGTTCATTCGCACCATCTATCTCGATTTTAAAGTTTTTAATCAAAGTCTCCCTTTCATCTAGGCGTATACGATCAACTAATGAAGGACTAGATGGACGCATCACATACAATTTAATTGAACCATGGGCAAATGTTGAAGTTGTACCTGTCACGCCAGTTACACGGCATTTTGTGTCCATCCATATGAAATCATTAGACGGCTTGATTCCATTATTCATTATTACTAGAGTCTTCAAGCCTTCTGACAAATTGAGATATAGAATGTAGCAAGACAAGTTATTGGAGAGAACACGAAAGTACGCTTTACAAAACTCAGTCTTTTGATTATCCGCTTGCACCTTATGTATGTCCATAAACAGAGAGTTCTTCTTGAAGACGCTCAATACTGAAGTTGATGTCTGAAGTAGGGGCCTTCCATTATTCAACACAGTAGCATCAGGATGCAAGAATGAGCATACAACAGAAAGTCGTCTAATGAACCTATAACTTTCTGCCAGGTGATTAAACAAATCTCCTCCCATCATAGTAGTGGCGGTGTCACTAATGAAAGAGAGAATATCATCATCTCGTCTAGACCTTAAATCTTGGGATATATCTTCTGCCCTATTAAATGTATCCACATCATACCCCTCTGTATTTTCAGGCAATTCCTGCACTAGTGTTTCTTCACTGTTTCGCCTTATATTCGTTATACTCAGATCCATATCGAATGCTGCTGCAGTGAGGACTCCGTGCCACGGTCGGCTACTATCGACCTGTTTGTGCCTTGGCAGCAGTCTGTCTTCTAGTTTGAAAATTTATTTTGAATATGCAGGCTATCTGAAATGGTCTTCAAACTTCTTTATAAGATGCTAGAGGCCCTTCGAGCAATATATCCACATTTGACTCCAAGCTAGTATTCTCTTTTAAAAAAATGCTTTCATGAAAGTTCAAATCTTAGTCTTCATTGTCATAGTACTTTAAATTGCTTATACTATCATTGAGCATGTTTTAAGAATGCAACCTGATACTACCAAGTTACCGATGTAGTAAAATACCAGCTCTTGCGCATGCTTAGCTGGAAAATTTTTATTGATGAAGCGCCAAGATACCATGTAGGGAATTCGCTAAAAAATTGATATGATTTTAACTTAGAGAGTTCTGAATCTGCTAATAGACCTCACTGCAAAGTTTTAGAGTAGATGCACTTCATATAATGATGAGTATAATATTAATATTACTTTTCTACTGTAATTCAGAGCTGGCACAGATCTTATTATGCAAATGGATACGAGATGGGAATAATGAGTGATGTGGTCGAGTGGATGATATTACTAGATTGTACGATATTATCTTCGATTAAAACGTTTTGAAAACTGAATCATATTTATATGGTCATTTGTACACATCCTTATCCTGTCGCTTTTATTTATCTTGAAACTATGCACGTGAGGGTTAAGGGTTGCAATGTCAAAACTTGCAAAGTGAGTTTCTGGCACTGGCTTCTGGCTATAGTGTTATTATTGTTTTGGGATGCCACAACTATTTTCCCGGCAGGTACTGAATTTATCAAGATGATGTCTTACCGGCAAAGGGCACATATTAATGGAAACCGTTCTTACCTTAAAGACTCAGGAGAGGTACCACTATAAATATACCAGTAATTCGTTATCTTCTATAGACAGTTCTATCTGGGCCTAAGCCAATTAAAAAATCGATGCTCACGAATGGTGAAAAAGTTGCAGCTGAATTACTATTATAAGAAGTGATTTGAACAAAAAATTCCAATCCAATTTAGGATTTACGCTTCATGGCCCGAAGAGTGATTCCCATTTCTAGGCATTCGCACAAAAATCGAATGGAATGGACTAGGGAAGAATAACTTGCAACCTAAATTTCATAATCCTGTATTACAGTCGTCTCATGGCTACTTCAGTTTTTCAGATACCAGACAAAGAAATTAAGTCGTGTATCAAGAAGGTTCCCTCTTAGCTTCAAATTGCTCTGTTCCTGTTTCTTTATAGCATTTTCTTCTGTAGTTGTATTAAGAAAAGTACATAAAATTTCACTTGATTCTTATCGAACGGACTACCTCCACTTTTTTCATAAATATTAAAAAAAAAATAGTAATGGCAGCCAAAGACTTAAGATAGATAAGAGGGTCAAAGTTTTTCATGAACGCTTAAATATCTATTAATTACCTAAAGTTTACGATTTTTTAAGACCGGCTTGTGCTGCCATGACGCTGGAGGTTATCAAATTGAGCACGTGAATGATTGCCGCTACTCAATGCGAATGTGCAACCAAAAAAAAAAGTGAGCCCATATCTTGAACCATGAAAAAAGCAAATAGCTGATTAGCTCAACCAAACATTTTGAACGTATTTCCTAGCCACATGGAGGAAGTACAAGCCCACTTAACTTGAGTTTTTATTATTATGTGTTCAATCTACATTTTGCTGACAAACCCCATTGGTTCTTAAAAGGTTATTCATTCCCAAATGGGGTTAAAGTCTAAAGGAGTTATTCCTAAAGGAGGAATACCCTAAAGGGGTTGGTCCTAAAGGAGCTAAATCTCAAAGGGGTTAGTAAGAGAGCCGTTTTGCTTTTTCGGAGTTGCAACCATATATAATTCCTACAATGAACTATCATATTACCATCAAATATATGAACAGACTATCACCTAGAGCACTCAGATATTAAACACAAGATGTCTCTAAAGGATAATATTAGTGACTTACAATCTCAAAAAGAAGAGAAGATGGAAGACCCAGAACAGGGTAGCGAAGTGAAGCAAAAATACGACGAAGGAGACGCTGGCGATGGTAGCAAAAGGGAAGATCATTACTTAAAAGGATCAAAACTAGCCTTCGCTTTACTTTCAATTTATCTTATGCTTTTCCTTTATGCGTTAGATCTGACAATAGTATCAACAATAATCACAGAAGTTAGTAACAAATTTGACGGATTTGACAAAATAGGATGGCTCATATCAGGATACATGTTGACTATGAGCGTATTCATTTCTACATGGGGAAAGCTTTCAATCATATTTGGTAGAAAATATGCAGCTTATGTCGCAATTGTTCTTTTTGAGGCTGGCTCCTTGATGTGTGCCTTGGCTAACAGCATGAATGTGTTGATTGGAGGTCGAGTATTCGCAGGTGTGGGTGCGGGAGGAATACAGGCACTAAGCTTCATTATAGTGACTGAAATCATTCCAATGGAAAAAAGGCCATTAGCATTGGCAGGAATGGGTGCAACTTTCTCTGTAGGAAGTGTTGCAGGGCCACTATTGGGAGGAGCCTTTACGACTCACGTTACATGGAGGTGGTGTTTTTATATCAATTTACCTCTAGGTGGAGTATCACTCTTGTTATTATTTTTTGCATATAATCCTCCGAAACCTGTTGGAAATTTGAAACAAAAGTTATTGAAAATTGACTATCTAGGAGTATTCTTGTTGACCGCGGGTTTGGTGCTCTCATTACTAGCAATTACATTAGGTTCTGGAAATAAATATGCTTGGAATTCTGCCGCTGTAATTTGCTGCTTTGTTTTCGGTGGTTCAACTTTAATAATGTTCTTTATTTGGAATTTTAAATTTTCACCAAATCAAATAATTCCTTATGAAGTCGTGGCCACTTATCAAGTGATTGCTGCCTGTTTTACTGTTGGAGGAATGTACGGATCATTTATGGGATCCTATATATATCTCGCTATCTATTTCCAAGTGATTAAAGGAAAAAGTGCATGGATGTCTGGAATAGATCTACTTCCCATCATAGTACCTATGGTTTCATTTACCGTGATTACTGGAGTCCTCATTAAAAAAACAAGGTTAGTAAAACCGTTCATAGTTTTCAGTAGCATAATCTTTCCTGTGTCCGTTGGAATTATGTCCCTTTTAGAGGCTGACCTGTCTAAGTCTAAACAAATCGGGCTATTAATACTTAACGGGGTGATCGGAGGAATACAGTTTCAATCGGGATTAATGGGGGTACAATTGGCGGCACCAAAAATTGCTGGCGGGGCAATAACTGCTATAACGTTTAATAACTTTTTAAGAACATTTATGGGTACCATAGCTTCTGAATTGGCAAACACTGTCTTTAATTCTTCTTTTAAAAATAAGTTTAAGAATGCTGTTATGCATCTCCAAAATAGTAGTATAAAGAAGGAGCTCGCGACTATGAGCGCTTCAAAACTTACTACTTCTGCGAAGTCGATCGAATCACTCTCACCACAAGCTCAAAGAATAGTGAAAGATTTAGCCATGGGGGCAATAAAGAATGTATTTTATATGTGTCTTGGATTTGCAGCCATTTCTACTATTTCCAGTCTCTTTGTAACGAATGCAAAGGTTCCGGAAGATATAAAAGATGAATAAATCAGCTACTAGTTACTAGTGGCTTCTTTTATATTCCGAATACCTAGATAACATTAAAAAAAATCATATAAGAAATAATCGTCCCACAGATCCAAGGCATGGTCACTTGCCCATGGAATGGTTTCCGAGAGAGTCTGGGGATTCTCCTTGTAATTTGAGACGGAGAAATTGCACTCTTCACTAGAAATTATATTAAAATAACCCTCAAAGTCCAAAGAAATGCCTTCTTTCATTTCTCTTAATTGCTCAAAATTCTTTGTGTAGTTCTCAAAAAATATGCTGTAACCAAATTTTAATATACTAATACCATAGTCTTCAGTATGTTTAGAAAGAATTAAAGGAGCATTCGATACAGTCTGTAAAAATAATGCGACACCCTTATTTAAGACCACCGGATCATTCATACCCCACGTAACTGATTCAATTATTTCCTCTTTCGGGTTCGACGAGTTTAAAACATTGGACAACTTCAAATCATATGTCTTTCCTTCCAGTTGTAAATTTGTGAACCTAGACATTAATTCCACGCAAGATAATAATGCTCTGCAGCAAACTTGTTTTGAAGCTGCTAAACCTAGTAAAAATAATTGAGACCAAAGAGGTCGAATCGAAATTTTGAATGTCTTCCTTAAAGACAAGAAGAACCCACCGAAAGATACAAGTATTAACATATTATACCTTGCAACTGATTCTTGAAACTTAGTCATTGTCAATTCGTCTTCAAAGTTTTCCTTATCCATGCTGATGACCTGATAACAACTCAGAAGAATAGAAAAAGCAGGAAATATGTTGAAAAATCTGACAACTATATCTTTGTATATTTCAGGATCACATGTATCTAAGCTGTTAGCATAAAAGTCTTTCAAAATTAATTGCGATGAATCAGAGCGGATAAACTTTTTAAGGATAGCTATACAACTGAGCAAGTCGCCAACTGCCACCTCCATTTTACTTAGCTTAGCAGCGCAAAATCTGAATGTTTTAATAAAGTTCACCAGCATATAATTTTGGTCCTCAAATATTGCGTGATGAAAGTAATCATCGTGTATATGAAGAGGGGTTCCAAGGTCTATTGAATTTAACGCATCAATATGAAGCAAAAATATCCAAATATTTTTTATGGTTCTTCTCACAGTCAAGCTCTCTGCGGCATATAAGGAATCTATATTTCGATGAAATCCCATATTTATTGCCATATTGATACACAAAGAATGCAAAAGAGCCCCATTTGAGCCATCTCCACCATCATTATCTCTCATATTATATTTTTTATGTAGTCTCAATAATATCAATGCTTGCAATGTAGAAACAGTTGAGAACTTTAAAGTGTTTCCTTGAAATATCAAGCTTGTTGCGTAGTTGAGTAGCTTATCACTTACATCATACAAATTTTCATTCTCTAGTTCATCTTCTTGTATCGAATATTCTACTAAGATCATTATTAGTGCAATACGTGAATATTGAACCTGTTCCATATTTCGAGCGGTCACTTTTCCATTATTATTCTGAAATATTGCCATGAAATCCTCTAAGATAGTATCTTGATCTATTATAGGAAATGCCCTGTACCATATGCTTTCAAAAAAACGATTCAATAAAGACCAAGTATTTTCATAGGAAGGAAAACATTCCGGGATTGATTCGACAT
Source organism: Priceomyces carsonii (assembly GCF_900007245.1). Classification (NCBI taxonomy): domain Eukaryota; kingdom Fungi; phylum Ascomycota; class Pichiomycetes; order Serinales; family Debaryomycetaceae; genus Priceomyces; species Priceomyces carsonii. The sequence continues at coordinate 551,058 of NW_026946676.1, read as the reverse complement.
TTACAATTTGTATAATCTTCATATCTCTGTTACCTCTCTTGTTCTCCGCTTTCCACTGCTTTCTTCTTTGACTAATGGAGTTTTTAAAGTCTAAAATAAAAGGAGTCATAATTGGACGGAAGCTTGCCAATCCATAATATACTATTCTCCTTTTCTTGTTATACAACTGCTCAAACATAACCCTTCTATGTACCCGAATCGGTACATTGCCATCCAGGTTTACATCTAAATTTTTTTTTCTTTATTTAAGAAGTCTCGATATTCAATGAATCCATTGCTAACAGATGAATCATATTTGCATTCTTCAAGATTTCGACTAAGACAAGAGCTGCACTTTGGCCTTTTTCGATCACACTTTATTTTCTTCAGTTTGCAATTAATGCACGAAAAGAAGGTTCTCTTACGTTTTTTGCAACATTGTTTTGGAAAGTCATTTACAGTAGTGATTTCCATCATAGATTATGAATACATCAAGAAATAACGTTCTTGTTTTGCACTGAAATAGGAGAAATTATATGCAAGCATAGAGATACAAGATTTGTAATGATAATGAAGATTCAATAAAAGAAGAGTAAGAATTGTAATTGACGTATACTAAATTTATACATTGAGGCGAATCCGGAATCTGGAATAAACATGAAGGCTCTATTTTAACGTAGCTATAATATACTGAATTTTAAAAAGTAGGGGCTGAGCTATCAGCGTTGAAAAAGTATGGCCATCAGCAACGCATTCTGGAAATTAGAATGAAGAAAAATTCTAAAAATTATTTCGACTTGGTCTCTAGACCCAAGGTCGTCATACAAGGGGATTCGAGGACTCTTTGGTTGAAGTCTCCCCCGTCAATGCGGGAAAGAGTACAAAAAAAAGGGGATTGATTTATCTCAATGATGCCCTGAGAGACCTCCTACGAAGAATTACCGATATTCATCAAGGATGCTGAGTGATTTCGAAGTGAAGAATATCCTCATGTTGAATTTCTCAACACTTCGCTCTTTATGACTATGAAGGTGAAGAGTTGAGACATGGTACAAGGATATCATCTTTGGCCGAGCTTCCATTTTATGATCCTAATCCTAAGTCCCGCAGAGATGTTTCCTCAACCAGTTTATGAGCAAACGTTTTAAGTAGCCTGCTAATAATTTTTAAATTAAAAGCTCGATTCTAAATCGTTTCCGATGATGTAAGAATGCTAATATTATCCAAAGCGTATCTCAGAACCTAGCCATTTGAAATTCAAAAAATCGTCATGAGATGTCTAAATTTTAAAAATTTGAGTCTATAATTGAGAGAGGCGTGAAGAATCAAAGCTCGGATACGCTTATTCTATAAATTAAACGGTAGAGAGCTTCTTTGAAAAAAGCTCTTATTTTTTTTTATCTGGTTCTCTTTTTCATTATCTGTATTCTTTTAAGAGCTGCTGCTGTTATGCTAATAAACCTATGATTACATTCCAGTATCATAAGAAAACAGTCAAGGAATAAAGTTTGAGAAATTCAAACTCCCTCTTCCCATTCCAGATCTTGTCATATATTCCTGTAAATCATCAGATTGTGCAGCGACAATCTAGAATAAGGTGAAAAAACTAACAAATAAAAGAAATTTTTATATTATCTATAGTTAGCAAGTCGGCGTATTATAGTCCTGTTTATGCTAGATGTTTCATTCTCCCAAACAAGCACTGAAAAAGAAAAGGGTACTAGAATCGCAGAAGGAGTATTATACACTACTTCTTTACAAGATACTAGGTGCCCTCCAAGCAAGTTTTCCCTTGTTTGGATGCGGAGATGTACTCCGTTCTATATCAAAAGTACCCCAAACGATTGAGAGGCATCATTTGCTCTGTATTGTTTAAATCAATTCTGGGGCATGGTCATTTGCATTTAAAAGCAGGATTCGCTCCTGATGATCCTATTGGTAGAACACAATGTACGTTTGTTAGCAGGATGGGACAAGCGTACTTGTCATATGATCCCTCTTTGCGGTTTATGATGACTTTCATGTCTTCTTTAAGGTTTTTCTGGAACAAAAAAATAATCCCCTCTGACCCCCCCTTCACTCCCCATGGTTTCTTAAGCCCCACCCTTTATTCAGTCTGCTCACTTCGAATCTCTTAAACGCATGAGGGGACTTGGCCATTTCCTAAAGTTGCCAATTGCCGTTTGTCCAGGTTTAGTCGCTTGTGTCACCCTTTGGCCTTCGCAGCAAAGTTCTGTGGGGGAAAAAGCTTGTAAAAAAATGCGGGGTAAAGTTTAACTTTATAATAAAAGGAAAGCATAAAGGTGTTGCAAAAGATACTGTGAGGTATTTGTCTCTTTCTTGTTATCTCTTGTTATTTCTTGGAAGCTGTTCAGGTGAAAGGGATATTCAAAGAATTTGCAATTATAGTAAAGTAGCAGTCATTAGCTAAAAGAATACAACCAAATTGCAGGCATCGTTACTTAAAGGTAGCGCAGCGCTGGAAAAAAAAAAACTCTCGGCTAAAGCAGAGAGTAACATAATCACAAATATAGTGGTGATATTCTGGTAACATCCCGATTATCGTAGGGCGTCCAATAAGGGAACGTAGATCCATGGCTACTCAGAAAAAGTATGTATGTGCTTTTTGCACCAGAGCATTCACAAGGTCTGAGCATAAGCAAAGACACGAGCGATCTCATACCAACGAAAAGCCCTTTCACTGCATGCATTGTACTTCTGCATTTGTAAGAAGAGACTTGTTGCAGAGGCATTGTCGTACAGTTCATAATATTCAGTTGAAGCAGACCGTTGCTGGAAACCATAATGGATCCAGTTCCAATAGTAGCGAGGGAGCAAATGGGCCTTTGAACTCTTCGCAAAATAGTTCTTCAAGCAGCACATCACAGAAGTCCCCGATGGCAGTAAATCATAGTAATTTGATTCCTTTGCTTTCAATAACTAAAAAACTCGAATCTTTGCTCATTAGTTACGATTCGGATATAGTGAATAACACCGACATAAAAAACAACTTTTTAATAGGATACACGATATTGATGTCCAACAAAGAATATCCAATCTTTGAATCCATAAGCAAAGATTTGATACATTTCTTGAACTCCAATATAGCGGGGGTCAAAACTGTGGATTTTAAAGTTTGCTTATTATACTCAGTTTTGGCTATTGGATATGCTAACAATAATAACTATAAACAGTACAACGACTTTATTAATAAGGGATGGTCACTACTTATTTCGAAATTGATCCCAAATTACAATGATAATTTCAACTTGATTGACCAAATAGAGATTTTAAATGATTTATTTCTTTTCGCTTACACTTTCTTGACTTACGCGCCAATGGATCATAATCAAACTTTTACTGCAAATTGTGATTTAGTATTTCATTATTTGGATGAAGTAAGCTATATGGTGATGACAAATTTGACCACTAAGACAGAAGTACTAATAAACTCGAACATGGGCTTGTTTTGGAGCATGTATGTCCTATTGTCAAGATACTCAATGCATGGTGTTCCTCCCAAATTTTACAAACTATTCCTTAATAAACAGATAGATGGTGTTGAATTGTCTAAATTCATGGAAAATTATTCTAAATCAATAATGAATTTGAATAGCAACTTTGTCAAACAAATTGTTATCTTGACTCTTTCAAATGAATTGAACTTATTCATTCATTTCCAAAAACTTTTCATTTTTGAATCTAAAAACACATTACACAACTCCATTATATTGGTGAACAAATCCATTAATCAGGTAACTCTGAACAATGAACTTTTTGATCTTTTTAAGAAAAAATTGATTGTCAATAGCCCCTTGAAATTTCACGAGTTATTGAATATTTATGTATTCAACCCTACCAATCTTCTTAACTGGGATCTCCTTGTCATCTCCTTAAAAGAGTTCAATTATCCATTTGATTTCAGTAGGTTTTTGACGTCATACATAAATGAGCAAAATTTTGATACATTTTATGTTAACTTGCAGCCATTTTTCGAGCATCATGATATTAAGAACAATCTTGTAATTGTCAGTTTTCCCTTGATATTTAACTTGCAATTTTTGTCAATTTCAAATCAAGAGTTAAAAATTATTGATTTTTCTAAATATTCATTCAAGGATATAGATAATTTGAGATGCCTAATAATCGAGTGGTATGCCACAATGATTAAAACAATTATATGGCTTTTTAAAACCCAAGAGTATAGTTTTATTTTACAAAACTTGGTATATCTTATCCTTGAAAAAAAATTTGACGAATTTAAGTTAGAAGAAAAGTGGTTTTGGTGCTTGAAGCAGAAATTTGATTCCTTTTATAATCTTTGGATGGGTCAATTAAATCTGAGCTCAAGTGGAATCTCAACATTTAACACAAATTTAAATACATTTATATCCAAGCTTGTCAAGGAAAGTTTAAATTACGTCGATGAGTCAGCGATTACAATGCCACCTATACCAAGTCAGAGATCAAATTCGATTTCTCTTGGTTCATTATATTTATCCCGGTCACCCAATGGATTATACCCCAAGCCGTTATCGACGAATTCATCATTGTCACTGTCAGGAAAGGATAATAATATACCCATGCCATCTTATACAACAATGCAGCCATACAACCAATTGCCTCATCTCCAGTTCTCCAACTACATTGGTAAGCATTTCAACAAGAATGAGATTCTTTTTCCACCATTATTCAAGGGACATTTTGGCACCTATCAAAATAATTTGAATTCAGTGATACCAGGCAATGAAGATACGTAACTACAGTCTTTAGTAATCTATATTCGATATAGTTAGATATTAATACTAAACACACTACGAACTGTGTTATAATTTTGATCCGTCAAGAACAACGTCGTCATGGTAGCTATTCAAATTCCAAATGTCTATTACTTTGGGGTTAAGGTCAAATTTAGTATCAAAATTAAGTTTAAAATAACACTGTTTGATAGTGTCAATCGGTATACATAAGCAGAATTCTGTTACGGTTTCTAAAGTTTTCTCCTCTCCTAATTGTGACTTGACTTGGGCATTAGAACATATTATACCGAGAAGCTGACCAGACATATTAAATATTCCACCCCCTGAAGACCCATTCCAACATGGAGAGGATGTGACCATTACAGATGGTAACTTTAAATCAGACGTAGTGTCTATAGTTTGCCGAAATAGAGTTGAAATGATGCCACGAGATTCTAATGGTATGATTGAAGAACGATCGAAAAACAACCCGAATCCCTTCGCAACCACTTCATCCCCAATTTCATAAGTTTTTCCAAAAGAAGCAGGAATCATTGAAGAATCATCCATTATAGCTCTGCTTTGGTCAGAGAGTTCAATAAAAGTTAAATCTAGGTGCTTAAATGGGCTAATAACCTTCTCACTCGATGTGAGCCTTATAGACCTCCCGCGAGGAAGATAAGCAATGCACACTACATTGTGAGGGTCATCTTCAAAAGAACCAACTACGTGCTTATTGGTGACTAGTGTCGAACGATTGTAATATGTCGCAGTTGCCCAAAACAGCTTACCTTTACTCATTATAACAAGGGGTAATACAGATAACATATTGTCAAACAGCTCTAATGTTTCAGAAGCAGCTCTCACTGTGGAAATCGGGGGCAAGGGTCCACTTAAGTGTCTTTTAAAGTGTGATGATAATGCAGTCCATAAGAAGTTCCAAGAAATCACAAAAAGAAGATCTCCATCTCCGTTAGTCTTTCTTATGTTTCCCATTACTAAACCAACGGACTCTTTCGACTTCTTTGTTGCTACACTACCCAACATATTCTCTAAATACTTAAGATCACTTAAATACCCAAGCACGTCATTATTCGAATTTAATACACAAGTTGCATTGCCCTTAGAAACAAATCGAGAGAACACTAGTGAATTAGTAAAGTTGAATGGATAGGAAGAGACGAACATGCTTTCTCCAACTCTCAAGTCAGCAAATCGAAGGATCTTTAGATCCCCAAGTGATTGCTTTAAAGAATGTTTATCCTTAATTTTTAGTGACATGACGTTTAGTTGAGATATATCATCGTTAGGGAGAATCTTAAACCCATTCTCTTTGAAAAAATTTAAAACCTTCAAGAGATCATGACTTAAGGATTGAAGTGGTACTTGTAAGTCACAATTACAGCGATACCAATAGACGGTCTCTTCATCATTGAATTCTGCACAGTTGAAAATAAGTGAATAGCCTGATAAGTCATAAATTGAGCTTATAGTAATGATTCTTTCAAACAAGAGAATGTTAGCAGAGCTCCTTAGGGCGACATAAGCACCTGAAAATGATTCATTGCTGCGCTTCCCATCGTTTGAAACTAATCGAACGCACACAGGCGTGTAGACCCAAGTCTTCATAATATTGACCATGTTCTCTCAATATATTATCGCCTAAAAAAGACATATTAGGCCTACATATAATATTTAGGAAATCTTAGAACGCGTTATAAACACTAAGAATATAAATGTCATTATATTCTTAAACAATTGAAAGGGTGCCCTCTAAGAATGAGTGATATACCAGGATCTTCTACCTATGATAGGGATGACTCAGTTTTAGCCCCCAATAGTACAAATAAAGGAAACGGGCAACAAAAAATATCGCATTCGCCATCATCTTCAATATCATCGGTAAACAGTGACAGTTCCACAGGAAAGTTGATCGAAAGTCTCTCAATACATAAACTCAGTAAACATTTAGACAATAAACCTGATGATAAGAGCGTGGATAACAAAAATGCAGATAAAGTAGAGAAGTTAGAGAAGTTAGAGCTACCAAAGGAGCAAGGAAACTCAAAGAGTCCCGATAACCTGAAAGAGAATAAGACTCAACAAACATCGGATAATCACAAGATTCGGTTACCCAAGAACGAAAAGCATAAAGCAATTAAGTTTACCGTTAGGAAAGTGTCCCATGAGCCCATCAACTCCCCTCCTTTGGGCAAAAATGCAATTGTTTCTCCGGCAAACGCAGGATCCCAGGATGTTGAAGTTAAGTCACAAAATATTGAACATTTGATATCTTCGCAAACGAGGTATGACCATTATACGAAAAAAATTGCGAAAATTGACAAGGAGATTGACTTTTTAACCAACCTTTTACCACCTTATAACGTAGAAATAGATTATCCCACAAGAACCAAAATAACAGCAGCAATCAGAAAGTTAAGGATGAAGCAGGATGAATTAGAAAACAAAAAGTACAAGTTAGGAATTAATATCAGTAGATTATGGAGGGAGCAAGATGAAAATAATATATGGGTTAGAAGCGTTAGTAATTCATAACGCTAAGACAAAGATCTTTTGTAACATTACAAATACTTCTTGATTTGAAGGAGCCAGTTAAGGTAGGTTATAGAACCCGTAGCAAGACGGTTTCCCAATGTTGTTGGGGAGTAACTACGGGTTCCTATGAGGACATTTTTTTAAGACGCTCGAAAAATGGAGCGTTAAGTTGTTTACCGTATATATCGAAGGAATATATCATTTATTAGGCCAGCAGGCATGAATGTTTTATCTATACGTCGTCTTGACTTGCTTGTTATATAGACAGTAAGGATATAATATTTTTTCTGACAATTAATAGACGCTATCTAAAAATATTTTTAGTGTTCCACAAAATCTCTTTATAATTTAACCAAGGACTATGAGGTGTTTTTTTTGATCAAATTCACTTAAAGAATAAAAAGAAAGTTATAGAAGATTAGACTATCAGTAAACAACTACGAAGAGCGAACTACATTGTAATTGATACTTTCGGCTGATTTTACATACACCTTACTCTGGTCATATTCAAGATGACCAACGGCCAAGATCATAACCAACATGATCTGGGCAACGCCATATTTTTCATACCGGAAGGCAAAGAGGACTTAAATAAAAGTAATCCAAATCACAATCAACTTAGTTATGAGGGATTAAGAAATCAAGATAAAGATCATATTAATTTACCAAAGAGGCAAAGTAAACTGCTGCATGGGTTATCTATAAGCACAGGTTCCCATTCTAATAATTATAGGCTTAGCAGTGGTGAGGCTACACCGAGGACAGAGACATCGGTTGATTTTGAAGAAATTTTAAAGTTCCCTAGTGAATCACCTCATGCGTATTCTTATGCTCACTTATCACCAAATTCATTAGCGCTAAGGTTAAATGTCTTGAAAAGATCATTGGAAATATTAAAGGATAGACCCAGTCTCTTCAAGTCAATCAACTTTGAGGAGGAGAAAGAGACTTCTACGATGAATAATGAAATGCATAATAATAGCGGTCTGAATACTCCTGTTCCATTTTCTCCGTATATTTCCAAGCTGAGAAACAATAGCGCTGATTTCTTCAATAGGAATTGTAAATTAGAGTCAAACGCATCCTCAGCAGCATTATCTGCCTTATTCAGACCTAATATGAGGCGTGCTGATAGTTTGCCTATTGATCAAATCTATTCCACAAAACGTGCGTTCCTGCTGCCTACAGCAAAATTTTATGAAGAAAAAATGAACGTCGATAACCCTTTATTAAACGATGACATCAAAGATGTTATTGAGTTGATAGAGAAGGACTCAACTTCAATTCTTACCAACAGCGAAATTGCATCGACACTACATGACATATCTTTATCCACCAATAAGCTTGATCATAAAATTAAACAAGATTTTTTGAAAAACAGACTCTTATATGCTTTGGCTACTCCTTTCGTGGAGAAGACTTTCATAGCTACGAAACTTTTGAAACAAAACAATATAGCATTTGCGTCCAACACATACCTAAGCTCCTTAAACAATTCTCAGACACAGACAGGTGGAGGCAGACCCTTTCCATCTTTGTCTTCGGGAAAACATACTTTACCTCAATCAATATTTACAATCACTGCTGAGAGCCCTTGGCATATTAAAGCAGCTAATGATTTGGCTTGCTTAATGTTTGGCGCACTGAAAAAAACTATAAAGGCTTTGACGCTAATGGACTTAATTGCACCTCAATTTCGGAATCTAGTGGCAGATAGACTCTCAGGAACTTTTTCACTGAGTCCAAAGGATATGATCGAGCAAAAAAACCAAATTTATTTTGCAGGTGAAATACTAGCTATCTCCATAACGGGCCGCAAAGAATTTGCATGGACATCAATTTGGGCCAAGAGAAAAGATGATTTGATTATTTGCATGTTTGATGAAATACACAGTGACGCTTTCGATTTGGTGGTTCTGTGTGATAAAGAAAGCTACTCTTCTGAGATGTACCATATAGATAAAGTAAGTGAAATTGCAGGAAATTTGGTAGCTAGGTTTGGTTCCCCTGATCTCAAAGATCTAACAAAGCTCAGTGAGTCAATAGCATTAGATCTAAAGATGGGATCAAAAGATGACGATAAGCATTTGGTAGACCTGAACGCACCACAGGATGTCATAGATAGTGACAGGATTAATAGAATAAGATATTATACTTTAAAGCTCGGGGATGCAGACAATGTTCCGTGCGCAATTAGCTCAAATCCAACGGAGCTTGAAGACGATAGGTATGAAATCAAATTAAAAATCCACTCTCTTCCTTACATTGCTGGTATGTTTGTCATAAGTTCTACTACTCACAATATACTTTCTTGCAACAATGCAATCGCTAAGAATCTATTTGGCAGATCAGGAGATTTCTTGAGTGGTAAGCCCATCAACTATTTAATACCGAAATTTGATGCTATCCTACTGCTTGGTCTTGAACTGAGCAAATCACAATTCAGTATTGTTCAAGGATTGGTTCTTCCGGAGCACTTCTTTAGGAGATATGATGCTCTTTTGAAGCACAAGGATGGTGATCTCCGTGACGAGGAAGAGCTATTTTTTAATTCGAATGGAGTTGAAGGAAAGCATCGAGATGGTAATATAATTTACGTTGACGTTCAGTTGAGAGTAAGTTCTAATGAAACGTATGCATTGTGGGTCACATATTCAAGACTGGAAAATAAGTCGACCATATCTAAAGAGCTTGACAAGTTGAATTCAAGTACCTCATCAATTTCACTAAGTCTGGGTGATACCACTGAAAGAAAAAGATCTCGTCTGACAAGCTTTGGAAAAGAGAATTTAGAAGACATACTACCATCTCAGTTAAGCTTATTAAGTGATGAAGGGTCTGAGAAAATGGAGTTTGTTCCCAGTAGGGATGAATTAAACAGGACCAATAGTACGAGAAAGCCAAAAGCAGATTGTTTCATTCTTCCATTGAAAAGCTTCAATCAGTCTTCAACTAGTTTAGCACAGGCTAGTTCTGACATAAGATCGAGCGATGCCTCAGTATGTGAGAATGCCGTCCCTAATTCATCTAGTACACAAGCAACTACTGTTTCACAAGATGAAAAGGTCCCAGAGTACCAAATACTGGGCCCATTGGACGCAAATGAAAGATTCTCTGAGTTACAACTTTTAAAAATGGAAAATAAAATATTGGAGGACAGAAAAAGTAAATCTAAATTGTGGCCATCTACATTGGGCTCTAAAAGAAGAACTAAGAAGATTACAGACTTCAAAGTCACTAGACAATTAGGGGAAGGAGCGTATAGCAAGGTTGTACTCGCACAACATAATGAAGATCCTGATTATGAAGTCATAATCAAATGCATAGATAAGGAAAGGATATTAGTCGATACTTGGGTAAGAGATCGAAAACTTGGTACAATTCCTTCAGAAATACAAATTATGGCCTTTTTGAACACTGACCCTCATCCAAATATTCAGCGAATAGTCGACTTCTTCGAAGATAGAAAGTATTACTACTTGGAAACTCCACTTTTTGGAGACCCCCCTGCTATAGATGTGTTTGATTTTATCGAGATCAAAGAGGACCTATCTGAGCTTGAATGTCAGATTATTTTTAAACAAATAGTAATGGCTGTTTATCACTTGCACAAGCATGGAATAATACATCGTGATATAAAAGATGAAAACGTTATTATTGATGAAAATGGATTTATTAAATTGATTGATTTCGGAAGTGCAGGCTATACAAAGCAAGGTCCATTTGATGTTTTTGTTGGGACCATGGATTATGCTTCTCCTGAGGTTCTTAGAGGTCAGAAATATGACGGCAAGCCTCAAGATGTTTGGGCATTGGGTATCTTATTATACACTTTATTATACAAGGAGAATCCCTTTTACAATGTTGATGAGATTATGGAAGGGAATATAAAGCCTCCATATATAATAAGTGAAAAGTCTATAAACTTGGTTGAAAAGATATTAGTCAAAGATGTAAATGAGAGACCAACAATTACCGACATAGCTGACGATGATTGGCTTAATTTATAAGAGGTGGGAAGATTTTAAGTCTTATGTTTGTGCAGTATTTAGTTCTTTTCTTCCTTATTGCATATCAGTATATAATTCTCACAAAAAAAAATTATAGGTAGAGATTACACGTCTATTTCGTAATTATAGAGAACAAAGGGACTAATGCTTACATCTGGCTGGCTGATGGCGAGAGTATGACGACAGATCATAGTTACAATAGCAATGGAATGAAATTGCCAATAACATTTGATGTACAGCAGTCACTTTCGAACCATCACGTAATATCAATAACAGTTCTTCAACAGATACCGAATTTAAATTTTAATGAATTGCATGTTACATTTTCAAACCAAAGAGTTTTCAAAGTACAGAATGAAGTCCACAAGATTTTAAGTTCATTTCCGGCGAACTATTTCTTAGCGAAGAGTCGACACCTTGGTTCAAGCGAAAACTCAGAGACTAGTCTCATTTATAGCATTTTTAATGAAATCTATGGCATTATTAATTTGGAACGATCGACACGAATTGAAAGCATAAGGTCAGAACATATGCGACTAATACCAAGGTGTACAGATATTACAGAGTTCTTGAATAATATAGCAAATAAACTGATAAGTCAAGAATCAAGACCTGAACATGAAGTCATGTTCAAGACCTTTTCGATGAAACCACCAGGCACTGGAATCGACATTAGAAAAGAGAAAAATATATTATTTTCTCCTCAATCAAGTGAAGACCCCTTAACTTTTCTATCTTCAAGATATTTCAGCACGCTCTATTCTTTGAGCAGTCCCTTAAGTTATTTTCCAAAGACTGCATTATCAAGATTAAGAAACTTATGTGATAATAATCCAGAAATGATATCTCAAGTCATTATCAAAGTTACTTTACCAGTAGAGGATATGGATATGAGACATTCTAACAAATATGGCTTACTCATGAAACTGAAAGAAATGTTTGACAATGATTCTAGGTCTTTCAATATTCATCTTGAGAAAGAAAATCAGGAACGCTTTCTTGACAGGCATGAAGGTCTCTTCAATAACCTTCTATCTTCTGATGACGATAACCCCACAGCTATAGCTCAAAACAGGGAGCAGGAAGAAAAAGTAGATAATTTATTGTTGGACTTGAAGGTGAGAGAGGCTCATCTACAATTTATACTACTATTAGAGTTATTGTGCGCTACGAATGTTGAAGAGTCCAATTTTCTTACTGAAAATTCTCAGTTGCAAGAAGAGGAATTAAAAAGAATCAGCCAACGAGCAAGACAATCTTTAATCAGAAGAAAAAGTAAAAAGGGTAGCAAAAAGATTATACCGACATTTTTAGGCATGGGAATTGATGTGAGCGAGAAACCACAAGCTAAAAAGGAGCGACAAACGTCCATTTATGATTCTTACACAATGTATTCGTCATTAAATACCCTTATAGATAGAATGGGGCTTTGGGATACACTTTTGATGTCTAATAAAAATTTAAAAGACCAATCAATAGACTTTTTAGCATACGTTGTTATCCCATATTTTAAAAAGAGACTTCCCCTAATTGTTGGGTATATCACAGATAAGATGAAGGGCCTGAATCTCAAGTTATTGCATAGGAATTCAAAGCTGAAATCTTTGGAGCCAAGCGAGGGTTCAGATAGACAGAAAATAACCAAGGTTACTAACAGCGCTCATTCCAAATATAAAAAAACCCTTCTTCGAAGAAGGAACACATTAAAGGCGTCTTCGAGCGTACTTGAAAGCGATGGACTACTTCCAGCATTAACTTTCAAAAGATCAAAGTCAAACCTTTCTTCAAAAAATTTACAAAAAAGACAAGTTGAAATGTCTTTAAGCTGGAAGCAGCATTCCATCAGTGAAGAAGGGAAGAAGAATGAAAATACAGACAATGAAAAACGGTCAAAAGACTCGATATTTAGCAATACAAAGAAAATTCAAGAGTCCTTGAATGTTCAATCCTTTGCGGAGGTATTTGAGACTCCACTTAAGAAGCAAAAGTTCTCAAAGGGATCAATTACCCAAGTGGACATGACGCCTAATAAGAAAACCGAGTCACATTCTAAGAGCAAGAGTTCTTTTTCACAAGTTGAGATGACTCCATCCAATAGGACGCATCTTCGTTCAAATATAATATCTTTTAAAAGAACGCCGAATAAAGACAGAATAAATCATTCTACTAGTTCTAGCAACCCTTTTATCACGGACATGGATGATCCCGCTCTTTATTCTTCACCAGCAGAGTCTCAAATTACCAGCTCTCCAACTAACTTCACGAAGCGCCATGGTATTCAGCTACTTGAGGATTCTCAATTGACGTCAATGCATAGTCCAAAAAAGAAGTACAGGCCTGGGGATCCAATTCCAATTCAGAGTTCTCCTTACTATAAGTCTAGAGAGATTGAGAAACCAGAAAATCTATTCTCAGGCTTTTTATCCGAGGTAGAGAAAGATGTTCATACTAGCGGAAATGAGTTACAGAGAATCTCAAGTTCTGCTCTATCTACTAGTGTACAGTGTTCGGAAGATGAGGTCCAGTCCGATGGCTATAATACAGAGGAGACAGATAAGGATTGAAAGCTATTGGCCGTATATTCATTAATAAAATTACAAGAATATTTAAATATATCATGTACAAATAATGTACCAAAACATCTAGGACATCCCTTGAGATAGAAACCAAGGTATAATATCAACCCTCCGTCTCTCCAAAGAAAATACCTCTAACTATGTCTTGAGCGTCATCCTCGGAGGCAACTAAATCACCAAGGGTTTCTCCGATCCTATCCCTAAGTTTATTTTTAGTTTCATCACTTAATACCTCTTCATCCATGTCATTAGACAATTCTATTTTGACCTTTAACTTCCTTAAACAGTCAACGGCCGTGCTTAACAATATATTTTTTTCGAACTCACTTTTGTTGCCTTCATCAATCACCAGCTTGCACCACACTTTTAAGTTTCCTACCAAAACTAGTTTTATGACATCTGGTCCCATATTTTTCAAACCCAAAAATGCACCGTAGTGTGTTCCTGTAGGTTTAGAAGTATCCAACAAAGCTCTCAACAAAGTTCGAGTAACCCTTGGTCTAAGAGTTGAATAAGAAGAGCCATATACTTTTGTCAAATGATCAAGTAACACGGCGGCAAATTCCCTAACTGCCAATTGCTTTTTTAACAATTCCTGCGATTCCTCTTCATTTATATCTTTCATTAAAGGTCCAATTCTCTTTGCGAGCAATAAAGTAAGTATACATGGCATTAGCGCGTGGACATAAGGATCCAAAAAAAGAGTTTTATTATCAACGAGAGCTGATATCACTTCCAACATCGTTGATAATATGTCAATATTTCTCAATTGATTTGTAATTTGCTCGGCAACGAATTGAATGAAATATGGAACTAATTGATGCAAACCTGGGTCATTTTTGAGAGATGTTAAAGCGGCATACTTAAGAGTTTCTTTTTCAGGATCTGAAGATACAAGTACTTCCACTACCTTGTCAAAGTACAATTTAAGTTCTTTAGATAAAACATGCTTTACTAATGGACGTATTTGCATCTCTTTATCCACAGGCTTTTTACTTTTATCTCCAACATGGCCATTCGTCGGATCCGAAACATCTCCAGTTCCTGAGCTTAAAATATCGCTTCCGAGAATTGATGAAGTAGCACCCCTGACTATTGGTGGAAGATTTTTTATTTCAGCTGGGGACGGATTTTGAGGTATCATGGGCTGTACTCCTTCTATCGCGAGCCAGTGAGCAGTGAAAGTTGTTTCTCTTGGTACAGTAGGTAATTCTTGGTTTATGAGTTTCTCTAATTCTATCTCATTGTCATCGACGTAGTATAGTGTTTGTCCACCGGCTCCAACTAGAGCCTCCTTGAAGAATAATGGTTGGGTGTTATCGTAGCCGTACAAAGGTTCAATGTTTAAAGCCTTGAGCGCATAGTTGATATCATTAGTCATAAGAAGCTTCCTCTTCGAATGTCTCATAAATTTGATTGCCACTTCTAGTATTTCATGGATACGATACTCAACATCCATCGCAAGATTCTTAGCCGCCTCTTCAGGCAAATTAACGCCTAAAGACTCTGCTGCATCTTTCACAGTATCATGTGGGGACCACAATGAATGAGATAGTGGAACCTTTGAACTTGGGTCCATTTTTTATTCGTTTGTTATCGATAAATACAATGAAATATTAAACTGAGTTCAAGTTTTAACTTGAAGCATATTTATGGAGTATGCAGGATTTTTAAAACACTATATAGCTGGTGAAATGTATATGTCTAATGAACGCAACGGAGCCACTTCCGGTAAGTTTACTTGGGTATCGTTATTCCAGTAGCCGAAGAGCCATCTGAATTTTTCATTTGAAGGATCAAATCGTGATTCAACTCCAAGAGCCTTTTATTTTCTTCAGTAAGTTGTTCGGCTCTTTTATCTCTCTTTTCCAATTCCTTCTCGAGACTTTCAATCTTAAGATTGAATTGGTTCCTTTGAGCGTTATTGAGCATTCTACGTGTCGATGGTTCTTCCTTGTTATCCAGCGACTCATCTAGCTTGGCAGTTTCCTCATCAGAAAATTTATCGCCTTCTTTTACATTCAAAGAAAGACCAAGGGACGATGTTATTTGCTCGTAGACAGCTCTATACTGCTTTTCATATCTCTCTTTACTTAGATTAGACATAACTTCGACATCATGACTGCATGAGTAGAATAGCTCACACAAGAGCCTATCACACCTGTCATCTAGTACTTCCTTCATAGGTAAATGATACAAGGAAGACCTATTTGGTGAATCATTGTGTATCACGAATCGGACTCTAAAATCTGACATCAATTGATCATATATTTCCTTAACATAGGTACCATTAAACGTAGGTAAATACGCGCCCTGTGGAACTTCCGAGCTTTGCTTTGGATCCACGGTGAACTCATGGTTGTTAAGACTGATCGCAACTACCTCCCACATGTCACCCTTAGCCTGATCTCCCCATTGCAAGTGTGGTAAGTACATTAACACATACTCTAGCAATGGTTCTTTAATGATAGCAGTAATACGCTTTTTCTCTTTTTTATAAAAACTCTGACCAAAAACCATATTTGATTAGTTTGATTTACTAATATAGACGTTCAATACAATTACTAAACAGCAACGTTTAAACACTTCCTATAAGTGTAGAATTAGCAAAAAATAAGTAGGAGGAAATAAAAGTTTTGATAGGAGATCGGTTTG